>NC_090265.1:935745204-936345204 GCF_040414725.1 Anabrus simplex | reverse complement strand
TATTCATCAGCAATTTGCACGTTTTGACACGAATAGCCCTTGTCAACCTATGTATGCTGATATTAATTGCAGTACTTGATGTCACGTAAGTGTTGGTGGTGAAAGACGGCACGGAGAGTTGAACTCGCTGGTGAAACATTAGCGATTAGAGGTGAGAAGTGAAGACGACCCACAATCACCAGTAGATAACGCTCTACTCGAGAAAGACCACCTACCGCTTGACCATTCATTATCACCATGTCACCACATGCGCACATTGTATCATGCACCTCTCCATCAATGAGTGTTTATCATCTCCTAGCGCCATCCATAACATTGTCAGATCGTAATCTCCTTAGTCTGCTCCCATTAAGTCCCTACATTCATATGTACGGCCTTAAGAGGGTCCACTCAAAGGGTTCGAGCGCACAATAAAACTTGGATCGGAAATGTAAAGTATGTAAGTGTTGAAAATCGAACTCCAGTGGGGCGGCTAGGGAGAAGATCAATGCTATTCCATAATGCCACACTCAAGTGTTCCCTCTCTCTCTTGATCTGAGAGAACTGCTGGCGTGGCGAGCATGCAGCCTTGGAAGTGGCCATGTGTGCCCTGCAAGTAAAGTTCGATTTCCAAACCACGTTCTTCAAATCAGCATATTATTTAAATAACGTAAGTGAAGCTATCGGTGCCGAGGTAGTGTATCAGACTACATGACATCGGACCACGAGACATAGCTTTAATTCCCAGCTTGTTTAAGGAATTTAGGTCTTAAATTAAGTTTCGTGAACATAAACTGAGCACGCTGATCCTGTGACAACCCAACATCTGCTGGCCTAAGGCCCTGTTGTGAGTAGATACGGCAATGGTTGTGCCTTTAATTGGCTGTTAATATCGCGATGATCAAGCGTCGGGACCTCCAAGTTTATGTCGAATCTGAAACACAGGGATGTAGCTTTTAACATTAAGAATACTACATGCATTGACTGGTATTCAAATCTAGGTTAAAAGGCAGTGACAGTATCACCGGGCTACCATTTCTCGTGTAGATATGATCAATGTATTGCCTTAAGTGTAAAGATAATATGGCCATCATTCTCGTGTAATCACTGGACGTATGTGGTGAATAGAGCCCGGAAGTTAGACAAACAGAGACAAACATGTGCTCGTACGTTTGGGAAGGTAGGACCAGTTATTATTTTGCCCTTTTTTGCGTATTTTAGCTTCCGTAGCCTATTTGATAGCTTAATGCCTTTTTTGCCTTTTTTTAAGTTGTTGTGGGTATTTTCTGCTGTTATTTGTGTATTAAAATTAATCATTGGAAAGAAAAACTGTATAATTTCAATGTACTGTATTAATAATTTAAAAAAATCATTTTAGCTTAATAGATAAAACATAATATTTACATAAATGAAGTCCGTGCTACGTAAAATTAAGTGCGGGTGGTGATTATTGTTTTGAGAGGAAGAACAACTGGTAACCATTCTCTGATAACACTAATCAGAAGGGAAATGGAAGAGGTCCGATACTTAGAAAAATGAAGGTATCGGCAAAAGAAAGGGAAGGCCCACGAAGAGCGTGAAAATGAAACACTACCTAGGCCTCGCAAATCTAATACCGTCGAGGTTGGAAAAGAACAAGAGTTGGCCATGGGTGGTCAGACAGCAAAGGTAAGAGCGAGGAACCAGAATTAAGTAAGTGGAAGCAAGACCAGACTCAGCTGGAGGAACCGTGGTTGCCAACAACACTCCCAACTTGAGGCGCCCTAGTCCCCCTTATAGTCGCCTTCTCTTACGACAGACAGGGGATACCATTGACGTTATTCTATCATCACTCCTTACAGGGGAATGTAAGATTAAGTGCTAAAATATGATGCAGATGTGTGTTACGTAACTTACATTGTTTGTCCAACCCTTGTCCCGTTTCACTACGGGGCCGGGTATGAGGTGAGATCAATCTGTCGTGGCGGGTTTTTATGACCGGATGCCTTGCCTGACTTCAACCTCATAAGAGGAGTTAATGAGATGAAATGAATGGCATGATATATCATAGTAGGAAGGGAGAGGGTGAAACCCGGTGCCGGCACATACTGTACTCCTGTCGAATAGTACCAAGGAAGGCTTAACGTCCCCATCCGACGAACGAATCACCATCAACAGCGGCATATGAGCACTGCAAAGAGGTTTGGAATTTAATCCATGCTTTTCGCATCACCTCCCCTACCCTGCCGGCCTACATCTCATGGTGAAAATTCTTTTGACCAATAGGACTCGAACCGGCTAACCATGGTGTCAGACACCAGGCGGGCTATTATTTTAAGTGCCCAGTTTTTGTTACTATAAATGCCTATTTTAATTACTTTACTGCCTATTTCCTAAATGGTAAGTGCTTATTTGCCCTCTTATTTTAGCAAAATCAAATGCCTGAACTTCCGGGTTCTAGTGATGTGTAAGTTTCGAATGTTAAGGAAAAGTCATATTTCTTTCCTAAGCTCATTTTACCCGAAATCTGAAAAATAAGTGTGAATGATGGGTCCCTGACCCCGTTTAAAGCAGTTTTATGTTGCATATACCGGGCGAGTTGGCTGTGCGGTTAGAGGCGCGCGGCTGTGAGCTTCCATTCGGGAGATAGTGGGTTCGAATCCCACTGTCGGTAACCCTGAAGATGGTTTTCCGTGGTTTCTCACTTTAACACCATGCAAATGCTCGGGCTATACTTGAATTAAGGCCACGGCTGCTTCCTTCCAACTCCTAGGCCTTTCCTATATGATCGTCGCCGTAAGACCTATCTGTATCGGTGCGGCGTAAAGCCACTAGCGAACAAAAGTTACATATACATGCATATTTCGGTCATTTTTATTAATTTAGTCATATTTTGCTAATTTGAGTGATATAAGGTCATATATGGTTATTTTGTGAGTATTTTTGTTTAAATTGAATCATTGTTTTTAACAAGGTACATATTTTTTGCGTCGGATTTCAAACAAAGGCTTTCAAAATACCTTTTTAGATGTATTTCTCTTTCCTTTCCCGAAAAAGGTAGGTAACAGGTTTATAAGATATGATTTCTAGAAAGTGCACTGAACGAACGTACGCCGACAGATACCAAAAGGCATGAAAAATAATTTTTGTCGTCCTTCTGTAGGGAAACAGAGTGAGAACTGTTCCTCGGGGCTATGCTATCGAATGAATGTTTAAATTTATAACGTACGTATTGTGGGTCTGTTAGTTTGTATGATTAAAAGTGTTTGTTATATTATTGCTAATAACTGTTTGATGATGTTGATGCTTGTTGTTTAAAGGGGCCTAACATCTAGGTCATCGGCCCCTACTGTTAAGAAATGAGGCGAAATATAATGACAATTTAAAAGTCCAAAATCATCCACTGACCAGAATTCAGAACGTGATGATGAAGAATGAATGGAGGGATGTGAATTTAAAACAATCAGTGGATCCGATCCGCAATGCCACACATTCCCAGAACCCAGCGTCAAACAATAGTATTACTGGCCAAGAGACTGCTTCTAAAGAACAATCCTGAATCGATGATGTTTGCAGTGTAGAGGGGTCCAAAATCCACGTCATCGTCCCCTCATAATGATACTTATCGCTGGGAAAGTAGAACCATGGTATTTGTCATGTAGCGTAGACTCGAGGAATTCCACACATTATGGTACTAGAAAAACAAACAAAAACAAACCCCATGGCACTACAGCCCTTGAAGGACCTTGGCCTACCAAGGCGACCGCTGCTCAGCCCGAAGACCTGCAGGTTACGAGGTGTCGTGTGGTCAGCACGACGAATCCTCTCGGCCGTTATTCTTAGCTTTCTAGACCGGGGCCGCCATCTCACTGTCAGATAGCTCCTCAATTCTAATCACGTAGGCTAAGTGGACCTCGAACCAGCCTTCAGGTCCAGGTGGAAATCCCTGACCTGGCCGGGAATCGAACCCGGGGCCACCGGGTAAGAGGCAGGCACGCTACCCCTACACCATGGGGCCAGCACATTATGGTACTACTCACAGGTAATGTAAAGCGCATATGTAACACAGACGTATGGTGTTTCTCATATTGCGGAGCCATTTACGTGCAACGTAAACATATGGTGTTCCTATGGTGTCTCACACCCACGGTGTCGCTCATATAGTGGTACTAATCACAGGTACTGTAAAACTCACCCTGATTCACACACTGTCGCTACTAATCACAAACCTATTTGGTACCTAACATAGTGGTACTACGCGCAAGTAAAAGCGACCCACGGTGTTCCCCGCGTGCTGGTACTAATTACAAGTAGTCTCATACTTCTAGTTCGACAATCCCTTGGTCGCCCCTCTCAGTCACCTCTTACGACAGGCAGGGGATACCGTGGGTGTACATTTCGCCTTCGTCCCCCACCCACAGGGGCCTAATAACTGTTTGGCACGTTCAACATAAGTAATACTATAATACTTGCTACTTATCCCTAAAATTCTGAAGTCATATTTTACTTTTTTAGGTCATATGTACCTAGTTTAGGTCATATTTCCTTGCATAATTTATACTTCTTCAGGAAACAAACTTCTGAAATCTAGTGATGAGTGTGTGCATTTGAAATTAATGCTGCTTCACTCTACCACCAACAAGTTTTCGGCGACTGTGGAGTACATTCCCCTCATGAACATGGGAAAACATAGAAAATTAATCCCCAGGTATTCCGACAGTGGAGTTCGAACTCAACATTTCCCGAATACAAGCTAATAGCTACACGACCTGTATCGCGTAGCTAGGTGCAAGTCACAGATCATAGGAATGAGATTAGGGTGACTCCGGCTTAGAGAGACACAAAATCGAAGCATTGCATTGTACTACAGAATGAGGTACAATAAATACTGTATAGCGTAACCTGTCAAATATTTACAGCGTCTTCTCACGGTTATGGGATAGCTACGTAAGAGTGATGAATTATGAGGGGTAGTACAGTACTTGAAAACCAAAGAACTACTTTCGCAAAGGAAATCTGACCTCTGGTGTCTGTAAAATCTGATAGGAGCTATTATTATTATTATTATTATTATTATTATTATTATTATTATTATTATTATTATTGCTGTATTTAAAGATCATGTACATAACCTTGATCGTACTGGCTTACCGAGCTCGATAGCTGCAGTCGCTTAAGTGCGGCCAGTATCCAGTAATCGGGAGATCGTGGGTTCGAGCCCCACTGTCGGCAGCCCTGAAGATGGTTTTCCGTGGTTTCCCATTTTCACACCAAGCAAATGCCGGGGCTGTACCTTAATTAAGGCCACGGCCGCTTCCTTCCACTTCCTAGGCCTTTCCCGTCCCATCGTCGCCATAAGACATATCTGTGTCGGTGCGACGTAAAGCAAAAAAAAAAAAATGATCGTACTGGCAGGGGGCTGTAAAATTGATGCCATCGCGCAACACCGTACTTCACAGCGGTGCCACTCATGATGTCAGTGCTGTTGCTTATTCAACAGTCCTGCTCCTCAAAACCTCACTTTACCGTCCACAGGTTGAGATACGTGTGCATGGCTAACATAAAACTAAAAGGAAAGAAAAATATGAATGTAAAGCAGAATTGTTCCCACAACAGTTCATATTAAGCTCTGGGATTAAGAGTGTTTATCTTGTAGGATACAACAGCAAGAGGGATGGCCTACTGCAACGAAATAATTCGTTATGTTTCCGTAGATAACACAGGCGTAGATAAAGAGTAGCGACAATTTGTGTCGGTGCTGCCAGTTATTAATGGTCGTACACATTCATCACTTCTCAGCAGATTAAAAATTTACTGTTCCGCGTAGAAATGTTGTTGAGGATAGCAGTTTTCATGCTAGCCAACATTTGATTTTGTTACATATCGGTGTAGCAATTGATTGCGACGAAACGGAACCTTCCTCTCAAATAAATCAGCTGTTTGCGATTATTCACTTTCCTCCCTTAAGTCTTGTTAATAGATATACAACAGCCTGTAGCTCATGTGATAAAACAACATAATTATTGTCAAAAATCTTTGGTCAGCCTCTGTGGTGTAGTGGTTAGTGTAATTATCTGCCACTCCCGGAGGTTCTGGTTCGATTACCAGTTCTGCCACGAAATTTGAAAAGTGGCACAAGGGCTGGAACGGGATCCACTCAGCCTCTGGAGGTCAACTGAGTACAGGTGGGTTCGATTCCCACCTCAGCAATCCTGGAAGTGGTTTTCCGTGGTATCCCACTTCTCCTCCGGCCAAATGCCGGGATAGTACCTAACTTAAGGCCACGGCCGCTTCCTTCCCTCTTCCGTCTGTATCCCTTCCGATTTTCCAATACCCCCGCAAGGCCACTGTTCAGCATAGCAGGTGAGGCCGCCAGGGCGAGATACTGGTCATCCTCCCAAGTTGTATCCCCCGACCCATAGTCTGAAGCTCCAGGACACTGCCCTTGAGGCGGTAGAGGTTTAATCCCTCGCTGATTCCGCGGGAAAACCGACCCTGCAGGGTAAACGGATTAAGAAGAAGAATATTTAACTATTTGAGAGACTTCAGATATCATTGCACTGAGCCGAGAACAAACCCACCAACTTGAGCTTTGGAGGTTAGCGTTTAAAAGTATTATTTTTGACATAAAGACCAAAGGCGGGCATTAATACTGTACAAGTGGAGGCATATGCTTCACCTAGTGTACCGTCACTGCATTGTCCAACATACGACGCTTGTAGTGGTGTCTCAACGGCGCACTAGGGGTAGCATTCCCAACTGATTAGCCCAATGCAACACTGGGGATAAACGCTGGTAATTTCACGATTTCGAAAAGCCTAAAGAACTTAAATGTGTTTAATATAATTATTTTTATTTAGATATTCTTATCTTAGCCCACCTGGTGGCCACGATCGTTAAGGGGTGAAGTTTATACGATCTGACACCGTGGTTAGCCGGTTCGAGTCTCGCTGATTGAAAATATTTTCACCATCAAAATGTTGGTCGACAGGGTAGGAGATGTGGAAGTATGCAATTTCTAATTATTTGATTACGTGCCAAAAGCGTGGATTCAATCCCAAACCTCTCCGCATTGTTCATAAGGAGTCAGGGCATAGTTTCGCTGCAAAGGTGATTCGTCCCTCGGATAGGAACGTTAAGCGTTAAGCAGAATCCTTGCTGCTATTCGATAAGAATAGGGTGTATGCCGGCACTGGGTTTCACCCTTTCCCTTCCTACTATCATATATCACATCATTTCATCTCGGGAACTCCTCTGATGAGAGTGACGTCAGAAAGGGCATCCGGTCGTAAAAACACGCAACGATGATTCATCTCACTTCATACCCAACCCCGTAGAGAAACGGGACAAGTGTTGGACATACACAATACAGACAACCTTGTTGTACGAGTGTAAGTCGAAGAGTTAGTTTTCATTCTGACATCCTTGTTGTACGAGTATGCAATTTCTAATTATTTGATTACATGCCAAAAGCGTAGATTCAAGAATTCGTTTTCCTACAGACATCCTTGTTGTACGAATGTAAGTCCAAGAGTTAGTTTCCTAATATGTTGTAAATGAATTGGTGGAAGAGAGATCAAGGTATAAAATCAAACCCCATGGCACAACAGCCCCGAAGGACCTTGGCCTATCAAACGACCACAGCTCAGCCCGAAGCTCTACAGTTTACAAGGTGCCGTGTGGTCAGCACGACGAATCCTCGCGGCCATTATTCTTGGCTTTCTAGACCGGGGCAGTAATCTCACTGTCAGATACCTCCTGAATTGATATCACGTAGCCTCAGCCCTCAGATACAGGTAAATATCTAACCTGGCAGAGAATCGAAGCGTGGCCAAGAGGCAGGTATTCTACCCCTCCAACGCGGGGCCGGTAGATCAAAATATAACAATTATTTATTTCGGCTTGATTCTCTTATTTTTCGACCTTATCATCAAAGTTATTGAAGTATGGTGTGAAATGAATTTATCTTCCTATTGTGACTTTCTTAACTTCCTGACTAAATTTACAAACATATGTAAAACTACATTTAATATGGAAAATCTGAATATCTGCATTTAAAATGGAAATTATGAAAATTAACATTCATTAAATAAAATACACACTCGTCGAACCCTGTACTCACACTTACTTGTTACCTGCTTACTTACACATACGTTATTTGAAGGGCGCCAGCTGTCACTCAGTACAGCAATAATAGAATGAGACTCTTGACTATCTCTAGGGTGTGGGGTAATAAGCTTACTTTTGACAACATACCATATAAGTTCTGGGAAAAGAAGATTGGCGTTCGGTTTCCCCATTAATTTTGAGGTTAAGATATTTTACTTTCATTGAAATAAAACCATGAATTCGTTTGATAGAACAATATATATTCTTTAAATAATATATCAAAAAATAGTGAGTCTTGTTGCGATAAAACAGATGAGAATATGAAATTTAGACATTGCAACTGAAAGAAACTAGGCATGAATTTGAATTCTTCTTGACCGGACATTTAACAATTTATACGAAATATTTCCCTCACTGATTCACTTGACTGTACCTTCAACACTTTGAGTGTAATTACGACGTATTCCTTTGATCTGGTGTTTATTGTAGATGTGTCACGCCTAACTTGGTGATACATCCTTGTGACTGCTTCTTCTCCATCTCATCTGACTTCTTTGTAAGTCAATATGGTATTACCTCTTGGTAGGTCCTGGGTTGCCCTCTCTGACTTCATGGTAAGCCCTTGCGTCCGTGTCTTCCACTAAGTGACGGACCAACCATTTGGTCTCACTCTCTCAATGACCAATAATTACTGGCTCACTGAGTCTTCACCATCTCTCGTTCACACTGGTTGACTGACCAACTAAGGCCTCTTGATCTAGTAGACTTCTTCACTGTACTGCATCCGTATAACTAATGACTGACGCTACAATATGCATCCACCTTATATAGACGTTGGTTGACACCGCTACGTAATCTCCAGAAATAACAATGACATACTCCCACAACGCGGCAAATATTACATACAGTGGTGAAATAGCCCGGAGGCGGCTAACTCCGTGAGCGCATATCTAAATAAATACAATGCCGTAGCCATGGCGCGGCGATGACTTGGCAGAATCTCCACTAATCCTGCACAATGTCCCAACGTCACATCCAATCTCTGATATATACAACAATTCTCACTGTACAGGTATTGAGTGTTATTCTACACATACGTATATATGCATACATCTAAGTACAATCTTGCAAGCAACAGGCAATTGCAAAATCGAATTGTATAAACGGATAATTACAATAATAGTAACAATATCACAGATAACATAATAATAATACTGACATAATAATAATAATAATAATAATAATAATAAAATATAGATAAAATCATACAATAATAAAAATACAGATATCATCTTGTAACGGGATTTGAACCGTTACACTATTGACGATAGAAAGTGATAGCCTGCTTGTTTAACACCTTCAACAGATTCAGAGTAAAAGGTATGTTCCGCACCAAATCATCAATGGGACCAATGAATACACGGGCCGATGACCTAGATGTTAGATCCCTTTAAACAACGAACATTAATGAATGCACCTAATACTGACGGACATCAGTTTCATTCTTTGTTCTTCACAGTCGATTGAGCTTATGCAAATTCACATGATGGCTTCCGAAACTGTTCGACAAGTTTAGAGACACAATTCTCCCATAAATGCTGACAGATTTTCCTACCGTAACAACTTTTTCTCTAACCGCCATTTTCCAACTGTCGCTATGTCTTGTTTTTCTGCCTTGCGCACTTGTGCGTCATTTATAGGCATGACTGCAAACAGTAAGATACATACGTTTTAGTAAGCTCCGTTCCTTTCTTTTCTTTTCCTGAACAATGAAACAGAAAAACGTACTTTTTAATTCACCTTCGTATACAGAAAGGAGACTAACTGAAGGTCTGGAACAAGAGAATGACAGTTATAGTTATGTCATTTGATTTTCTTTCCCCTAATTACTTTTTATAGTTTTCGCAGATGCCGTGATACCGTACGTTCTTAGCGTTTTATGTCTGAACTATTCAGTCCAGCCAGAAGAAGAAGAAGAAGAAGAAGAAGTAATAGACATGAAAGTATCGATAATGACTGCAGGTACAAGCAAGTGGGAAGAATGGCAGGAGGATACTCGAAATGAGGAGATAGAGGCTAAATTAGGAAGGAACTCTTGGGCGAAATAGTGCACACACACACACACACACACACACACACACACACACACACACACACACACACACAAACGCAGCTTCGGTGGTCATGTCATGCTTTCATATGAGGCGAATGGAAGGGGATAAGTTATCCAGTAATGAACTCTGTCTTGGAGAGTAAGAGAATCGGAAGGAGATCGAGACGATGGTAGTTAATCAATCGTTTAAAGGTAAGTGGTGCAAACGTAAACGAAATGTCAGAGTTGCAAATGAAGGATTCTGAAGCAGCTTATTCGCTGAGGTCAAAATATGACCACGACATTGCAACCGCTTTTATCAGAGGCTGACAATAAAATCCTTCATTATTATGCTGTAGGTTGAAGTGAGTTGTATTTAACTAGACACCTACCCATCTGAACCAAATGATGTAAGTACAATGTATATCGATAACATTATTAAGTTTCCCGGAGAGTCTACAAATCGAAATATCACCTCAACAACATCTCTGTCCATGGACTCATCGTCAGTGCTCGAGGTACAATCCCTGAATTTCTCTTGGACTCAACCGGACACGACTTCATGGCATAACTACCATCCGGGTACGAGGTTCACTAACAATACCTTGAAATCATTCGTATTACATTTGACAAACATTCCTTTACGCCACCCAGCGTTTCCTTATTTAGTTCAGAACTTTTTTGAATTTTCTATCTGAGATATTATTTTGATTCTCATTTATGACTACCGGACGAGCTGGCCGTGAGGTTATGGGCGCGCAGATGTGAGCTTGCATCCGGGAGATAGTAGACTGGACCCCACTATCGGCAGTGCTGAAGATGGTTTTTGATTTTTACACCAGACAAACACTGGAGCTATACCTTAATTAAGGACACGGCCTTTTCTTTCCCATTCCTAGGCCTTTCCTGTCCCATTGCCACCATAAGACCTATCTGTGTTGGTGCGACGTAAAGTAAATTGTAGAAAAAATACCTATGACTATCAAATACTTACTTTTTTCTTTTACTGATATACTATGTCCATGTGGCAGTCTACTTATGGGGGAAGTTGTATTAATAAAATAATATAATAAACATCTGGAAGGGAGAGAGCTGCCCGAAGCTGAGAATCAAATGAGAGTAATCCCCAATTTTTTTTAAAAAAAACTTTTAACAACATTGGTTAAATAATTGTCCGCCTCTGTGTTTTTTTTTTTTTTTTTGCCAGTTGTTTTTCGCCGCACCGACACAGATATGTCTTATGGCGACGATGGGACGGGAAAGGGCTAGGAGTGGCAAGGAAGCGGCCGCGGCCTTAATTAAGGTACAGCCCCAGCATTTGCCTGGTGTGAAAATAGGAAACCACGGAAAACCATTTTCAGGGCTGCCGACAGTGGGGTTCGAACCTACTATCTCCCGCATACTGGATACTGGCCGCACTTAAGCGACTGCAGCTATCGAGCTCGGTCCTCTGTGGTTTAATGGTTAGTGCGATTAGCTGCCAACCCCGGAGACCCGGGTTCCATTCCCGACTCTGCCACGAAATTTGAAAAGCGGTACGAGGGCGGGAACGGGTTCAACTCAGCCTCCGGCAGTCAACTGAGTAGAGAGAGAGTTAGAACCCTCCTCAGCCATCCTCGAAGTGATTTTCCGTGGATTCCCACTTCTCCACCAGACAAATGCCGGCATGGTACCTAACTTAAGGCCACGGTCGCTTCCTTTCCACTTCATTGTCTATCCCTTCTGATCTTCCCATCCTCCAACAAAGTCCCTGCTCAACATAGCAGCTGAGACCGCCTGGGCGAGGTACTGGGCCTCCTTCCCAGCAGTAACCCCCGAAACAAAAGTCTCGCGCTCTAGTAGAGGTGGGATCCCTCGCTGAGTCCGGGAAGAACCAACCCACGAGGGTAAACGGATTTAGAAAGTAAGAAAAGAAAGGAAGAAAGAAAGTAAGAAAAGAAAGATTAAATAATCTCTAAAGTTCTTACTAGGAAACTACTTAGACATACCCACTATAATGGTGAAAATTTGTGTCAATGATTTTGTACTAACAGTTTTGTACCTGCCCTGCTGGGTGGCCAAAGTTTACGGTTTCATTTTCGGCTCCGTCCGGTGGTATTTGAAAATACTTAAATAAAGCAACCTCGCACCGGCTGAATGACCGCCACATTAAAGAAATCAGGTGTAACTAAGTTCCGGCTCTTCGGCGCTCTTGCAGTCGTAAAAATATTTAGTGAGATGTATAATCAATAACATTGTTATATTTCGTACCTTCTACACACTATAAAATATTAAACAACAATGAGGATATAGTATAATTAGTTAAAATTACCGATGATGATGATGATGCTTGTTGTTTCTAGGGGCCTAATATCTAGGTCATCGTCCCAGCTAAAATTACCGTCCGTCGCCTTGGTGTAGTGGATAGTGTAATTAGCTGCCACCCATGGAAGCCCGGGTTCGATTCCCGGCTTTGCCATGAATTTTGAAAAGGGTACGAGGACTGGAACGGGGTTAACTCAGCTTCGGGAGGTCAAGTGAATAGAGAAAGGTTCGATTCCCACCTCAGCCATCCTCTCCTCCAAGCAAATGCCGGGATGGTACCTAACTTAATGCTACGGCTGCTTCCTTCCCTTGTCCTTGTCTATCCCTTCCAATCTTCCCATCCCGCCGCAAGGCCCCTGTTCAGCATAGCAGGTGAGTCCGCCTGGGCGAGGTACTGTTCCTCCTGCCCAGTTGTATCCCCGACACAAAGTCTCACGCTCCAGGACACTGCCTTTGGAGCGATAGGGGTGAAATTCCTCGCTGAGTCCGAGGGAAAACCAACACTGGAGGGTAAACCGATCAAGAAAGAAAGAAAGAAGGGGAGCTAAAATTATTTTCACGTGATTCCAATGTTCTGTCTGGATCGTTTGCGTATTGTAGTGGCCTTGCTGTTCGATGGCTCCGGTTTCTATTCCCGACCGATCCATGAATGTTAACTGCGTCTGAGTATTATCCGCGAAACTTTTTGTGACACTTCTTTTTACGAGGCTGAGGAGTAAGGAGGAAGCTACAACGGTTTCGGTAATACTGCCAACTGAATGGAATTCCAAATTGAATTGATAGTATGATCGAATTTTTCTAAACAGTCGTTCCCGTGTAGGAGTTCTAGGTTGTTCTTGTGATGTGCTTGGATTTTCCTCACTCATGTTCAAACTTAACCTATATTTTGACATAGATGTGTAAATAACAATAGTATTTAGGCCTAAAGTGTTGTAATTATACCGCCAGATATCTCGCGGTGATGACTAATCGATTCATATTTTTATGTGTCAGAGGTTGCCAATACGAATCTCGAAGATAACCGAGGTCTACCGATTCAGCATTAGGGAGCCGAAGTATCACTAAAAGTTTTGGGGATAGTAATTCCTCTGACTTGCCGACTGGGTGTTTGTGTTATGGCGACGATGGGGCAGGGAAGGGCTAGGAGTGGGAAGGAAGCGGCCGTGGCCTTAATTAAGGTACAGCCCCAGCATTTGCCTGGTGTGAAAATGGGAAACCACGGAAAACCATTTTCAGGGCTGCCGGCAGTGGGGTTCGAACCCACTATCTACGGAATACTGGATACTGGCCGCACTTAAGCGACTGCAGCTATCGAGCTCGATCACAGACTTCATTTACAAACAACACAGCATACTGTTAACCACTTAAATACACACACAATAATGCATAGCCTACATCTACCCACATGGGGTTGGCATCAGAGAAGGCAACCGATCGTAAAACTGGAGTTAGTCCATATATGTGGCTTGATTTAGAAGTTACGGCAACTACATTTTTTCTCTCGATAAGGCTCCAACAGAGGATAGATAATAATTACATTCGAAAATGTACGGGAGGGATTTTTAAAGGCGACACCACATGCAGGAATGTAAGGTAAAAAAAAAATACACGTGGCCATTTGAAATCACGGTTTTCTTCATTTTATTCTTGTACAACTTTATACAATCATTTACACGAATTGTAAAAGCCCTTAAATATCCGTCAAAGTAACCTCCTAGGTTGTCTGTGGTCCAACACGCTCAATGAGGAATTCGGAAGATACCATTGATTGCATGAGATTTGTCAATGTGTGCTACTTCACGTCGGAATGTTCGTACGATGTCTTGTTTGCTGGCAACGCGTTTGCCGAGAAATAGCCCCTTCAATATGGGAATCAGATCGATGCCACATGGACTAATATCTACGAATGTTGTTCTAATTTAGTAACTTCCATTCAGTACCGCTGTCATGAGACATCCGAAATAGGGGGCATGATCACGGCCACACTCATGCACCCGTACCCCATCTGCCGGCAACATTACGAAGTTCATGGAACGTATCTTCAGATGCGTGTATTGCACATTATTTTGGTGCTGGAATAATAATAATAATAATAATAATAATAATAATAATAATGTTATTGGTTGATGTCCCACTAATAAACTACTTTCTGCAACAATTTCCTGTAGTCTGGTTTGCCTACAAATATTATTATTCACTCCTCTCATCTTTCAACTTTTCTATGTTTCTAAACCTACTTCCTTCGGCCTTTCTTTATTTTTCTCATTCATTCTATTAAGTACTTAAGGGAGATGCCGATCGGCATGAAAGAGAATTAGTTCGACCATACCCTAAAATCAGACTTGATACATTTAAACATTTAAATACATTTCTACTGATACCTTTTGTCTTAGTATTCAAAATCGGTGACTGCCTCAAACTGGTGATCTCCCTTTGTGGTCTGAGTTTGACATAAGCATGTAGTTTGTCTTTCCTAGGTTTGAACTTGCGTTCAATGTCTTAGACTTACCAATAATTCTTAAATGAGGCTAATACCTTATCACTCGTATGTGATGTAGTTTGCATAATGGATTATATACGATTTTTCGCAATTTTTCGATAAGATTTTAACATTCAAAGACAGATCACTGATGCCTACTGTCCATCAGTATACTTGCGCGACCGTAGGTCGGTAATGTCTTTGATGTTGAGCCAGAGGTACTCCTGAAGCCTGTAGTAATGTAATGGGAAGGGATCAAGGAAAATATATGGTGGTCGGTACACGTAGATTTTGGTGGGATGGTTTGGTTTGTAGGGCTGTTTTGTCGCCCGTTATGCAAATGAAAAAAAAACAAAACATGGCATCACTTGTATATGTATTTGATTGGCTGTACAGGCCAAGGCTGTACAGTTGAAGCTCTATCGTAAAATCCTAAAATTACAGTAACAGATTAAAGCAGCAAGCTAGAAAATGGCAAGATTCAAATATGAATCACTATGCATTGTAGGGTTAAGTACTTCCACCTTTACTTTTTTCTTATTCATTCCATTAGGCCTAAGTACTTAAGGAAGATGCCGGTCGAATCTGTTAACTCTGTCAGGCAGGTAAAGATTGTCTGGACACTTCTGTGGATGATACAGAATTAGTTCGACCATATCCTAAAATCAGAATTCTTGCATCTGGGAAATAGTGGGTTCAAACCCCACTGTCGGCAGCCCTGCAGATGTTTTTCCGTGGTTTCTTATTTTCACAGCAGGCAATAGTTCCAAACCTAGCCCTTTCCTATCCTATCGTCTCCATAAGACCTATCATCTGTGTCTATGCAACGTAAAGCAAATAGCAAATAGCAAAAAAAAGAAAAAAAATCAGAATTGTTCTATTTAAACATATGAATACATTTCTACTGATACCTCAAAATCGTAACTTAACATAGAGTTCCCGTACATTCCCAAGAGCACGAATATGATGATCAAACATTACCACAGTCTCTCCAAATAATTAATTATAACAAACTAGAAACTGCAGGCGTGAGCATACTGTGCTGAGTGCCATAAAGTAATAACACACAGATACAGTAGTGAACGTGGTCTGATTAGCATTTTACTGTTTAATTTACAATACTACAGTATTTTCTGCGCTTAACAAAACATATTTCTTCTATTAAATATTCCTATTCCCAACGTTATTTCATTTCCAGTGGAGGAGAGACTACGTTTACTATTTTCATCCTGTAAACTCTGGGGAACTTTTATGATGTTGGTGAGATTTTTCACTATAACAGCCTGTGTCATTTTTAATTTTTGTTGTATGTTTTTATTGTATTATTTTCTGATGGCGACGATGGTACAAGAGAGAGCTAGGAGAGCAAAGGAAGCGACCGTGGCCTTAATTAAGGTACAGTTCCGGCATTTGCCTTGTGTGAAAATTGGAAACACCGGGCGAGTTGGCCGTGCGCGTAGAGGCGCGCGGCTGTGAGCTTGCATCCGGGAGATAGTAGGTTCGAATCCCACTATCGGCAGCCCTGAAAATGGTTTTCCGTGGTTTACCATTTTCACACCAGGCAAATGCTGGGGCTGTACCTTAATTAAGGCCACGGCCGCTTCCTTCCAACTCCTAGGCCTTTCCTATCCCATCGTCGCCATAAGACCTATCCGTGTCGGTGCGACGTAAAGCCCCTAGCAAAAAAAACAAAATTGGAAACCACGGAAAACCATCTTCAGGGCTGCCGATTGTCGGGTTCGAACCCACTATCTCCCTAATGCAAGCTGATAGCTACGTGACCGGAACCACACAGCCACTTATCCGGTAAAACTCTTATTGTCATCATCATCATCATCAACAATAACAATAACATAGTCAAAGCGGTCAAATCCGTCAAAGAAAAGCTTGTTTTAATTACAGCGATGCATATTTGTGATGGACATCAGACAGGAATGTTTCTATATTGATTCAGATCGCTCCTAAATTGTCAGTAACCTCATTTTTGTTTTCACGAAGGAACTAAGTGCCGGCCCCGCGGTGTAGGGTACCCTCTAACGGGACGGCTCTGCGTTCGATTCCCGGTCAGATCGGAGATTATTGCCGTAATCTGAGAGATGTTCTGATATCCATACAACCTACGGGAAAACAATTGGAGAGCTGTCTGACAGTGAGATGGTAATCCCAGTCTAGAAGGCCAAAAATAACGGCCGAGAGGAATCGTAGGGCTGGGTACGCGTCACATCGTAATCCGCAGGCCTTCGGACGGAGCAGTGGTCACTTGGTAGGCCAAGACCCATCAGGACTGTAGCGCCAATTATGATTGTGGTAGGAATGGGGGAAAGGGGTTAAGTACATAAAGTAACCTCTGTGTTGTAGTAGTCATGAAAGACAGAAATGGCCGCCACTTTTCCAGACGAGTCGCCACTATATCAAGGCCACGTGGTAGCCATGATCGTTAATCCTATATGGTCTGATATTGTGGTTAGCCGTAGAGCCCCATTGGTTGAAAAAATTTCCACCATCAGAATTTTCACCCAGCAGGGTAGAGGAGATGATAGTATACAATTTTTTGAGGACGTTTAGGCCTATATTATTTTTTCTTTCTTCTTTCTTTTTTTCCGTCTACCCTGCAGGATTAGTTTTCCCTCGGACTCAGCAAGGAATTCCAGCTCTACCGCCTTAAGGGCAGTGTCTTGGAGCGTGAGACTTCGGGTCGGGGATACAACTGAGTAGGAGGACCAATACCTCGCCCAGGCAGCATCATCTGCTATGCTGTATAGGGGCTTTGTGAGGTGGGGGGGGGGGGTGGATGGGAAGATCAGAAGGAAGAGGAAAGGAAGCGGCCGTAGCCTTAAGTTAGGTACCACCCCAATATTTTCCCGGAGGGGAAGTGGAAAACCACAGAAATCCACTTCGAGGATGGCTGAAGTGGGAATCGAATCCCCCTTTACTCAGTCGACCTGCTAAGGCTGAGTGGACCCCGTTACAGCCCTCGTACCACCTTCCAAATTTCGTGGCAGAGACGGGAATCGAACCCGGGCCTGCGGGGGTGGCAGCTAATCACGTTAACCACTACACCACAGAGGCGGACGATATCTCGCTTTCCTGCGTTATTCCAGCACGATCGGAGGGTCCGCATATTTGCAATGTCGTCACCTTTTGTTGCGGTCAAATGCGACTTCAGATGTGGCATTGGTTCTTTTCACGTCTTCCATAACCCTGTCTAACCAGCGCTTCCTGGGTCTTCCACGTGGCCCTCTTCCGATAGGGTTAAATGTAGCTAGTGACTGAATCCGCGCCACTTCGGACAACGCGTCCATACCACCTCAGGCGCGCTTCCCGCATCTTCTCTGCGATCGAAGCCGCACCTAATTGTAGTTCTCATTTGACGGATGCTTCCACCGTGTCAATCCAAGGGTCCAACACAGCATCCGCATCTCCATCACATGGAATGACTGTTCGTGCCTTGATGTTGCTGGCCAGCACTCGATTCCATGGAGGGCGACAGGATGAACGACAGTGCTGTAGTCTATATTTTTTCCGGGCATCCGGTGATCACAATGGAATCCAGTGAACTGTCGCTATTTCGTCCAGGGTGCTATAACCCTACTATACTGCTAATAATAAGAGTTGATGTCTGACATTTCTTAGAGGGAGGTCCGTTTACTGCCTGCCGGGGCGGGATAAAGGGAGTGGCTGTGTGGTTGCCATGGAAACGAGGGTGGGGCGACTGCGGTTGCCATGGAGATAAAACTTCAGGGCAGCTCGTCTTGCTGGGAGTTGCCAAACCTGTCACTGTCACTGATAAGAGCCTGATTGTTTGTATAAGAGTGATCGCAAATGGGACGGCACCGCCTGGCCAGGTAGTCTACAACAGATCACAGCGGTCAGAATGAAGGAGGGAACAAGTCAGCCGGAAGCGAGTGGTAAGAGGATGTAGAAAGGAATGCTGGAATGTGGCAACTTCGTGAAATGGCACGAGCAATGCTCCTCCCTCCAACCTTACCTGTCAGACGCCAACTTTAGTAAAGTCTAGTATAATTATGAACATGTTCAGAGACTTTAAATACTATAGAGCAAAAAATTATGAATCATCTTACGTAAATTAGTCTCCATTAATCGATAAGAAGTTTTTTTTTTTTGCTAGGGGCTTTACGTCGCACCGACACAGATAGGTCTTATGGTGACGATGGGATAGGAAAGGCCTAGGAGTTGGAAGGAAGCGGCCGTGGCCTTAATTAAGGTACAGCCCCAGCATTTGCCTGGTGTGAAAATGGGAAACCACGGAAAACCATTTTCAGGGCTGCCGATAGTGGGATTCGAACCTACTATCTCCCGGATGCAAGCTCACAGCCGCGCGCCTCTACGCGCACGGCCAACTCGCCCGGTAATCGATAAGAAGTAACTGGGTTAGCAAAACATAGTAACGGGATATTTTTGTCTTTGAATCTGAGCTTTGAAGAAGGTTAATGTGTCTACAATGATGATAGCACATGCAAATAGGAGCAGTCCAGCAGTTCGAGACATCACGAAAGAAATATCAATTCATCGAGCAATAAACACAGAAAACCAAGAGAACATTTTAACTTCAACAAGGCAACAATGAAAAATACGGTTTTTAACAAGACTCTGCCCATTTACATAAGCGACAATGCATTGAAGCGAGTTAGTCATTCACATTAAAGAAGAGGTTGCTAATAATCGTAAAAGCGGAGCGTTCTGAATACTTCCGCCAAAATTATAATTCTCGAAATATTTAATCCCACATCATCCCCTCTTAATACTTCGTTGGCGTATTCATAAATGCTCAACCGAGATCGCCTCGTCTCCTACAGCTTACGTTAAGTCTCCGCGCGTGTGGAATGTCATTCGTTGAGTTATGGTGTTGACTGACTCTCAATAGCGGTAGCACACTTAGTTAGGTATTGTAAATAATAATAATAATAATAATAATAATAATAATAATAATAATAATAATAATAATAATAATACTGTATTTAGTACAAAAAACTATGTCATTAACAGTAAAACCCTTGTTACGACGCCGAGATAAATCCGAAATGCCTTTATGCACCTGAATGTTTGACCTTAAACAAACAGATAAATAAACAAAAGAAAAGGATAAATTGGTGAATTCGAAAATAAGGGAAGAAATGTACTAAGAAACATTCTTGGTCCAAAGAAAAATGAAAATGAATGGAGTAAAAGGAACAATAAGGGACTTCATTCGTTAAATGTAAAGCTTTCGGGCAGTGTAACAGAAAGGAGGATTACCTTTCTATGCCATTTGGTACGTATGAATACAGAGATGCTAAAGAAGAGAAGATTTGATCAATTCGATAAAAATCCTGAAACACAAATCTGGTGGTTTGTCGAAGTTAAACAGGATATGGCTGAGCTGGGTATCATAAGAAACGAGATATTAGAGAGAGCCATTTTTTAGAAAACAGGAGAAAGAGAAGAAGCAATGGAAATCTGTCTGGCCGGAGGAGAGAAGGGAACATAGCGAAATAATGTAGAAATACTGAAAAGAAAAGAAGACAAGAAGAGGAAAAATCATGAAGTTACTTCACGTGGTTCACAAATGGTGAAGATCAAAGAAATAATAATAATAATAATAATAATAATAATAATAATAATAATAATAATAATAATAATAATAATAGACCCTAATAAGAATAATAATCGGGACATAGGCCTAAATCAGACAGGGAGATGGCCTCTCTTGCATCCTCATCAACTTTGTGGTGTAGTGGTTAGGGTTATTAGCTGCTATCCCGGAAGCCCAGTTACGATTTCCGGCTCTGTCACGAAATTTGAAAAGTGGCACGAGAGCTGGAACGGAGTCTACTCAACCTCGGGAGGTTAACTGAGTAGAGGGGTGTTCGATTCCCACCTCAGCCATCCTCGAAGTGGTTTTCCGTTGTTTCTCACTTATCCAGGCAAATGCCGGGATGTTACCTGACTTAAGGCCATGACAGCTTCCTTTCCTCTTCCTTATCTATGCATTCCGATCTTCCCATCCCCTCACAAGCCCCTGTTCTGAATATCAGATGAGACCACCAGGGCGAGGTACTGATCTTCCTGCCCTATTGTATAGAACCCGGTCCAAAGTCCTACGCTCCAAGACAGTGCCCTTGAGGCGGTAGAGATGGGATCCTTTTGCTGAGTCTGAGGGAGAAACCTGGAGGGTTAATGGATAAAGGAAAGAATGAAAGAAAGAAATAAAGGTGGCGGCATGGTCTTAAATTAAGGCAGAGCCTTGGTGTATTACTTTGATGAAAATAGGAATCAACGAGAATCAATATTCAGGTCTGTCGTGGGTGGGGTGTGACACCATGACCCGTATCAAATAGCAACAAGTATATCTTAAGTTTTCACATCTTTTATGTAAGTTTTCCCATCTTTATCGAATACCGGTACCGTCATTAATATTCTTCTCCTCCCTATTCTTCTTCTTTCTTGTATGAATATTTCGAGGGACTGGAAATCTATTTGCTGTGCAACTTAAATAAGAGTATCTTCCACCACCTCTTCCACATTTACTCTCATCTTTTATTTAATTTTGCTATCCCTCCCTCCCTTACCTGTCTTGTTTCCTTTCCTTTCCTTTCCTTACATCACGCACGAGGAGTTGGGATTACACATTACAGAGTCTCATTCGTCTTATTCCTTTCCCCATCTTGCTCATTAATATCATTGTATTTGTCTATCTATCCATTTCACTGCGACCTTCTTATTCCGTCCTCTTCCTTCGTCTTTCATCAAGCTGGAATTGCGCCTCCAGGCTGCTCCCCAATAAAGGTGTATTCTCGCTGGCGGAACACTTGTCGGGGGATGGACGGACTGCCTGTCTGTCCGTTGTTTTGCTGGCTCAGAATGCGCGCGGCTTGTCTGGGAACCGTGAAATGAGAAAACTACTCCATTTGCTGCCTCGCGAGATATAGCAGCAATAGCGAACAAGGCATGTCTTGCACTTCTTCTGTTTCTTCATCTCACTTATTCTCCCGTACTCTTTACCTCATCTCAGGCATAGGATTCTTCTGCTTATTTTACCACTAGTGATAGTATATTATTGGAATAACCTTTGTCATTACTATAAAATGGAAGATACCGAGCTCGATAGCTTCAGTCGCTTAAGTGCGGCCAGTATCCAGTATTCAGGTGATAGTGGGTTCGAACCCCAGTGTCGGCATCCCAGAAGATGTAGTCTATTTAGTTACCCATTTTCACACTAGGCAAATGCTAGGACTGAACCTTAATTAAGATTACGGTCACTTCCTTCTTACTCCTTGCCCTTTCCTATCCCATCGTCGCCAAAATACCTATCTTTGTCGGTGTGACGTAAACCAACTCGTAAAAAAAAAAAAGGAAAGAATGGAAGACATAGGCATGTTAAAAGACTAGCAGCCTTTCGTCAGTTAAATAATGAATGTCTAACAATGTAAAATGGAAGAATCATAAACACTTTGTTTCCTATTCTGGTACTTCTTGTATATTCTAGTGGAGGGTGCGGGTACAAACTGTATACCATATAAAGACTTGGTTGTCTTTTCCAACCAGATACATTTTCTGACGCCAAACTTATGTTGAGTATTTCTTTGGTGGTAGTTAGATTAGTGTATTGTGTGTATATGAAGAGGAGTGTATTGAGACAAACACAAATAGCCAATCCCCGAGATAGGATTAAGGTCACGTGGCTAAAATAGCCTACCATCCCGAGAATTCGAACGAGGGACCCTGTGACCTGACGTTGACCATTCAGCCTAAGAGCTGGACGGAGATATATTCGAAATCATAGTATGTCTACGGAAATTGATTGCAACGTACTCATACTTCCTGAGGTACGTATTTTGAGTCTTCAGCGGGAAGGTAGTTTGGGTCCCTAATAGTTACATTAACAACTCTTGTAGAAGAAGCACTCTAAACGGGCGTTCTAGAGAAGAAGTTGCCTTCGAGTTTCCCAACAGAACTAGAAACTTTTTGTTATATTGACCTAAAAAAAGAATCTCAAAGCATATATGCGGTGTGGTAGCCGAGTGACTTGGTCACTGGAGTATGACTAAGGTGGGCGAGATTCGTATCCTCGCCAATACATGTGAGAGATTTGAAATGAAATGTCTCGTCCATGAGGCTAATATTCCACGTAATACTATGGGTTCCAAGGCTTTAATCAAGTTATCAATAGTAACGTAAGAAGCACTGAAAAGTAGATATCCAATATGAATTTAATATTTTAAAAGTGTTAGTAGAGGGTAGAATACCTTTGATAGAACTAAGATACCTTTCGATACCTTTTGTTCTTCATGATATTATTAGAAGATTTGTGATCGTAATGATTTCCTTGTGTTGCAAGGTGTACGTTCATACTTCGTCCAGGAATTAATCAGAACAATAACTGTCCATTACAACTTTTTCTATTTCCATAAAACTGGATGTCTTCAGCATTTTAGCCTCTGCTGCCGAAGAATCATAGACGTTTGATATGAAACTTATCCGAAAAAAGGGTATCATTATGGTATATAAAATTAACCGAGAATAACTACGTAAATAAGAATATATATTATTCTTCATCTTCTTCCTGCCATGGTTTAAGCCCAATTACATTTTCCCGGATTCAATCCATATTTTCCTTGAATTTTCGACGTCACTGTTGCCAGAGGGGTGGTACATTACTTGTACCAATATTTCCTTTCGTTTGCACGTTCTACATGATCTTTCCATTTTGATGTATGTTTAAATATATTCTCAACTCTAGGTTTCTACATGAAGTTGTACGTAAATGTCGTCAATCCTACTCCTGTCTATAAATCGCCACCCCTTAACTCCCCGTAGTAATCTCATTTCGGATGTTCCGATGAAGCTGTTTTTACTAGTTTTCAGTACCCAACTTCACATCCATAGAACAAAGGACAAATTACTGTTGAGCTGTGTTCCTTTCCTGAAAGTGTCTTCTGACACATCCACTCACTGCTTGATAGCGGTGCTATTTGACCGAGCGACATTGCCGCGAGCTTGGATTCGGGAGCAGTGGGTTCGAACCCCACTGTTGCCAGTCCTGAAGGTAGGTTTCCAAGGTTTCCCATTTTCACACCAGGATGATCCTAGGGCTGTACCTTAATTAAGGCCACGGTCGCTTTATTCCTAGTTGTAGCCCTTTCCTATCCCATTGTCGCCACACGACCAGTCTGTGTCGGTGCGACGTAAGACATATAGTAAAAAGAAAGTTCAGCATAAGAACGTTCAGCTATACGGACGGCTTACCTGACACTAGTGAGACCTATAGTAACGTACGGTCTACCTTCCTGACACCCTACCACTGAAATGAAATGGCGTATGGCTTTTAGTGCCGGGAGTGTCCGAGGACATGTTCGGCTCGCCAGATGCAGGTCTTTCAATTTGACACCCGTAGGTAACCTGCGCGTCGTGATGAGGATGAAATGATGATGAAGACGACACATACACCCAGCCCCAGTGCCAGTGAAATTAACCAATGATGGTTAAAATTCCCGACCCTGCCGAAAATCGAACCCGGGACCCCTGTGACCAAAGGCCAGCACGCTAACCATTTAGCCATGGAGCCGGACACCCTACATCTGTAGCTAACCTTCACAAACTAGAAGGAATCCAACGTCGCACTGAAGGACTAATGAACAAGAACAGCTGCCTGTCCTCCCTCCCGTCAATCGCCTCCTTGTGTAAACATCACCTTCTTACACAAGTCCCTTACAGGGGCCATTCACCTTTCACCATTCCCTCGACTCTCCTTATCCTACAGCTCCGTCCGTAGAGGCAAAGGGTTGTGTCTTACACCCCCCTTTGCGCGAACTGAGTCATACAAACTAGGTTTCTTTGCTCGTTCAGCGCGGCTTTGGAACGATCTACCCGCCAACATTAAATGCAGAAATGTAAATATAGATGAATGTTATGTTAGGAAGCACATACGGTGAGAAAATGCATGTGAATATGTGGAAGAATGAACGAGGGAGTGAAAGGTTGTATAAGTGAGATATATGTATATATTAAGGCTATTCTTTGTTACTTTACCTGTAAATAGTGTACACTATATAACTGTTTTAGTTTAGGATTTAGGTAATTATTGCAAAGGTCAGGGGGCACTACGTGTAGGGGGGGGGCCTGTCCTTTTCCCCTGGCCTTCCATAGATACTGTAAAGGTGTATGGTAAATAAATAAATAATGAATGAATGAATGTAAAAATACTTCAAGACAAACCATAATTATGTACTGCTTAGTCCATCAGCTATCATCCAGATATCGGAACTGGGGTTTCAAGATAAATTATAGAAGCACGGAGTGCCTGTCAAATAACCCTGGCGACTTAAATCAATTACCACTGATTTGCATTTAGGGCTTTTGGCCCATGTGGCAGATTCCCTGTCAAAAGTTTACCTAGACTTTTCTTAAATGATGTCAAGGAATTTGGAAATATATCGAAGATTTTCCTTCATAAATTATTCCAATCCCTAATTCCTCTTTCTGTAAATGGATATTGCCGCGATTTGTCCTCTCAAATTTCAACTTGATTTCCATATTATTATCTTTCCTACCTTAAAAACTCTACTCAAGCTTATTATTTGTCTTCTAATGTCATTCCTCGCCAACTCTCCGCTGACAGTTCAGAACATACCGATTGTACGAGTTGCTTGTTTTCTTACTGCCAAGTCTTCCCAGCCCAAAGTTTGCAACATATTTGTAACGCTACTCTTTTGCCGGTAATCACCCAGAGCAAACCGTGCTGCTTCCCTTTGGATCTTTTACAGTAGTCATATAAAGCAATCCTGTTGTGGGTCCCATAAACCGTAGCCATACTCTAATTTCAGATATTACCAGACACATATACGCCCTCTAATTTACATTCTTTCTATAACTCCAAAACACCCTCATAACCATACGAAGGGATCTGTAATCTTTATTTACAATTCCGTTTATGTGATTACCCTAATGAAGACCTTTCCTTATATTAATAGCTAAATACTTACAGTGATTGCTGTGAGGTACTAACACTCTACCAACGTCGGCCTCCGCAGCGTAACGGTTGGCAATATTAGCTGCCGTCCCCGGCGGCCCAGGTTCGATTCTCGGTACTGCCAGAAATTTAAGGAGGGCTGGTATGTGGTTAAAATAGTACATGCAGCTCACCTCCATTGGGAGAGTGCTTGAAAATAGCTGCACCACCTCAGGATGAGGATACGAGTTTATTTTCTCATATCAACACAGTAATAAAAAAATGAAGGGACTTTTCCTCTTGGTGAAACTTACTACCGGTCTGCCTCTGTGGTGTAGTGGTTAGTGTGATTCGCTGCCAACCCCGGAGGCCCGGGTTCAATTCCCGGCTCTGCCACGAAATTTGAAAAGTGGTACGAGGGCTGGAAGGGGGTTCACTCAGCCTCGAGAGGTCAACTGAGTAGAGGTGGGTTCGATTCCCACCTCAGCCATCCTGGAAGTGGTTTTCCGTGGTTTCCCACTTCTCCTCCAGGCAAATGACGGGATGGTACCTAACGTAAGGTCACGGCCGCTTCCTTCCCCCTTCCTAGTCTATCCCTTCCAATCTTCCCGTCCCCTGAAAGGCCCCTGTTCAGCATAGCAGGTGAGGCCGCCTGGGCGAGGTACTGGTCATCCTCCCCAGTTGTATCCCCGACCCAGAGTCTCACGCTCCAAGACACTGCCCTTGAGGCGGTAGAGGTGGGATCCCTCACTGAGTCCGAGGGAGAAACCGAACCTGGAGGGTAAACCGATAAAGAAGAAGAAGAAGAAAATACCTGACATTTCATCTCGTTTACCATCATACCATCTCACAACATGGTCAAGGTATTTTTGTACTCTCTCATAATCCTCTAACTTACTTACTTCTGGCTTGTATGTGATTCCAGCACTTTACTCAATTATTTATATACATAAGAAAACAGAAAGTTCAAGGAAGAGTCTACTGCCTTGCTTGTCCCCCACTCATTCATTACAGAATAAAATAATGCTTCCCTTATTCTAATTCTCATAGTACTATTTCCGACAAATGTAGTCACCATTCAACCACTCATTTTTTTAGTACAATGGCCCTCATTTTCGTCTTCCATGATCCTCCCTATCAAAAGCATTAAATAGGTCGATCACGATACAGTCCATTTGCCCTCGTGAATGTAATATATCTGTTAACGCTGGAATCCTACAAGATGAGCATCAGTGGAATAACCTTTCATAAACACTAACTGCTTTCTATCAAATTAATTAGTAATTTGGCAAACGTGTCTAATACAGAAATAATGCTATGCTATAGCTTACAAGCAACACATATCAAGCTAACTGGCCTGTAATTATCCGCTTTATGTTAATCAGCCTTTCCTTTGTACACTGGGACTACTATATGAACTCTCCATTCATTTCCCATAGCTCCCTCACGCACACACTATCAGTAACAGCACTATGTCGCAACCCAAGCTTTTAATACATTCCCAGAAATCTTATCAATCCCAGCTGCTTTTCTAGCTTTCAACTTCTGTAACTTTTTATAAATATATCATTATACACAAATTCCAGTACTTCACCCGCACTTCAACTACTCTACCAAATACACACTAAATACACACATATACACTATCCTCGTTCATTAATGATCCCTGGAATGTCAAATTAGAATCTGTTTCCGCCTCATTGTACCTATATACAGGGTGTTAGGTGTATACGTGCAGATATTAAGCTAGTCGGCTAAGAAAAATACATCTCATAATATATGCTATGTACTTTTTACCTTGTCCTATTAGTTTGCCCCTAACTGAGCCAAATATTTCAGGACCTAATGTGTTTTGAACGGCCGTAGCAGGATACGCCGGTGATGTCATTCTGTCCACGCGTAGCGGAAGTACAGTAGCCGAGTATAGGGCTTGTTGAACCTGTTTCTTATCGCAGGCCAACACATGTTGTTGTGCACTTCCCCTAAAGGCTTGGCAAGTAGAAGAGGATGACTCACGTGCCAGGTCACTTGCTGTACTCGAAAACCGGTGTAGGGTACTCTGTGTGAAAAGTGCACAGAATCCTTACAGTGACGTCGAAGATCCGTACAAGCACATACGTGCGAATCAAGTGTTGTGTATTTGTGTACGATTTTTAAGACGTCAATGGCATTACTCAGTGATCCAAGCTGACAAAATGAAACGAAATGGTTAATAAGTAAATGAAATATGGGCGCAACATTTCTGTGCTGTTATTGCGACAGTCTACGATGAATTTCTGACAATAGACAATGCGGGTTGTCTATGCTTATTCATAAACTTTTTAGGTCATTGAAAGGACGGTGGACACTGAAAGAAAAGGCTATAAGTATTCAGTGAAATTGTTATTAATGAGACAAATTTCAAAAACCGTAGTTGCATCCATCGTGAACATTGCTCGAAGGAAAAAGACCTACTGTGGAATTGCCGCCGGGCATTTCTAATAGAAGGCTTACTCTACTTTTTCCTAATCTGTTTACCCTCCAGGGTTGGTTTTTCATGGGACTCAGCAAGGGATACCACCTCTACCGCCTCAAGGGTAGTGTCCTGGAGCGTGAGACATTGGATCGGGGATACAACTGGGGAGAATGACCAGTACCTCACCCAAGCGGCCTCACCTGCTATGCTGAACAGGGGCCTTGCGGGGGTATGGGAAGATTGGAAAGGATAGACAAGTAAGAGGGAAGGAAGCGGCCGTGGCCTTAAGTTAGGTACCATCCCGGCATTTGCCTGGAGAAGGGGGAACTACGGGAAACAACTTTCAGGATGGCTGAGTTGGGAATCGGACCACCTCTACTCATTTGACCTCCCGAGGCTAAGTGGACCCCGTTCCAGCCCTCGTACCACTTTTCAAATTTCTTGTCAGAGCTGGAAATCGAACCCGAGCTTCGGGGGTGGCAGCTAATCACACTAACCACTGCACCACAGAGGCGGACGGAAGGCTTATTACTGAACAGTAAGTACCGATAGGTAAAATGATGACTGTAATGGACCCGTTTAATTAGAACTTCCGTAAAAATAATATTACTACCACTACTACTGCTACTACTACTACTACTACTACTACTACTACTACTACTACTAATAATAATAATAATAATAATATCTTTACGTTCCACTAACTAATTTGCGGGAAACGCTCCGTTTCGACTACGCAGAAACATGTGGTTTTAATACAATGGTCCACCACCTGATATAAGCCGCTTACTGCGTGATCATTTGGATCAGTCCTTTGGTCTATGGCGAATAGGACGACATGGACCCATCAATTGGCCCGCCAGATCTCCAATGGATATTACGGAAGACTGGATTCGGAGAAGTGATTTTCTTTTGTTAGTTGCTTTACGTCGCACCAACACAGAGAGGTCTTATGGCGACAATCGGACAAGAAAGGCCTAGGAATGGTAAGAAAGTGGTCGTGGCCTTAATTAAGGTTCAACCCCCGCAATGCCTGGTGTGAACTTGGAAAACCACGGAAAACCATCTTCAGGGCTGCCGACATTGGGGTTCGAAGCCCCAATCTCCCGGATGCGAGCTCACAGCTGTGCGCTCCTAACCGTATGGCCAACTCGCCGGGTACGGAGAAGTGAAGCCTGCAGAGTAGTCCAGGGAGGTCACTTGAACAATTGCTACGTGTTTCACATTGGTATGTCAGATGTTACACCATTTCTGCAGCGTATTGAGTTGGGAGTTCAGTTCTCAATCGATGTAGTATTTTGAGTCTCGATAGTTCGATATTCTCATAAATCCGAGCAGAAAAATTGAAGTACCGGTAACAAAAATTATAAATCTAGAGTTTCAGTTCGCGATTGCCTTGTACGTGGCGCAAGCTGAACACAACACACGGAAGACGTGCTTGTTAAAACGCTAGATATTGACCTTGAACACAGCATGGCAGTTCTTCATTCTACACTGTACTGGTTTGGGTACATTGCGTGTGTGTGTCTGTTGATGTGCATGTTTGATGTTTATACACAAAACCTGTTTGTCACACTTTGTCCTCTAGTGCTAACCACAATACGAAGATACACCTGACTCATCGCAAAGAGACCTGGTTCTGGTCTTACGCATACTATCCTGTAGTAAACTACTGCGAGCGATGTAGGCACGGGTGAAGTACATTTCATCTTGTTTCCTCCTACACCACGCATATTTTACTATTTTCTTCCCTGCCTTTCAGCTCCTAATGACTTGTTAATAATAATACCGGTAATGTTATTTGCTTTACGTCCCACTAACTACTCTTACTGTTTCTGGAGGCGCTGAGGTGCTGTAATTTAGTCTCGCAGGAGTTCTTTTTACGCGCCAGTAAATCTACCGACACGAGGCTGACTTATTTGAGCATCTTCGAATACCATCGGACTGAGCCAAGATCGAGCCTGCCAAGTTGGGGTCAGAAGGCCAGCACCTCAACCGTCTGAGGCACTCTGCCCGGCAGCAAAAAATATTATTATTATTATTATTATTATTATTATTATTATTATTATTATTATTATTACCGGGCGAGTTGGCCGTGCGGTTAGAGACGCATGGCTGAGAGCTTGCATCCCGGAGATAATGGGTTCGAATCCCACTCTCGGCAGCCCAGAAGATGGTTTTCCGTGGTTTCCCATTTTCACACCAGGCAAATGCTAGGGCTGTACCTTAATTAAGGCCACGGCCGCCTCCTTCCAACTCCTAGGCCTTTGCTATCCCATCGTCCTATAAGACCTATCTGTATCGGTGCGTCGCACCGACACAAATAGGTTTTATGGCGACAGATATAACTAAGGACTAGGATCGGGAAGGAAGCAACCGTGGTCTTAATTAAGGTACAGCCCTAGCATTTTCCTGGTGTGAACATGAAAAACCACGGAAAATCATCTTTAAAGCTGCCGACAGAGGAATTCGAAGCCAGTACATCCCGAATATTGGATACTGTTCGAACTTTAGCGACTGCTACTATCAAGCTCGGTGATGATTTAAGAGTGGATTTCTGCCGCTGGTTAATTGATCAAGCACTCAATCCAGAATTTATGTCAAGTGTATTAGTGACACATGAGGCAATTTTTATAGAAGGAGTGTTTAATATTTAGTATACCAAGGCAACCTCTAGCACCGGCTCTCAATTAATATCTGGATGGATGCAGTGGGAAGTCTGTCTCTTTGACCAATCGTCTTTTTATTAGCGTTATTTTGCTTTACGTCCCACATACTATTTATACCGTTTTCTGAGACGCTGAGGTGACGAAATTTCATATCGCAGGAGTTCATTTACGTGCCAGTATTTCTACGACACGAGACTGACGTATGTGTGCCCCATCAAATATCATCAGACTGAGCCAAGATTGAACCTGCCAAGTTGGAGGTCGGAAGATAAGGACCTCAACGGTCTCAGACACTCAGACCGGTACCAATCACCTTACTTGCATAAATTTGATCGGTGTAGCTTTCCTTATGGTGACGATGGGACGGGAAAGGAAGCGATCGTGGCATTCATGACGTTACAGCCCCAGCATTTGCCTGGTGTGAACATGGAAAACCACGGTAAACCACCTTTAGGGCTGCCGACAGAGGGGTTGGAACCCACTATATCCCACTCATGAGCTGTGGAATATCCCCATTCAATAGGACAAGGCAGTTTCCAGCACCGGTTCTAATTAATATCAGGATGGGTGTAGTTGGAGGTCGGTTACATCTTTTTATTAATGTTATCTTGCTCCTGTACAGTAGATACAGTACGTTACTGGAGCTTTCAGAGGACGTGTCGCTTCGACTACGCCGAACCACGTGGATTTTACACGATGGTGCAGACATTTCCTCAACGGTAGACAGGACGATGTGGAACTATCAATTGGCCAGCCCTTATTCCAGTGGATTGTTATGCCTGGGGGGACATGAGAAACAAAGTATACCGAACTGAGGTAACCACTTCGGATGACCTCCGTGAACGTATGTTTAAGCACCAGAGGATATTCTGAACCACAGTGGTGTCTTGGCTCGAATGACAAGTTGCTTTACGTCGCACCGACACAGATAGGTATTATAGCGATGACGGGGCAGGTAAGGGTTAGGAGTGGGAAGGAAGCAACCATGGCCTTAATTAAGGTACAGCCCCAGCATTTGCCTCGTGTGAAAATGGGAAACCACGGAAAACCATCTTCAGGGCTACCGACAGTGGGGTACGAACCCACTATCTCCCGAATACTGGATACTGGTAGCACTTAAGCGACTGCAGCTATCGAGCTCGGTGTACCAGTAAATATACCGACACGAGGCCGACGTATTTGAGCACCTTCAAATACCACTGCACGGGGCCAGGTTCGAACATGCGAAGTTGGAGTCAAAAGGCTGGCACCTCAACCGTTTTAGCCACTCAACCAGACAGGAAGCACGAAATGTAGGTACGTTTAATTTACTTAGTTGTATAATATGTCCATTTTTCGTTTGAAACAAAACGTTCGATGTGCTTCGATAATTCAATTCTGATTCTACTCATATGGATATCCTATGCCATGCATTTGTTTGTTGGCGCAAGGAACTGTCTTCCTTCTTCTACCTTTATGCAATGCACAACGGGGATCGTACCGCATTTCACGTCCCGGCGTGCGTATCCCAACCAATAATTATATCACACGCTCGTACAGGTCGCGCACCGGCACAGGTTTTCAGGTCATTTCCATACTCACTAGACCACAGGGCTGACGACCACAGATATCCCTATCCCCTAAAGGACGTAACAGCAAATGAACCAGTATTAACGCTGAGAATTCAATACATCTCCAGGGTCCGAAACCGATCACTAGTGTTGTCTGAAACCCCTAAGACGGAAACTAAATACTAACAACAACAAACCAGTCTGGCGATAATGTAACGTAACATGTTGTAGACTGGTAGCCTTCAGCTGTTACCGTAGGTCAGTTGCTCGTAAACATAAAACCAGTTTGGCAAGTATATTACGTAACATCTCGTGGCATGGAATAGGGAGCGCTCAGCTGTCACGGTAGTACATTTGCTCTTAAACATAAACAGAACAGAAACCAGTTTGGCAGGGATGGCGCGTGACTTGCCTGTTATCAAAGGAAAGCTATTCATTCACCAGAACAAGGCATACTACCTATTCTAAAAACATCGTACCCCTTTGCTCTCGAAAATAACTTCCGAGGATTACTAAAAGTTTGATATATAGTGGTTCGTCACATCGTTCTCTATTGCTACAATAAATATCTGCACGTATACACCTAACACCCTGTATATCCTGCATTTTCCCCTGAAATTCACATGACTGCCAATTATTTGTGCCGTCATGTTATCCTTAGTTATCCTTTTAATTTGCTAAATTAAATTTCCTAGCAAAGTTTTTTCAATATATATCAATATTTCCACAACCATTCCTGACTCTAGTTTTCTAAAATACACCCCGGTCTTAATTGTTATGTTACAACATAGTTAAGGTAGTCGGGACCTTTACAGTTTCTAACCACTTCTACAGGAAAATATCTATTTTCGCATTCCTCCACTCTTAAGTCTATACCATCGCCTGTTTACAGTTTAATTATTTCCTCTGATCATAACTAGTTTTTGAAAACTTCCCCATGTCTCTCTCTCTCTCTCTCTCGTCAACGATATAAAAAGCAAAGTCACCTCCGTATAGGCCATGAAGGCCCTTGGAGGAGTGGAAGGTAAAGGCTTCCACCATTGAAACAGACTTTCAATATTCATTGGCTTCCACCATTGTTAACCTCGGCACGTGATGGGGTAGAGTGGTTAGCTCTACGCCCGGCCGCCTTTGCACCCAGGAATTAACCTGGTACTCATTTTTGGTGTAGGCTGAGTGAACCTCAGGGCCATATGCAACCTCCGGAAGTGGAAATCTCGTTTCTTAAAATTTACGACTTCCTGACGGGGATTCGAACCTACGTCCTTCCGAGCGAACCGAGCACGCCTTTACCGCCTCGGCCAGGCAGCCCCTCGTCAACTATATGGTATTGCCTAATAGTCCTACAGTACTTTTACATCTTTTCTTTCGCCTTTATTTTTAACTACAACAAAAACAGCTTAATGAACATTTACACCGTCTAACACATCAGTTTCACCACTGACCTCGTCTGGTGTTATCAGCACCACATCTAGGAATTTTGTCCCTCTAGTTGGTTCCCTCACTTTCTGATTCATCTTTCCTTCACAGATTAAATTATTCAATTGTTGGTCACGCTTTGTGTCATTCAAATTGCCTTCCCAGGTAAAAATTATTTAAATCAGATCACCCGCAGTCGAAATATAATACAAAGAAAAAACGACCATGATCTAAAAGTCAATACGGCAGTTTAAAGTATTATGGTGCTGAATTATGGACAATGAATAACAGACACATGGACAGGCTACTCGCAACTGGAATGGATTTTTAGTCATCAAAACTGACAACCAGGCAGACTATATTACGTCAAATGAAAATGTGCGGTGGTAGTGTTGATTATTGTTTTAACAAATGATGTTAAGATTGAAAAAAAAGGAGGAAAATGTCATTCAAGCGTAACATAGTTTTCTTGTGTGTGTTGGTTTCCTTTCCGTCGTCATTTCTTCTTTTAATATAATACTAAAAGGATTTGGAGAAATTGCTGAATGGTATGGACTCATTCTTGGAAAATAAAGAAATCCAAATCCAGTGATGACAGAAGTAAGTAGGAAATAAAATGCAAACTATCACAAGCAAGAAAGGCCTTTCTTAAGAAAAGAAATTTGCTCACTTCGAGTATTGATGTAGCATTTGGGAAGACATTTTTGAAGACTTTTGTCTGGATCATGGCATTGTACGTAAGTGAAACATTGATATTAAATAGCTCATAAAAAATAGAATAGAAGCTTTTTAAAGATGGTGTTACAGATGAATGCTAAAGGTCTTATGGGTAGATCGAATCACGAATGAAGAGATATCGAATCGAATTTGTGAGTGAAGATCGATTTGACTAAATTTTACGAGAAGAGATAGAATGATAGGACATATCTTAATACACCCAGGACTTAATCAGTTATTTTTAGAGGGAAGTGTAGGCGGTGAAAACGGCAGGGGTACACCAAAGTATGTATATATCAAACAGACAAGAGTAGGTGTAGGATTTAGTAGTTACGTAGAAATTAAAAGGTTAGCACAGGATAAGGTAGCATGGAGAGCTGCGTCAAACCACTCTATGGACTGCTGACCCAAACATCAACATGCCAAGTACGGTATGTATTTTCCTATAATTTACACATCTTCATTCAGCTATAGAGATTTGATGGACAATCTTTCTTCTCACTTACCCTAGGTTAGCGGCTCCCTTCCGGTATTAGGAAGTTTCGTACGCCACAAGTTCTGACTCGCGCAGCATTGTCTCTAGTAATCAATTTAATATCACAATTCATCACCTAGCGTTAGCTTCACTTATTTTCGTTACGAGGTGCCTAAGTAGCGTTACATTTAATTAGGAATGTACGTTTTAAAATTGTCAGTACTTTGTAGACTGCCACTCTCCGCTATATATACAGCAGGTAACCCTTCGTTTATAAGAAATGTCGATCGTTGAGTACACCACAGTAGTAATTCATTCAAAAAACGCTTGCTTCATAATCGTTTGGATGTTCATGCATACATAGACACACTGGTAATTAGAGAGTATAATGTATCTTCACGTTATGGAACCATGCTTTCATTAACTCAACACCCGAGTCCCAAAGCCAGTTCTGTGTGAGATACGAATTTGAGATTGAACCACTCGCTAGCTGAAATACGAACATTTTATTTTAGTGATTTCACTTATGACTACGTTTATTTGATAACTTCATCCAACAGTTAGGTTTGATATCGTTGCGCCAGTAAAGGTCACTATGTCTAAAAAGAATACAATAATTAGTTATGTTAACTTGAACATTAAAAACCTCAAATGATTTTTCAAATGAGAATATAATATAGCGGGCTTTCCAGGAGCAAAGACACTGCCCAGTACTGGTTCCGTAATACAATGAGAGCCCCTGTCGTGTTGTCGGTTATTCCCTACGCAGTATGTTTGCGAGTGGATGATGCAGTCGCCACCTGACCCATATGGTCCCAATGTCTTCGATAAGCTGCCCTACAGCATGCTTGATTCTTTTATAGCAGTAACTGATCACTTCAGTGCGTTTAATAACTTCCGTATGAAGTGTTGAACAGCGTATTTTCGTATGCTGTAGACTTTGGAACGCAATTTGAAGCGACATTTTGAAAATTCAGTGGACTGGAATACCATTACACGCTACAACGCTTGTCTATAGGCTGAGGGAGATCATTTTCAACGTTTACTATAAAGGGATAGGTTTGATTATTTTTATCTTCCAATCTGATTATCTATGGTTCATGTTTGTGGGTTACTGTAGTTACGTCCTAGTTCGTGAATCATGAGCAACGGCTGTGTGGCCTAGTAAGTGGTCCTGAGAGTCGGAATACCAGTTGCTATGGAATGGGAGTGGGCATCTCGGACATATTCTGAGTCCTGGCCCTCCTTGTGCTCAGGCGGCTAGGACTATACAATTCACCGGTGGTCCATAACCCGTTAGAGGAGAGATCCTCACTTGGACTGTGTGCAAGTAGGGTAGCATCCTGCTTCATGAATTTACCGAGCTCAGAACACTTTAAGCAAGCCTTGGACCTATGGGACTAATGGAGTCCCACTCCCATTTGACAGGCGAGGGACTCCTTGGAAACAACTTGGCGAACGAAATGGAATTCGATGGGGAGCTATCAATATTAACGGGGCTTATGGAAGAAAGAAGGTAGAACTGGCTGAGTCAGCAAAGAGAATGCATCTGGATGTGCTAGGAGTAAGTGATATTCGGGTAAGGGGAGATAATGAGGAAGAGATAAGAGATTATAAAGTGTACCTGACGGGTGTTAGAAAGGGAAAGGCAGAGTCTGGGGTAGGGCTCTTTATCAGGAATACAATTGCTCGCAACATAGTTTCTGTTAGGCAGGTAAATGAGCGAAAGATGTGGGTAGATTTGTCAGTTGGGGGAATTAGGACAAGAATTGTGTCCGTGTATTCACCATGTGAGGGTGCAGATGAGGATGAAGTTGACAAGTTTTATGAAGCACTGAGTGACATCGTGGTCAGGGTCAACAGCAAGGATAGAATAGTGCTAATGGGCGATTTCAATGCGAGAGTTGGGAATAGAACTGAAGGATACGAAAGGGTGATTGGTAAATGTGGGGAAGATATGGAAGCTAATGGGAATGGGAAGCGTTTGCTCGACTTCTGTGCTAATATGGGTTTAGCTGTTACGAATATATTCTTCAAGCATAAGGCTATTCACCGCTACACATGGGAGGCTAGGGGTACCAGATCCATAATAGACTATATCTTAACAGACTTTGAATTCAGGAAATCTGTTAGGAATGTACGAGTTTTTCGCGGATTTTTCGATGATACAGACCACTATCTGATCTGTAGTGAACTAAGTATCTCTAGGCCAAGGGTAGAGAAAGTGAAATCTGTCTGCAAACGAATAAGGGTAGAAAATCTCCAGGACGAGGAAATTAGACGGAAGTACATGGATATGATTAGTGAGAAGTTTCGAACAGTAGACAGTAAGCAGGTTCAGGATATAGAAAGTGAATGGGTGGCATACAGGGATGCTGTAATAGAAACAGCAAGGGAATGCCTAGGAACAACTGTGTGTAAAGAAGGGAAAAGCGGAACATCTTGGTGGAATGATGAAGTGAGAGCAGCTTGTAAACGTAAAAAGAAGGCTTATCAGAAATGGCTCCAAACAAGGGCCGAGGCAGGTAGGGATTTGTACGTAGATGAAAGAAACAGAGCGAAACAAACAGTTGTTGAATCCAAAAAGAAGTCATGGGAAGATTTGGGTAATAACCTGGAAAGGCTAGGTCAAGCAGCAGGGAAACCTTTCTGGACAGTAATAAAGAATCTTAGGAAGGGAGAGAAAAAGGAAATGAACAGTGTTTTGAGTAATTCAGGTGAACTCATAATAGATCCCAGGGAATCACTGGAGAGGTGGAGGAAATATTTTGAACATCTTCTCAATGTAAAAGGAAATAATCCTGGTGGTGTTGCAATCATCCAAGCTCATGGGGAGGAGGAAAGTGATGTAGGTGAAATTATGCTTGAGAAAGTGGAAAGGATGGTAAATAAACTCCATTGTCATAAGGCAGCAGGAATAGATGAAATTAGACCTGAAATGGTGAAGAATAGTGGGAAGGCAGGGATGAAATGGCTTCATAGAGTAGTAAAATTAGCGTGGAGTGTTGGTAAGGTACCTTCAGATTGGATAAAAGCAGTGATTGCACCTATCTATAAGCAAGGGAACAGGAAGGATTGCAACAACTATCGAGGTATCTCATTGATTAGTATACCAGGCAAAGTATCCACTGGCATCTTCGAAGGGAGGGTGCAATCAGTCGTTGAGAGGAAGTTGTATGAAAACCAGTGTGGTTTCAGACCACAGAGAGGCTGTCAGGATCAGATTTTCAGTATGCGCCAGGTAATTGAAAAATGCTACGAGAGGAATAAGCAGTTGTGTTTTTGCTTCGTAGATCTAGAGAAAGCATATGACAGGGTACCGAGGGAAAAGATGTTCACTATACTGGGGGACTATGGAATTAAAGGTAGATTATTAAAATCAATCAAAGGCATTTATGTTGACAATTCGGCTTCAGTGGGAATTGATGGTAGAATGAGTTCTTGGTTCAGGGTACTTACAGGGGTTAGACAAGGCTGTAATCTTTCACCTTTGCTGTTCGTAGTTTACATGGATCATCTGCTGAAAGGTATAACATGGCAGGGAGGGATTCAGTTAGGTGGAAATGTAGTAAGCAGTTTGGCTTATTCTGACGACTTGGTCTTAATGGCAGACTGTGCCGAAAGCCTGCAGTCTAATATCTTGGAACTTGAAAATAGGTGCAATGAGTATGGTATGAAAATTAGCCTCTCGAAGACTAAATTGATTAAAAAATTCAACAGAATTGAATGTCAGATTGGTGATACAAAGCTAGAATAGGTCGATAATTTCAAGTATTTTGGTTGTTTGTTCTCCCAGGATGGTAATATAGTAAGTGAGATTGAATCAAGGTGGCGTAAAGCTAATGCAGTGAGCTCGCGGTTGCGATCAGCAGTATTCTGTAAGAAGGAAGTCAGCTCCTAGACGAAACTATCTTTACATCGGTCTGTCTTCAGACCAACTTTGCTTTAAGGGACCGAAAGCTGGGTGGACTCAAGGTATCTTACTCCTAAGTTAGAAGTAACAGACATGAAAGTAGCAAGAATGATTGCTGGTACAAACAGGTGGAAACAAGGGCAGGAGGGTACTTGGAATGAGGAGATAAAGGCTAATTTAGGAATGAATGGATGAAGCTGTACGCATAAATTGGCTTCGGTGGTGGTGTCTTGTGAGGCGAATGGAGGAGGATAGGTTACCTAGGAGAATAATGGACTCTGCTATGGAGGGTAAGAGAAGTAGAGGGAGACCAAGACGACGATGGTTAGACTCGGTTTCTAACGATTTAAAGATAAGAGGTATAGAACTAAATGTGGCCACAACACTAGTTGCAAATCGAGGATTGTGGCGACGTTTAGTAAATTCTCAGAGGCTTGCAGACTGAACGCTGAAAGGCATAACAGTCTCTAATGATAATGTTTGTATGTATGTATCTGATTATCCATTCATCGGGTTTACGCGGACGAACGTTAATGGTGTGACGGCGACCGCACTCTCGTTTACCGACACACGTCGTGGAGGAAGGACGGCAACCCTTCCGGGACTCGCCCTCTACTTCTTAGAAATAAGCTCGATAATTTGATGATACTGAAAGAAACTGGTAAGTTCCCTGAGAAACGAAAATAATTCTACGTAGACTGTAGAAAGAGGTGTGTGCCCGGGTCTATGGATGAACGGCCAGCGTAGTGAACTTCAGCTTACAGAATTTCGAATTCGTTTCCTGGCCAGGTCGGTGATTTTAGTTGCGTCTGGTTAATTCCCCTTGCTCGGGAATGGGTGCTTTCGGTTTCCTTAATACACACCATTTATTTACATAAAATACAGCACACAACCAGTCACCATAAAAGCATATTATTTCTAAATAAATCCTTAAACATAGGGTTGGGGACAGGAAGTGCATCCCACTAGCTTGTGCGGAATGATTGCGCAATCCAGAGAACTAATACACTAAAACACATTAGAAGAGAAGCTAGTAGATATGAACTGAAAGGTTTCGACCTACGTGAGACCAGATGGCCTGATCAAGGGGAGTTCCATAAATGTTCAATACCGAATAGCCCATTCTGGAAATTTGAATGAACCAGGAAGTGTAGCACCACTACTGGGCAGAAGAACTACTGCAGTCCTAAAATATGTCAAAGTGATGAGCTGTCGGATGTTAGTTGAGCAACTAAGTTCATCACCAGTTCAGTGGGCACAATAATAATCCAAATATTAACACTCCAACATACATCAGTGATGAAAATGAAATTGAAGACATGTGTAAAATATCGAAACTCAAGGAAAATATCATCACTGTAGCAAAAATGTCTACAGTATCTGTGGTGGACGTCTGAGAACAGTAAGGGTATGCCATAACAAATGCCAATTTCCAAGCACCAAAAAGACGTCTCTATAAGTGAATCAGTCCAGGCAGTCGCCACAGGCATTAGATTGACTTCATCCAGGTAGGGTAACAATACAGGAATCAAGCAAAGAACTATATGGAACAACCTGTGACAGATGCAAACACAGATCACAGCATTTCGAAACCGATTATGTGGAAGTAACAAAGCTAATCCGCCAGAAGTCTATGATGGGACGCACAATCGTCCATAAAAGAATGAGCTCATGGTATTGTATAAGGCTCTCGATGGTACAATCTTGTCAAAAACAACTGTACTTAAAAATATTATGTTTATTGTGGGTCTTCAAAGTGCTTATATCCACATGGGAAATGAATTATATTTTGATAATAATCGACGTTAAGTCTGATAAAATATTTAATGCGAGGAACATACAATACCATACGTTCATTCGGTTTTAGAGCAACTAGGATATATTCATGCCATGAACGATTAAACAAAACTAGAGAGGTTTAAATAAGCCGTGAAACGAAGAATCCTTAAAAATTCTGGGAACTGAAATGGTTAGCCATAAAGTAGCTCCTTATTCCGACCGATAACGATGTACCGGGAACTATGAAAACCGCCAGACAGCCCTGTATGTCGCAACAGGTTTTTATAAATTGAAATACGAAGGAAATAGAAGGAATCTGGTACAGAAAGCGTATAAGAGGTGTATAGAAGGCTACAGAATAAAATACATCGAGGCAGTAAAAATGCCAAGATGCACTATTACTCTGAAAATTGCCAGGAGGTTGAGACACTTGAAAATCATGGAAGGAGTGTTCACAAGCCCTTCATACTGTACAGGCAAAAGTATTACCTGCTCCCTACAAATAAATATTATTACAGATTTGTGTGACAGAAAGTACTCTCTCAATATTGGTGAAGAAATGATCAACACATACCAGTAACTGTACATTAAAATGTGTACAAAGAAGATTTAAAATATTCACACAATCGCTACCTGTGGAACAAACTGCCAGTGAATAGAATGGAGTTTAATCAAGTGATGAGATTAATGCCTAAAGATGAAACTCCAGTTAATGATAATATTCCACTCGATAGACGGAGAACTTACTGAGAAACTATAAGGTCACATATAGTTTATTTATCAAGAAGGTGTTTGGCTAAGTGATTATCACCGTCCAGTAATAATACATTACCGAAGAAAATTAGTGCTGATATGCGTGAGATGTATCGAACAGTTAGCATGATTCATCACGAGTAAAAATTGTATATTGTGAAAAGAACACGGAAAGAAAATCAATGACCGCATGATAGACACATAGTTCGATATTCATTAAAGTTTGAGTACTTCAGATACGATAAGATGTCTTAGAATTCCCACTGAATGCTTAAATGACAGTAAAAGTAGACTCTTAGGCATACTTCAGAGATAATGAGAAAGTGCTTTTTTTATTTTTTTTATTATTTCTTTTTTTTTCAAAGTGCTTTACGTCGCACCGTAACAGATAGGTGTTATGGCGACGATGGGATACGGAAGTGCTAGGAGTGGCAAGGAAAAGGCCGTGGCCTTAATTAAGGTACAGCCCCAGCATTTGCCTGGTGTGAAAGTGGGGAATGAGAGAAGGTTTTAACCTGGTATAAACTATTCGCTCTACTACGTAGGGTTGGAGTAGAACAGCAACTCATCACACTCATCTAGGACTTGTATACCAGTCAGGAAGTCTAATGTACCTCCAAGCAGGACTTACAGTTCCATTTTTCATCAAGATGGGTACAGACGGGAGTGCCCTCTCCCTCTAGCCATCTTCAATGATTTCGGAGATCTAATAACGGAAGAGGCACTGGCAGGGACAAAGATGGGAGTGAAAATACATGTAAAAACTAATCAGGATTATCAAGTTCGCCGATGATCAGACAATACTAGCAGGATTTTCATTTTCCTTTCAGTCCATGATTAACAGAATATCAAATACAGTAATGAAATATGGTGTGACAAAAGACAAAATGCATGTTCATATCTCAGACAACAAATAATTTATGTTTGAAGATAAATGATGCAACAGTTACATGCAGAGGATGGAAAATGGAAGAGCAGAATTGCACAACCTGATTACTTTTATGCAGAAGAGCCTATAGCTGAGCAGCAACAAGCTCAGTCACTTCCTCCGTATGAGAAATCTGCGTGCATTTGTCTAGACAGTTTTACTAAAAGCTGGACTGTGAGTAAGACTGACTGTCAAACGCTGGGAATTTTTAAATTTGCTGTTTCCAGCGAACGATTGAAATAACCTCAATGGATAAGATCATAATCGCGGTTGTACATAGAGTAAAACAATGTAGACGTCTGGTGAACTTAATCAGCAGAATACGTCCTACTTGGTGGGGCCATACTTTCCACCCTTCCCAGATAATGTGAACTATTTCTAGGGGTTGTACTGATGATGAAACACCAAGGATATCAGTTTTTAGATGGGTGTTAGAAGAAATCGATTAATGTATCTGTGTAGCGATGAGGAAGATTACCGGTGACAGTGCGACTAGGAATCATTTCTTAAAAATAGACCGGTTTTTAGACAGATTGCTTGATGATGAAGAGACGTGATAATAACGAGAATGATTGCTGGTACAAATAGGAGGGCACAATGACAGGAGACATTGGTGATGAAGACGGGTATGCTAAGCTATGAACTAGAAGAACCCACATCGCTGGTGAACTTATGTGAAGCATATGGAGGAGGATAGGTTACATAGGAGAATAATGGAGTCAGCCAGAAAAGAAAGAGAGTAATTCCTATGAGACGATAAATAGATACTTTCCTTTATTTAAAAAATAAGCGGCGTAGACTTTGTCACAGTACTGGTTGCAAGTATAGGTTTTTGAAAGCACTCAGTTCATTCATGGAGCCTTGCAGATTGAACGTTGGTGAAGTTTACGTCGTTATACTTCCACCAGAAGCAAAAACTACCACCAAACCGAACGCTGAAAACAGCATATACAATGTATATCTATATAAAAGAACATGGCCTGACTGAATGTTCATCATCGCCGAGCCAAAACTACTGAACATAAAGAAATGCAATTTTGAGGATATATTTATATTACAGTGTACGTGCTCGCTAAGAGAGGATTTTAGGATATTCCATTGCCAAGGGGATGAAAAGGTGGGGGTGAAATTTTAAAATGAGTGTATCTATATCTCAAAACTTTAAAAGTTTACAAATGTAAAAATTGGTATTTAGAATCTGTTTTAAAAATAAAGAAACACGTATTTTTTGTTTTTGGAAAATCCCACTAGGAGGGGTGAAAAAGGGGTTGAATGCCTTTAATGAGGATACTTATATCTCAGAAAATGAAGATATTAGAGACCTGAAAATTGGTATTTGGAATCTCCTTTAAAAACAAAGAAACACGTATTTTTTTTTTTTGGAAAATCAAATTGATGGGGGTTAAACAGGAGTGACAAGTGGGGTGAATTTTTAGAAAGACTTTATCTACAGCATATTTCAGAAACGTAAAATGTTAGACGTAAAAATTGGTATTTGGAATCTCCTGTAAAAGTAAAGAAATCTAGGTGATTTGTTTTCGGAAACTCCAACTAAGGGGAACTAAAAAATGCAGTGAAATTTTAAAATGAGCATGTCTACAGTTTATCCCCAAAACGTAACATGTTGCAGAAGTGATAATTGGTATTTTTAATCTATTAAAAATTAAGAAACAAGCATTTCCTTCTTACGGAAAAACCACTTGGGAGGGGGTAAAAATGACTAAAAATGGGGTTGAATTATTTTTATTAGGATACTGATACCTCAAAGACTGAAGATGTTACACCGAGCTTGATAGCTACAGTCGCTTATGTGCGGCCAGTATACAGTATTCGGGCAATAGTGTGTTCGAGCCCCACTGTTGGCAGCCCTGAAGATGGTTTTCCAATGTTTCCCATTTTCACACCAGACAAATACCGGGGTTGTACCTTAATTAAGGCCACGGCCGCTTCCTTCCACTTCCTAGCACCTTCCTATCCCATCGTCCCCATAAGACATATCTATGTCGGTGCGACGTAAAGCAAATAGCAAAAAAAAGATGTTACAGACGTGAAAACTGATATTTGGAATCTCCTTTAAAAATAAAATTGCGTATATTTGGTTTTCGGAAATCCACGTAAAGGGGTGGAGGAAAATTGAAAAATGGTTTGAATTATTTGTAAGAAGATGCTATCATCTCAAAAACGAAACATGTTGCAGACGTGAAATTTGTTATTTGGAATCTGCTTTAAAAGAAAAGAAACACGTGTTCCTTTGATTTCGGAAAATCCAATGAAGGGGGAAGATGTTACAAACGTTAAAACTGGTATTTGGATCTCCTTTAAAAACAAAGAAAAGCGCATTTTTGGGGGCGGGGCTGAAAAGGGGTTAAATATGCTTGTACAAGGGTATATATCTCAAAAACTGAAGATGTCACAGTCGTGATAATTGGTATTTAGAAGATCCTTTACTAATAAAGAAATAAGTATTTTTCCGAAAAATTCACTTAACGGGGGGAAGGGGGAGGGAGTGTGAAAGAGTGAAAAAAGTGAATTTTTTTAATAGGGATACGGTACATCTTAAAGCTGAAGGTAACAGACGTGAACATTGGTATTCGGAATCTGCTTTAAACATAAAGAAACACGCCTTCATTTTTTGGGTGGGGGTAAATTAACTTAATGGCGGTGGGGTGAGAAAGGAGTTGAGACCAATTGATTTTACTGTTCATAATGTACTTGATTCTGATCATAAACAGATCATTTTTAATCTTTCCTGGGTTCGTTTTCAAGAGCCATCTTTTCCTTTGGAAAATTTATAGTTAGCCATATAAACAAATTTGTTAACACACTTGAATTAAACGATAGGAATGATATTGTCCATGCAATTGTTCACCTCTATAATAAGGTAAACAATGCACGAAAGTATACCATTCCTTTCGCCAGAAATCCCGCGCACTTGCCTACGCGTGACAATGGTGCTGGTCACATTGTCAGCAATGGCAATGACAGCAGACTTAATTTACCGCCAAGTAGCGGTCCTGCATCTTACTGCGGGGTCCAGAACATCAATAATAATAATAATAATAATAATAATAATAATAATAATAATAATAATAATAGTGTTCTGGGCGTCGTCAAAATGTGGGGACCACGCTAAAAACAGGTCCTAGCCGGTTAATGACTACGGATTCAGTCCGGCCGCGGGTTCAGTATCGCCAAGGCACCCAAGACGACACCACGCCGGCTCTCCTCAATAAATTGATCCATATTAAAAATGCTTATAAGAAAAAATGGCAAACATTTAGGGACGCATGTGACCGGGCGGAATACCTGGACCTAGCCCTGGAAGTACGAAATCGATTGCTGGAAAGAAAGATAGAAAAATGGGAGGAACTATGCCATAATCTCTCAGAAACCGAGTCAGATCGCGAATTTTGGCAGCTTCTCTCCGAAAACGAGTCAGATCGCGAATTTTGTCGAATTATATATGAAACGTTAAGCATTTCATTATAAATTTCAGTATAATATCGTAGCGAAGCACGGGTATCTTGCTAGTATAAAAATAAAGAAACCAAGCTTGCAACTTTTCTTCACTGTTGAAATTGTGATCATAGTCACAGCCGCTCGATTTTTGCATGCGGTCTGAACCACATTCAAACATCCTGCTACCGAGCGAGTTGGCCGTGCGATTAGGTGCGCAGCTGTGAGCTTGCGATTGGAAGATATTGGGTTCGAACCCCATTGTCGGCAGCCCTGACGATGGTTGTCCGTTGTTTCCCATTTTCACACCAGGCAAATTCTGTGGCTGTACCTATGGTCACGGCCGTTTCCTTCTCACTCCTATCCCTTTCCTATTCCATTATCGCCATAAAACATATCTGTGTCGGTGCGACGTAAAGCCAGTTAAATACAAGAAAAAGTCCACTTATACTATGTCAGCCGGTTTTCGAAATATATAATACTCTGTAATAAGAAGGTGAGATGTTCCTGACTCGCTGACTAACTTTTGAAACATATAAATCTGCATTTATATTGAAAAATATTAAATATCTACATTTAAAATGGAAAATCTGAAAATTAATATTCATTAAATAAAATACACAATCGTCGAACCCTGGACTCACACTTAGTTCTTACCTGCTTATTTACACATACGTTATTTGAAGGGCGCCAGCTACCACTCAGTGCAGCAATAATAGAATGAGACTCTTGACTATCTCTAGGGTGTGGGGTAATAAGCTTACTTTTGACAACATACCATATAAGTTCTGGGAAAAGTAGATTGGCGTTCGGTTTTTCCATTAATTTTGAGGTTAAGATATTTTACTGTCATTGAAATGAAACTATGAATTCGTTTGATAGAACAAAATATATTCTTTAAACTATATATAAAAAAATAGTGAGTCTTGTTGCGATAAAACAGATGAGAATATGAAATTATGACATTGCAACTGAAAGAAACTAGGCATAAATTTAAAATCTTCTTGACCGAACATTTAACAATTTATACGAAATATCTCCTCACTGATTCACTTGACTGTACCTTCAACACTTTTAGTGTAATTACGACGTATTCCTTTGATCTGGTGTTTATTGTAGATGTGTCACGCCTAACTTGGTGATACATCCTTGTGACTGCTTCTTCTCCATATCATCTGACTTCTTTGTAAGTCAATATGGTATTACCTCATGGCAGGTTCAGGGTTGCCCTCCCTGACTCCATGGTAAGCCCTTGCGTCCGTGTCTTCAACTAAGTGAGCGACCGACTTTGGCCTCACTATGTCACTGACCAATAATTAATGGCTCACTGAGTCTTCTCCATCTCTCGTTCACACTCGTTGACTGACCGACTGAGGCCTCTTCATCTAGTAGACTTCTTCACTGTACTGCATCCGTTTAAATAATGACTGACGCTACAATATGCACCCACCTTTTATAGACGTTGGTTGACACAGCTACGTAATCTCCAGAAATAACAATGACATACTCCCACAACGCCTCAAACCGTTGCATGTAATGGTGAAAACCCCTGCGGCGGCTGAGTCTCTGAGCGAATTGCTAAAAGCTCACGATGACGTAGCCATGACGTGGCGATGACTTGGCAGAATCGCCAGCATTATTGCACAATGTAACGATGCCATATCCAACATCTGATATATAACAATTCTCACTGTACATGTATTGAGTGTTATTTCACACACACGTATATATGCATACATCTAAGTACAATCCTGCAAGCGACAAGCATTGTAACATTGAAATGAATAAGAATTATAACAAAAAAATAGTAATCTCACAGATAATATAATAATAATACGAACATAATAATAATAATAATAATAATAATAATAATAATAATAGTAATAATAATAATACAGATATTATCTTTGTAACGGGATTTGAACCGTTACAAAGGTATGTACTTCTTTGCTGGTCATTTAACGTCACACTAACATATACAGATCTTCGGTGACGATGGAAAAGGAGAGCATTAGGACTGGACAGGAAGTGGCCTTGACGTAAATTAAGGTACAGCCTCAGCAACCGCCTGATATGGAAATGAAATGAGTTTCGAACCCTCCATCTCCCGAATGCACGATTACTAATTCTATAACTAGGCCGGACATTGCTATATTTTTTTGTTGCTATTTGCTTAACGTTGCACCGACAGAGATATGTCATATTGTGACGATGGGATAGGAAAGACCTAGGAAGTGGAAGGAAGTGGCCGTGGCCTTAATTAAGGTACAGCCCCGGCATTTGCCTGGTGTGAAAATGGGAAACCACGGAAAACCATCTTCAAGGCTACCGACAGTGGGGCTCGAACCCACTATCTCCCGATTACTGGATACTGGCCGCACTTAAGAGACTGCAGCTATCGAGCTCGGTAAGCCGGATATTGAAAACAACATGGCGTTCCTGTGGAATAACTATACTAGTAGCTACCCGAAGTCACTGTATCTAAGAACGCATTTAATGCACTTCTACACCATGTAATAGAAACAATCTCACTGGTGCATTTGACAGAAATATGTATGAGAATTGAACAAATGATCTATCTGGCAGAAACTGAAGGAAACCTCTTGACCCATCCGTATTGCGAACAATTCAGAAATGAGACGTCCATTTCTAGCGATGCACATGGCTCTGAGTTTAGCTCACGATAAAATAAAAGTAAACTCGTGTTCTCATCCTGAGGAGGTAAAGCTCTTTTCAGGCACACTCCCAATGGAGGTGAGCACTTACAATTTCAGCCACATACCAGCCCTCCTGCCAGTCTTAAATGTTATGGCAAAACCGGGAAGCGAACCCAGGCCAATGAGCACGGCTATTAATAGTGCTAACCGTTATGCTACGGAGGCGGACAACTCACAATTGAAATGTGTACCAGCTAAATTTTATGAGGCAAGGTCATTCGACATAGAGCTAACCACTCTGTCTGTCCTGTAGCATTTTCAAGGTTACGAAATATTGAGTCATTTGCGTAGTACTATTGCAGCAACTTTAATGGCCTCTAACGAAGATGGATTCCTTCACGAGCTTTACTTACGGACCCCAAGCATGTTTCCCAGTTATTTCAGTTTAATTCTTTTACTCTCAACAGGCTCATCATTACCTGTGTCGTTGCTTTCCTCCGTGTGCCAGAAATTGCCAACACATTTATTCATGCCAAGCCCACTGAAATGTACATGCCAACAGATCATTCTTCTTCTTCTTCTTCTTCTTCTTCTACCGCTTTTTCCCACACAGGTGGGGTCGAAGGTGCGAACTGCGGCGCACATTTGGATTTGGCCCTGTTTTACGGCCGGATGCCCTTCGTGACACCAACCCTATATGGAAAGGTGTCATTACTACTGCGTCTTTCTGTGGTGGTTGGTAGTGTCGTGTGTTGTCTCAATATGAGGAACAGAGTGTTGTGACGGGCACAAACTCCCAGTCCCCGAGCCAGAAGAATTAATCAGAAGCGATTAAAATCCCCGACCCGGCCGGGAATTGAACCCGGGACCCTCTGAACCGAAGGCCAGTACGCTGACCAGTCAGCCAACGAGTCGGACATACCAACAGACCCTACAGGTCACAATTTCACACTGTTCATCCCAAGGACTGACTGAGGGAGTAGTGTTACTCCGCATCGCTCAACCACTTTCATATTTTTAACGCAAAGGGCAAAACTGAACATCGATGAAGATAACCAAGTTGTTCTAGTCTATACTAGAATACATAGTTCACGGTTTAACACTAAATACCACTAGAGATGGAGCTAGTAATGTATATACACTATGTGCACCTTAACTCTAATTCATATTTTTCTATAGAGAAATTTAATTATTCTGCTAAATAAATTCTCTTGTACATTGATTTTCCGATAGTTTTGCTCCAACGAATATAAAACCAGCCTGATGTACGTAAATGCAGTAGCAAGTTTCGCTTGACAATTCTTTCCCAGCTCACTTCAGCCTTCATACGTTTATGAAAAATATGTCTAAAGTGTAAAATATAAGTACAATAAAATTCTTTTCATAGTCGCACTTGACTGCCGAAGTGTATGTGCTAATCAACACCTCACAAGGGAGGCGGTGCATGGGTATTGTTGACTCATACTGTGTTATAAATTCCAGCTTTGATTTAATGAGACTTGGAGATCTTAATGTTCTGGGAGCTTAGAATCTTAATCTTCTTAGCGTGCGTCTTAAAGCTTTTACAAATTTCCACACAATAATGAATAGTCACCTCACCTCACAGATTGCTCAGTACATAACACTAAAAGTAAAGGTAGTAAAATTAAGACAGGGAGACACTGTAAATAGATGTTTCGCTTTATAATGACTTAAGGTGCAAAGCCTATGACTACTGCGACTTGAGGTATAAAATGTTAATTTATCGCAGAGAGCGGATCGGGTGCTAGTGGCTGTAAACGCCAGGCCAACGGGATGATTTATGAGGTAGACAGTTATTGTCCAAGAACCTTTACAGCTGCTTCGCACTGATGCTTCTTGTCCGAATCAAGTCGTCTAACCGGCTTAAACCACCCATTACATTACAGAATATAGTTGTAAAACTGCAAGAAAGTATTAACGACCATAAATCAGAACTTCAGTTAACTTCAAGAGCCCAGGTTTAACGTTCATTTGCCAGACATTATAAAGGGATGGGGAAAGATGTGATTAATCGCCTTTGAGAGGACGGATTTCTGTGATATAAAATTGGGTTTTATGGTTTTGCATTTAGCGAACTATTGAATAGTACTTTTCTGAATATCTGAGTACTTCACTTCTGAGAGAGGTTATTATAAATGCATTAAACATAGATAACCGTCCAAGGCTAATGTATTTTTATCTCTTTCTCGTGGTTTCCATTATGAAGGATCAATGAATCAAAGTAAAAAAAATCATTAACTACCTCCAGTTCCAGCTTGTGAATTGAATTTGATTTTCTAGGTCAATTAGATTTTCACGAGATTACTCATAAAATCAGTTTGAAAAAAAACATCGAAGGTACGTTGTAACTTTTTGTCCAATTGCCAAAACGACGCTGAGGCCCTTTAAGACAAGATATTGAGGAGTGTAGTGGTTTCATAATTAATTTCCAAAAATAGTACGTAAATTGAAGCCAGTATAGGAATGCCATTTTAACATTCTCGTAAACTGAATGTCTATTTACATCGCTTTATCGAACATCACCACAATCAGCCGGGGGTGGAGGGTGAAGCTGATTCATGCCAGTGGTGCCCCTGCTATGGTAGTTGGAATTAAATTTCCATTACTGAACTGAACGTCAGCACTCCAGAAGCATTTGTGAGCTCAAGATGCGATTAAATAAACGGTTCTCATCAGAACCAATTTTGACTGTTATTTCATTGAATATCGAAGGAATTTAAATGTCTAAACAACAACACTGCCCTTTGCATACAACAAATCCATAGATATATTCAGCAGAGACGACTATGTATAACTGGTATGCAGTTAGCAGTAGAAATTCCACATGCTACATATGGAAATGCTATTTTTGTTAAACCAGGAATCCAAGTCAAAAGTTCCAATTTTACCCACGAGAGTAACATTGAGATCATAACCATGGAGTTTAGTAATCGTGTGATCACCTCAGTTTACAAGCCGCCTTTAGATAAATTCTCTTTTCCTCCTCACAACCACGTTGATTCAAGGAAAACATCTGTAGTAATAGGAGATTTGAACAGCCACAGTCATGCTTGAGGATACACGCATGAAGATGAAAACGGTGAAGCTGTTCTATCATGGGCCGAAACCATCGCTCTCTCTCTCATTCATGATAATAAACTACGTTCATCCTTCAATAGTGGAAGGTGGCAAAGAGGGTACAACACGGATCTCCTCTTTGTAACTGAAAACGCAGCACATCAATGCAATAAATCAGTGTGTTCTCCTATCTCCAGCACACAGCACAGACTGATAATGTGTCGACTTTTTCCTATCGTAAGTCCGCAAGGAACTGGTTTCAGAAGAAGGTATAACTTCAAGAAGGCAGACTGGCTGAAATTCTCTGAAATGTTCGATGGAAAAGTTCAAGCAATCACGCCTGTACCTGATAGTTATGATAAATTTGTTGAGCTCCTTACGATCAGTTCTCGAGCATGTATTACAATAGGTTGCATGATAACCTACCTTCAGGGCGTGATTTCAGAAAGAGTTACACTGCTCGAGGAGTATTATTCACGATATGATGAAAATCCATTTAGTGCGGAAACATCCCACACAGATAGATCCTTTTCCTCCTCAGTGTCTGAGGTACAGAGGAAACAGTGAGAAAAAATGATGGCGGAATGTGATATGAGCAGGAGTACCCAAGAGGCTTGGAGACTTCTAAGACGACTGAATAATGACCCTTCACAGGAAAATACGTATGCGAATGTTCGAGCTGATCAAATTTCCCGTTAACTCCAAGAAAATGGGAAACCACATTCTACAACGAAGTCCGGTAGGAAGACATTTGACAGACAATGCGACCAAGAAGTTACTACCTTGCTACGACCCTTTACTCAGGCTGAGTTAGATCTCGCCCTCAGTAAATATCAAAATGGGAAGGCTGCAGGCCTTCATGACATAAGAGTTCAGCAGATTAAGAACTTAGGGCCTATAACAAAGTGTTGGTTGGTCAATGTGATAAACAACTGTGTTCAGTCTTGTGAAATTCCTAAACTTTGGAGGAAAGCTAAAGTTATAGCTATTTGTAAACCAGGAAAGGATAAGGATGATCCTAGAACTTACCGTCCTATCTCTCTCCTCTGTCATTTGTGTAAAGTTATTAAAAGGCTCATTATAAACAGAATAATGGAGAAACTAGATGTAGTCTACATACCATAACAGGCTAGATTCAGATCAGGGAAGAGTTGCAAGTCTCATATGTTGGAACTAACACAGAACATAGAAGATGGTTTTGAAAGGATAGAGATTACAGGAGTTGTATTTATAGATCTAACAGCGGCTCATTATACAATAAATCACAGACTGCTTCTTATGAAATTTTATAATGCTACCAAATATTATCATCTAACTTGCTTCATAAGGAATATCCTTGAAAGTAGAAGTAGAAGATTCTTTGTTGAATATCAAGGACAAAGAAGCAGATGGATATCGCTGAGGAACGGATTACCCCAGGGTAGTGTGCTTGCTCCGTCGCTGTTCAACGTTTATACTGACGATCAACAATTACCAGACGGAACGCAGAGTTTCATCTATGCAGATGATTGAGCCATACTTGCCCAAACTCATTATTTTGAAAATGTTGAACAGACACTTACTAAGGCACTGACAGAATTGCCTGACCCACCTGAAACCAAATCCCAGTAAAACTCAGACTTGCGCTTTCCACCTTAAAAACAGACAGGCAGCAAGAACCCTTAATATTACCTGGAAAGGAATTACAGTAGAACGCTGAACAACTCCAAAATATCTAGGAACCACCCTCGATCGTGATCTGACTTACCAGAGGCATTGCCTGTATACCAAACAATATGTGGCACCCAGAAACAACATTATAAGGAAGTTAACAGGCAGAATATGGGGAGTTAACCTTACCACTATAAGAACATCTTCCCTTGCACTCTGTTAGTTTGCCGGAGAATATGCAAGCCCAGTGTGGTCTCGATCCAGTCATACCAAATTAGTAGATGTTGTTCTTAATGATACTTGTCGGATCATCACCGGGTGCTTAAAGCCCATTCCGCTTGACAAACTTTATTGCCTTGCTGGAATTGCACCTCCTGACATCCGTAGAAAAGTAGCGGAAAACGTGAGATGTAGAAAGTGCAAACTTCTCAAGCACATCCTTTACATGGATATCAACCAGAAACCCCACGACTTAAGTCAAGGAACAATTTCCTTAGAACAACAGAGACTCTTATCGGGACACCACAGCATTCCCGAAATGATCCCTGGCGTGCAAGGTTTAACAGCCCTGAGGGATGGCTCGCACTCTGTGAAAAATTTCCCGCTGGATACACAGACAAATGGACCACATGCAGATCGCTCAGTAGATTACGGTCAGGTGTTACTAAATGCAAGAAAAACTTAATAAAATGGGGTTCCCGTACGGAGTCGCCGCTATGTGAATGTGGCGAAGTACAGACGTACTCCCACCTGCTCCACTCTAGTCAGTGTCCAACATCATGTACTCTGGAAGACCTCATTTGTGCCACACTAAATGCAGTCGATGATGCTAACTTCTGGGCGGAAAAAGTGTAAACGTACTGTCAATTCAATGTTATATTGCTAATGTATTATGCACATAATATGCATTTCTACCGTATACACTTTAATCATTGTAAGTATTTCTGTAGCTTGGTTCTAAAAGGGCCAATGTCAAAAAACGTGTTTTTGAGCTATGAGCATTTGAAGTTTTGCTTATAGTTTTCCAATTATTTTTTTCAACAACTAACTTTAAATAACTTTATACTTTCTTTGTGGAAGTCACCTTATTAAGCGCTAATTTTTTCTATCGTATTCTTTAAAAATTGCCAGGTCTCTAATCTTTATTGGTAATCTAACATTATTGGCAAGGGCTTATTTAATTAAACGTTAACTGTTCGTTTAGTACTTAACAGAGACATTGGCCCTTTTAACATGTCGCGAGCCAGGATAAAACGCGTTTGTATCAGTTAATATCTAAATTTCGATAAAAAAATGACACTGGCCCTTTTAGAACCAAGCCACAGATTTCTTGCACGAATAATTACCCATAATCAGGATTTTTATTCTTTCCTCAGCTGCACACTGCTTTTTTACTTTAGTTTTAACATAGGAATTGAATGATACAGGAAGAAAGAGTTTTCACAATATTCGGTTCTTCAATAATGGACGCATTCGTAATTCTTTTACGTCAAGCTACATATGGCATTCTGTTCCATCACTACACCCCAAAAGTCTTTTATTCGTGATCTTCCTGGCATTTTCACCATGTTATTTAGATCGGCACTGATGTTGATTTGACCCAGTTGTGTGGCTGAATGCCCTTCCTGACGCGAAACATATATAGGGATGTATTCACTATTTGCATGTCTATGTTGTGGTTGGTGGTGTGGTGTTTTGTTTTTTATTACAGTTAGCTTTACGTCGCACCGATACAGAGAAGTCTTATGGCGACAACGGGAGAGGAAAGGCCTAAGAGTGGGGAGGAAGCGGCCGTGGCCTTAATTAAGGTATATCCCCAGCATTTGCGTGGTGTTAAAATGGGAAACCACGGAAAACCACCTGCAGATCTGCCGATAGTGGGATTCGAACCCACTATCTTCCGGATGCAAGCTCACAGCTGCGTGCCCCTAATCGCACGGCCAACTCGCCCAGTGGTGCGTTGTAATTAGAATAAATATTAAGGATATTTTGAACACAGAAACGAAGTCTCTGAGCCAGTGAAATTAGCTACACCCAGTTAAAATCCTCAGCCTGGCCGGAATTCGCACCCGGGGCCTTCTGAACCGGAGGCTAGTGCGCTGACCATTCAACCAAGGAGCCGGATACATTTCAAAATCATCGTTGCGACTTTAGTCCCAAGTCTTGGCGGTACATTTTTCACAGGCGTACGAAAATACAAAGACGGCCAGTTCTTCAACGAATTTTATTTACGCCGGGCTGAGTGGCTCAGAGGGTTGAAGAGCTGGTCTTCTGATCCAAACTTGGCAGGTTCTTTCCTGGCTCAGTCCGGAACAATATGCATCATGTACGGTACCTATTACAAGGCTCACAATATTTCATCAACTAATTAAAAAGAAAATCTTTACCAACTCGTTCAAAAATGTTCCTGTAGGTCGCATGGGTAAGGCTGTGTTTGGCAACATCATCATTTAAGTGACACGAACTATTTGAGCTGCGCCAGCTACTAACACGAAGAGAGGGCATGCAACAGAAACAGTACAATAAGCTAAACATCCCTGCAACCTTCAGCACATACATTACTTCTTATTCTTATTCTTGTTGTTTGAGACATCAGTCAATAGACTGGCTTGAGTCAGCTCTTCATAACACCCTATCCTATACTAAATATTTCATTTCAACATAACTACTATATCCTACATCTACTTGTCATATTCGTACCATGGTCTACCCCTACCGTTCTTACCACCTACAATTCCCTCAAAAACCAGCTGTTCAAGTCCTAGGTGTCTTAAGATGTGTCATATCGTTCTATCCCTTCTTCTCGTAAAATTTAGCCAAATCAATCTCCTCTCACAAATTCGATTCAGTACCTCTTCCCTCGTGATTCTATGCGCCCATCTCACCTTCAGCATTCTTCTGTAACAGAGCATTTCAAAATCTTCTATTCTCATTCCTTCTGAGCTACTTATCGTCCATGTTTCACTTCCATACAACACCACACTCCACACGGAGGTCTTCAAAAACATCTCTCTAATGCCTATATCGATGTTCGAGGTGAACACATTTCTTTTCTTAAGAAAGGCCTTCCCTGCTTGTGCTGTTCTGCAGTCTATGTCCTCCTTACGTCTACTATCATTAGTTATTTTACTACCCAAGTAACAATACTCACCTACTTCCTTTAAGAATTCATTTCCTTCGTTGCTTACAATCATTTAATTTATTTTGCTTCAGCACAATAACAAGTTTAAAATTTATGAACGCGACTATATACAATTCTATATAATTTCAAAAGTGGTTTATTTAGATCGCGATTTTAGGAATCTAAGGATGTCCATTCGGTTGTATTGCATGTCGTTATGCATGTAATAAATAACATATTTCCCTTAAACTCATGCGTCTTTTTTATTGTATTTCAATTGGTTTCAACTTTCTGGAATGCTTATTCACATTTTCACATTCATAACAATAATATCTCTGAAAAGTTCAATATTGTCGGTTTAGTAGTTTCTGATACGGAAGGATCCAGATTCCAGAACAATATAAAAATCTACGAGACCATTGAATTAAAAATCAAGCGCCAAATACCAGGAAACCATGTTTGTTATGACAATGCTCCTTAAATAATAATAAAAGAAGTCAAACTCACATATTAGTATAAACAGCAAACTTCTACACCAGCTGGTTTTGGTAATGCAGTGGTCTGAATACAAATATATCAGGCTATTTGGACAAGGAATGTGACCAACGCTAAGGGGTCGGACAAGGTACAAGACAGGAGGCACCAGTTGAGTCAGATACAAAAACGACAGGTTTGGTAGATACGCCATAAGCTTCGGCATTCCAGTATAATGGCTGAAGGTAGACACCCACGAGAAAAGCCGAGAAAGATCTTCGCGAAAACATTCCTTGAGAACGCAGGACTATCAAGCTCCGAAGAGACGAAACGTGCTGTTCAAGATTGAGGAAAATGTGGTTTCCCATTTTCACACCAGGCAAATGCCGGGGCTGTACCTTAATTAAGGCCACGGCCGCTTCCTTCCACTTCCTAGGTCTTTCCTCTCCCCACCGTCGCCATAAGACCTATCTGTGTCGGTGCGACGTAAAGCAAAATAGCAACAAAAAAAAAAGTAAATTTATCGCATGGACAAAATAGTCGCAAAACTGAATACCTCACGACAACGACGACGATGGTGTCTATAATAAGAAAACGTGAAAACGTACTTCCTAACAACTATTAGCGTGTAAACTTGAATCATTAGCGTCGTACGTTGTATTTAAAATCGTAAACCTTCAATTTTTTGTACTTTACCAGATTTACGAAAATATCAACCAAGCCACTAAAAATCGCAACTTGTCACTGACGTTATGCCGAACACTTCAGGGCAGATACCTTCAACTGTGAGTAGGTTTTATGCCATAGGAGTCCTTCTGTGATTTCCTCCCTTTCCTCTTTTTATTTTGTCGAGAGTTTTGTTTTCATGTATGGTTGTCAGAAATGTGTTGTGCCGCGGATGATGCCCGAATATTTACACTTTTAATTTCCAGATTTATTTGTATCGAAAAATTGTTACTAGACTCTTCCCTATAAAATATATCCATATCGTTCTTTGGCTATCTCGTGGCTCTGAAATTCTCTCGTCTAGAATCATCTATTCATGCAAGAAAGGGTTAACTAAATTTGGTTACATTTATTTTTCAGGTATGTAGCCTTCCGGCTGAATGAGCTCCAAATTTTACCGGCGCACTCTGTGAAGGAGAAGCTGTGTTATCAGCACAGATAAAGCTGGAGGGCCGGTCATGGCTCTGCCACAAGGGACCTGCTACAGAGGAGAGCGTAGGGCTGACAAAGCCATTGCCTAGAGCACGCGGCGACAGCCCAGAGGAGTGTCACGGGAGCAGTCATTCCAGATCACATTGTACGCAATGGTCTCTCCGCTACCTGTGGATGTCCTCACTCACATAAAGAGAGCCAGACCTGACTTGTAATCTCGCTGCAGAAACAAAGCAAAGGTGGACGAATGAAAAAAATCGAGGTATGGAACGAAATTGAGTATTAAGATTAGATAGAAAATAATGCAATTCTCTTTCTTCACATCTGTGATATTGAGAGGAGACTCAGAAAGCAATGTTCAATAATCCCCAGCCACGGTGGTTTTCAGTGGTTTGCATATAGATTATATTTTGCAACATAGCAGGGAGTTTAGCGACCAAGTTAAGATTAAATTCATTTTTATAATGATCACTAGTTAACCAAGAGGCATCAGCAACTGTCAGTAACACTTTCGTTACATGACAGTACACAATATTTCATAATCTTAAAATGATAATTCAAACAGTGATAAATTACTTTGTACTTTGTTCCAAAGATACCTTACATTTTGTTTTGTTTTCGATTTTAAATGTTATCACGCTTCATCTAATTAGAACATCTAACTAGAATTTCTTTTATTTTGCAAAGAAAGGGACTTACCGTTCCGGGATGCAGTTCAGAATTTCGGGAACCCTTAACACCGAAATTTACGAATAGCTTTCTATTCTCTGATTGATTCCCGGAGGTCAGAGTGAGCTTACAGCAGTATAATCATGAAGTTCATACCTCAAAGGAAATTCAGTGATGGTGTGCATCAGAGACAAGAATTGAGGCGATACCTTGCTCTCCGGATAATCCTGAGACCTTATTGAGAAGGTCTGAGGTACAATGAAGACTAATATTTCGGAGCGCCGCCTTGGCTCAAAAGAAGAGCTGTGGTCTATGGTGCTCAAACTTTAGGAAAAACTGGCCCTTAAGGAGACGGATATCCCAGACAATTGCTGCTTCTGTGCCCTGTTGACATCGAGCGATCATGGAGCATGATGGTCGGAAGACCCGATAGTGATTTGCGCGTTTGTTAATGGTTTACTTTCTTCGTAGAGACTGACGTTAAGTCTCTCTCGAGCGCAAGGGGAAAACTCCAGGGATTAAGCAGCAATTTTCGTAATGAATATGATTATATCTGTGTATTGCTTAACGTCCACATCTCTCCTAGCAATGAGGAATCGGTATAATGAAATTGAATAAACTCAGCTCGCTAAGGCGGATTTAAACTTAGGTCATCTCCCAATTTCCACACTGTCAGCTCAACACAATGATAACACGCGACTTCCTGACTCACTTCGTTTCTTTCCTAGGTATTTCGATTTGTTTTTATTTGTAGAGACTAGATTTAAGTTTCAGGACATATTTTTCTAGTTTTATTGTTTAGTTCTCGAGCCCAAAGCTAAAACTCAAAGTAATGAGGAGACTAACCTCGTAATGTGTAATTTTACTCCCTGGCACTGCTGTAAAAGTTCTCGTGTATATCTACCACTGATAATTGGCCAGAACAGTTATGATCATTCTTTCCTTGAATGAAGATTACATTCTCGAACATAAGTCTACTTACTTATATAATACTTTTCATAATACTTACAAAATTAGGAACAGGCTATTTGTATTACTGTATCAGTGGATGGTAGAATTACGTCCAGGAAGTTTGTGGTTTTCCATAGTACATACTAAGAGAACTCTATTCCAAAAGATGCTGTACTGCCTTATTTGGAACACCGAATCTTTCCCCATTAACGTAGAGGATAAATGTAGGCCTACCTGCCTCGGAGAGCTCTAATCGTACTATGATTTTCCGTTTTTGAGTTGCCACGCGAGATTTGATGAGTGCTTCCCCGAAAATGGGTGGAACCAAACATTCAGACGTCCCTTGGGTAAACGACACAGATTCGGCTAATCTCGCACATAGGAAGTCGGATCTCCTGGCTTGAAGTTCCTTACTAATGTATAATGAGTCTGATGGCACACGCATAATATGCACATGAATGATGGTCACGATAATGTTAACTAATACATTTAACAATTATTGCATCGAATTCCATACATTTACATTCTTCAAAACGTGGAAAGTGGAGTCTTGGGATGATGTACAGTAGTTACTTACCAAATCAGCGTCTCCACCAATATAAAACATACGGCACCAGCAGAAACCTTTAAAATGCATAAAAATAATGACATTAGTTCTTACCAGATTACTAGGCCTATCCTTTGTCATGTGAACGGGTCAATATAACTATCGACTGATTCATGACATCGATTCTTTCATGGATGGCGTCGACTGTTTGATTGATGGGCCCTGAATTGAGAGAAATTTTTCATCTCGATATTATTTAAGCAGAAAGTAAATGAATTCACCATCATATAAAATATTGTATTCCAGAATAATTCGATAGTTGTGTTGACCCCCGCGTGACGCAGTGTATCCAACAGGCGAATACGTAAGTAACTGTTTGACATGCATTGATACAAGTTTCTAATGGCATGTTTTTTATTCGTAGATGTTGCGTGTACTAAGTAAATAAGTAGAGTAAAGTTTCACCTTCTACATTATTTTGAAGAAAGTGATCGTATAAAATTCGACATAGCTTGGAATAAATAACTATTACCGTGTAGCAATATTCACAATAACAAGAGAGGAAGAAATACTCGCTCTAAATCCCCGTCTTTAGTAGTAAGTTCTGAAAGATGATGCCGAGAAATATTGTGCCATGTCACCTGGATATCTCCTCCGCATGTTCTAATGTTCACTTGTGCAGATCACCTATATTCGGGAAAAGTATAAACAATGATGATGTATGAAATACTGGCTTTACAGCTAATCAAACGTTGAGCGTCATCCACCACACCATAAGATGACCACGTGACTCCTAACTTTTTCCTCTACTTTCAGGTTCTCCTTCGTCCTTGCTATATGATCTGACACTGAAAATGTCAGGAATGTGAGATCTAAGGACTCTTATATTTGACAGCGTTTCCTTTTCTATGATCGATACCATAATTTTTCTTCTTCCATAAGTGTTAAGGGGAAATGTTATTATCATTAGTACCATAAGGAAGCATAGATCATCATGATACGGATGGAGATATGAAGAATTGATTGAAACAGTTTCGGATTGCGATTTAGTCTGACAGTTTTCAACATACCAACCTAGGAAAAATGGTTGGTTCATTTGTATAATTACAGAAGTCGTCCAAAATTACGACTAGATGGCTTTAACTAACTGAAAATTGTATAAATACACTGACTGACAGAGCAAATGCAACACCAAGAAGGAGTGGTTCGAAAGGGATGAAAGTTGGGGAAAAAACAGAGACGGCACGGACGAATAATTGATGTTTATTTCAAACCGATATGCAGGTTACACAATGCGCACGGCATCGACTCAGTAGGATGTAGGACCACCGCGAGCTGCGATGCACGCAGAAACACGTCGAGGTACAGAGTCAATAAGAGTGTGGATGGTGTCCTGAGGGATGGTTCTCCATTCTCTGTCAACCATTTGCCACAGTTGGTCGTTCGTACGAGGCTGGGGCAGAGTTTGCAAACGGCGTCCAATGAGATCCCACACGTGTTCGATTGGTGAGAGATCCGGAGAGTACGCTGGCTACGGAAGCATCTGTACACCTCGTAGAGCCTGTTGGGAGATGCGAGCAGTGTGTGGGCGGGCATTATCCTGCTGAAACAGAGCATTGGGCAGCCCCTGAAGGTACGGGAGTGCCACCGGCCGCAGCACATGCTGCACGTAGCGGTGGGCATTTAACGTGCCTTGAATACGCACTAGAGGTGACGTGGAATCATACGCAATAGCGCCCCAAACCATGATGCCGCGTTGTCTAGTGGTAGGGCGCTCCACAGTTACTGCCGGATTTGACCTTTCTCCACGCCGACGCCACACTCGTCTGCGGTGACTATCACTGACAGAACAGTAGCGTGACTCATCGGAGAACACGACGTTCCGCCATTCCCTCATCCAAGTCGCTCTAGCCCGACACCATGCCAGGCGTGCACGTCTATGCTGTGGAGTCAATGGTAGTCTTCTGAGCGGACGCCGGGAGTGCAGGCCTCCTTCAACCAATCGACGGGAAATTGTTCTGGTCGATATTGGAACAGCCAGGGTGTCTTGCACATGCTGAAGAATGGCGGTTGACGTGGCGTGCGGGGCTGCCACCGCTTGGCGGCGGATGCGCCGATCCTCGCGTGCTGACGTCACTCGGGCTGCGCCTGGACCCCTCGCACGTGCCACATGTCCCTGCGCCAACCATCTTCGCCACAGGCGCTGCACCGTGGACACATCCCTATGGGTATCGGCTGCGATTTGACGAAGCGACCAACCTGCCCTTCTCAGCCCGATCACCATACCCCTCGTAAAGTCGTCTGTCTGCTGGAAATGCCTCCGTTGACGGCGGCCTGGCATTCTTAGCTATACACGTGTCCTGTGGCACACGACAACACGTTCTACAATGACTGTCGGCTGAGAAATCACGGTACGAAGTGGGCCATTCGCCAACGCCGTGTCCCATTTATCGTTCGCTACGTGCGCAGCACAGCGGCGCATTTCACATCATGAGCATACCTCAGTGACGTCAGTCTACCCTGCAATTGGCATAAAGTTCTGAGCACTCCTTCTTGGTGTTGCATTTGCTCTGTCAGTCAGTGTATAAAGGTGAAAGTACAAAGGATGAAAATCTATTAATTATATTAAGAATATCTTGTGACGAAATTGCGATGACGAGGTTCTATTACTTCACAACTGCCACTATATTTTCACAGTGCCACGTTGACGCTGACAACATGAGTGAAAAATCATATCAACAACACCATAACACTGCAATGCCTATTTATGACTTAATATTTAAATATAATCTTAGGATTTTAGGTAGCGCTTATGGAAAGGAACATTTTAATGAAAATTCTATTTCAGAAATATTTTATATTATTTTCTACTATATATACCACCGCGGTCGATGCAACTCTGCGTCCACGTACGCAGCTCCGTAATCGTCGCTCAGAATAATCACCGTTGGTCACAATGGAGCCTTCCAACGTTGGTGGAGCTGTTGAAGACACTACTGAAAGATATTGGCAGGAAATGCTACACGGTTACTCTTTTGGAAGTGATGATCATCTCGACGTAATGATATTTACGCCCATATAGCTTTGATCCTGTTGACAAACGTCCCATCATCGTTCACATTACTGATCAAGACCCATTAAATTGGTCGTGTGGTCGTCACGTTGGTCTTGTGTCAGCTCGCGTGGCTCACTGTGCTTGGTAACACGTGGGAGTTCAGGTCATGAGACAAAATTCTGTGTCACCTATCGTGTCAAATTCTACTGCTGCTGCGAAATTGTCTACCGTTTAAATTCGGTTGACACGCACCAAACGTGCAACGTTTTCGGTTTGTTCAGGGCCACCCAGTACACCCGCCATCCTTCGAAATGTCTCTGCCAATGCAAAACGTTGGTGCTTACTTACACACAGCTCTGCGGCCCAAGGCGTCGTCGCCGTACACTTGAATCATCATCTGAAACGTTTCTCCAGCGTATTTGTCTAATTTTTGGCCGTTATCAGTTTCTCAAACTGCGACATTCTCTCATTCCACCGCTTGCAGGAACAATGGAGCATAGTTGTGCTTGCACCGTACGCATGCAACTACTCTCTGCTGGGACGAGCAAAGAATTACTATATTACAGTCCCGTGGTGCAACCTATAGTAGGGCCCACGAGAGTTGAAGTCTGACGTTTAGCGCCACCGGCGAGAAAAAGTTGACTAACGCTGCTCGAAAATTGTCTGTTGCTATGGCAACAATAACAGAGATGCCACATTTAAGAACGCTATCGCCACGTGGGTAGGCTTGCTCTCAGTCGCTTTTGTGATATTCGGAGTAGTACTGCGTTAGCTGCGTTAGTTGTTGCTGGTTTATGTAATTATTGACATGTTTGTTACCTAAATATTATTTTCGTTGTTATTTTATTTTTTGTAAATTAGTTAGTGGCTAGTTGAAAAGTTGTATTCTCTATTTGATATGTACATTTGTTGAGGTTATTGTCAGGTTAGTGAATATATTTACGTGTTCTGTCAAAAATGCCGGAATTATTAACATGAGCTTAGGAACGGATCGAAGTTTATTGAATTGCATTAGGCCAACATAGTTGATTAAATATTCAGCCTGTATGAAAGAGTGATATGCCGCAGATTGAGGTAACTATGACAAAGCAGCTTACTTTGTAGTTACTACTTTCGCCACAGGATCACTGTGTGGTTTGTCCAAGAACTTTTCATTTAACTACCTGTTTCTGCCTCAAAGTACTAAGTACACATTAAGGCTGTATTTAAATTATCTTCTTTATTTTTATTAGCATTTCAAAATGTACATCCAGTAGTGCATACACATACATATTAATTTTATTATTTACAATTACGCCTTACTTTATGAACATACTAAAAGCCGGAACATACCATGAAGTATATCACATGAAGCAAAGCTTTGTAGGTGATAAATTGCACGCTTTAAAACGGTCTATAACTATTCGTCTATCTACCATTTTGAATTTTATAGCAATAAAATTTAATAATGCAGCTTATTCAAATTACTCAGAATTAGGTACAATAAACCTGTCATTTTTATTCTTCTTTTTCCTAAAATATACAAAAATATTCTCTCTTATCACTTAAAAATTCAAAATAACCAAATAGATCATTATCTGACATACTAAGTATATTTGTACTGAATGGCTTAATGATCAGTGTGCTGACTTTCGGTTCAGAAGACCCCAGATTCGATTTACAGCTAAGCAGAGTATTTTAACTGCACATTGCTAATTTAGGGTCAGAGTGGTTGTGTACGTCTTAACACACATCTCTTCATCTACGTACAACACACCACATTATTTAATCACCACAGAATTACGTTAAAGTGAATATATACTTCCAAAATGGTCTCGAGTCCGGGAGGACATCCGGCCAAAATTCATGTCAAGTGCCGAACAGAAATTTTTTTTAAGTGGGCAGAAAAGAGAAGACAGTATATTGGTATTGAGTTATGAGTATATCATATTACTTTTACGGTTTTCGAACAAAACGAAGATCATAATTTTGATATTAATACAATTAAAGAGCTATCTGATATCGATATCCCTGGTCTAGTTTGCGAAGAATAACGGATGAGAGGATCAGGCTAAATAATTTAATATATTATCATTACATGTTAGATATACATTAATAATACATATTACCCCGTTTTGCTGCAGATATACGTACGTTATTGATATGATATTAAACTCGTAAGCATGGTGTAGTGTACCGTCGCCGTCTTGCTCAAGACTTTACGTCCCCATCCGACGACGTCATAGCGTGACCTCCCTCTCCTAATAATAATTTCGTGTGGCTATTTCTAGCCGAGTGCAGCCCTTGTAAGGCAGACCCTCCGATGTGGGTGGGCGGCATCTGCCATGTGTAGGTAGCTGCGTGTTATTGTGGTGGAGGATAGTGTTATGTGTGGTGTGAGTTGCAGGGATGTTGGGGACAGCACAAACACCCAGCCCCCGGGCCATTGGAATTAACCAATGAAGGTTAAAATCCCCGACCCGAACCGGGAATCGAACCCGGGACCCTCTGAACCGAAGGCCAGTACGCTGACCATTCAGCCAACGAGTCGGACCTCCCTCTCCTTATCGAACCAAACATGTTTCTTTATTCTGTTACTGTTACTATGTGTTTGTGAGCTCGCAAAATAAGGAGACAGGTAGTTTTCCGTTTAGTTTTAGAGTTCGAATTCATTCATGTAGCTGTTTATTGCAAAACATATATATGTATATCTGTAATTTATGAGTAAGATAAGATAAGAACAGACTAAGTGTGTTCTAAACACGAAATTGTTGCCATCTTGCTCTTAGTAGAGGGCACAGCACAATGCATTTCCAGTCTACTGTAACAGGATTGAACCTGTACGGATTGCTTGTGCTCTGACGACAAATCACGGTCAGGAATACTGGCTTGGTCATCATGTAAGCTTCATTTTCAAAAATTGAATACACAGATTTTTCCACGAGCAGCCACAATATGCAGTGAAAGTTTGATATTTCATGGGATAGCCTAAGCGTTGCTGCTAGTAAACAAGAGCGAAAATGATTCACATCAGCGAGAATTTAAAATTAATTCTAGTTTTTATTGAAACTTTTAAGTATTGCCTGCACGTCAACTGGTGAATGTACGTGCCTAGTATTTATAAATCAAATCGATCAGTAGAACGTTGTTGTATACCAATAATGCGTAAAGAATTTCTATCAGTTACATCAATCTTTCCAGGACGAGTACACAGGGGAAGGGAAGTCAATTTCATAAAAACGGAAAGCTTCTTGTTTTAACTGAATTTGCTGTAATTGTGACTTCGACATGTCATATTGATATATGTTAATATGAAAGACTGAATTATTGTCGAAATCGTAGAAGTGCGTAGATACTTCTGACGTTCAAGAGAAAACTCTGAGTGACAATGAGGATAATTATATAGTTATTTTAATACGATATTTACAATTTTGTAGTTATTCCTGTATGTGTTTTGAGTCATTGGCTTGAAGGTTGACCGGATCCTTGAGATTCACAACCGCAGGTTGTACACATATTGAACATAATCTCTTCTAAACTCCAATGCGACGTATAACTGGCGTACTAAGTCCAAGCCTAATACAGTATTTTGGTCAGTTTTCCCATTTCATTCTAAAAATGCTGAACAAAAGAACAAAAAATAACACGGTATATAGACAGAAATTGCTGACCTTAAGGGTGAAGTAGGTTATTTGTTGTCATTCTGTTTCGAAGAGAGAGAGTTCGGGTCCGACTAATGTCGGAGGCATTTGAAGATGTTGAAGCATGTCACCTCCATGTCGTTGGCTTTGGAGATGTTGAAAAACTCTGGCAAGACGGAGTTTTGGAAACCTAGCATGTTTTAAAATATTATAAACAATAAAAGGTTCGTCAAAAGTAGAATAAGCGTATAAAACGATTGAAGAATATGCCCTGAGTATACCACGTAGGAATAGGACTATGAATACTTCTTCACAAAGTCAGTTCAGTGCAGTATGCACAGTGCCTTGCACTGTTGATTGTTACAAAGCCTAGCTTCAAAATTACAATCCAGGAGATCAGAGGACACGCTTATCTGAAGTAGAAAGTGAGTTAAAAATTTACTAATCACAAGATCCCGCTCATTCTGCACCCCTACCCTAGACTTTGAAAACTTCTTATTTTCAAATTTTAAATTCAATCAGTGGCTAATGTTTGTCATATAATTCCATGTTTATATATGTTCTTATACTTTTTACTTACTTACTTAATCTGTTTAGCCTCCAGGGTTGGTTTTTACCTCGGACTCAGCGAAGAATCCCACCTCTACCGCAGTCCTGGAGCTTCAGACTCTGGGTCTGGGGATACAACTGGGGAGGATGGCCATTACCTCGCCCAGGCGGCCTCACATGCTATGCTGAACAGGGGCTTGGTGGGGGATGGGAAGTTTGGAAGGGATAGATAACGAAGAGGGAAGGAAGCGGCCGTGACCTTAAATTAGGTACCATCCCGGCATTTGCCTGGAGGAGAAGTGGGAAACCAAGGAAAACCACTTCCAGGATGGCTGAGGTGGGAATCGAACCCACCTCTACTCAGTTGACCTCCCGAGGCCGAGTGGACCCCGTTTCAGCCCTCATACCACTTTTCAAATCTCGTGGCAGAGCCGGGAATCGAACCCGGGCCTCCGGGGGTGCCAGCTAATCACACTAACCACTACACCACAGAGGCGGTACATTTTATTCTGACCTTAAATTCCATCGAAATGTCCATACAAAGCCGTTTCATATGCGCGGATTCCTCGTGTGAAAATTTTTCAGTAGTTTTGCTTATGCTTTGAAATAGTAAATATACGACATAGTTTATTTTCAGCTATTGACTAAATCTGGAACATTCCATTTTCTAATTGCTTGAAGTCATCAGTTCTCTCTATTTCGATAGACAATTTGTACAAATACAGTATATTATTTTCCAAGTAAATATTAAAAATGCTTCTTTCTCTGCCATGCCCAGCTAGACTATAAGTAAATAAGTAAACATACTGATTACCAGAACTGGTACTATTAGAGTCAGATCTTCGAATGGTGTGATTTGGAATGGTTTGCCATGTTAACCGACAGTTTTCAACTCAGTGAGCTTAGAAATCGCAGCTAAAGGTTGTTAATTTAACATATTATCATGGAGCGATTGCGTACCAGATTTAGACAAGCGCTCGCTGTGTTGGCCGTGGTTCGCTCAACGCATGTGAGAATTTTCGGAGTTCAAAATCATTCCCTGTGGTTGAGATCTCACGAAGAACTGTACATCTTGTAGATTATAGTCAAACGATTAACATTAACGAAAAATTCCAAGTTTAATTGGATACTATCGGTTGAAATATTTTTAAAAACACATTTCGAACGTTCATTCAACACCTGGACACCATTCGTACAGATAAATTTAATATTTGGCCGTATGGTATCTAGAATTAGCTTACGTACGAGCCATCCACGCGTTTGTATTAGCAGAGATTTTCATTTTCGCTCAGTAGTGACGCGGAACAATAGCAAGCTCAGAAAGGGAGAGAAGTTATGTTTGTCAAACAATAAGCACTAGGCTGCATGTCAACTGGCACACAGACGCTCTCTACCACGTCCTATATAACTTCGTAAGTTAAAGTGCGGTAATGAACATAACCACAAAATAGAATATGCATTTTGTTCAGTGATGGTGAACCTATTTACCAGAGTTCTCTGTCAGCGGACCGTGAGTGCTTACATATGATCACTAGTAAAATACTGCAAAGGACAGACTCATTTTCTGAACTAATTTTGAGTCGTCATTTCACCTTCCACGTGAAATAGGTGTAGCGTATCTACATACTACCTTGAGGCCCTGGGTTTGATTCCCGGCTCGTCCTGGAGTGAGGTCTGGAACACGGTTCGCACAGCCTCAAGGGACAAACTGAGGAGCTGTCTGCTATGGGAGATAAATGGGAGATAAACGCAGCTTGAGAATGTCGTCATGATTGCAACAGGATGGTTAGAAATAACGTGAACCGGGTATATTAGCGTTATAGATGGTTGGTCTTACTGATAAACAATTGATGCTTTTCTTTAAATATATATTTCGCACCGTTTTCATTGCATCAGATGCTGAAGTTAGCAAATCAGATCGCTTGATGCGCAAATACAAACGGGCTTTACGAAAAGGTGTCCTTAAATCTGCACGTTGCTTAAAGCCAGCTTGTGGTACATGTGCAGAAGTCAGTAACAAAAACAAACCGTGAATTTCAGTCACTGTCACCGTAGCATACTTGCTATGGCGCGATCCTGTACATTTGTAGATCCTTATTCAAATCCATCCATTGGCGACGTTTTCTTTCGATTGGTGCTCTCAAGCCGGTAATAAGCCACATACAGATTTTGAAACACCGCCTCATGAAATCCATTTGAATTCACCCGCGAAGTGACCAGATTGGTTAATTTGAGCAGCTAATACAATGAAAACGGCGTGAGATACCTAATTATTTTTATCAAAATTATTGATCATTATGATCAACACTCTAACGCTCATGTACCCAGTTAACATTGTTTCCGACCATCCTATATATACATATATACGGGTAGTTCACCAGCCCCTTTTTTTTGGAGACGGGCAACCCAAATAACGCGTGTAACCTGAAGGTCCTTATAATATAGTTTCATGAACGCCAAATGAGTTGAACTTTCTCCTTATTGTCAATAAGGCTCTCCCCTACCTTATGTCATCACTGTAAATTGATCCACGGACCTAGCAAAGGAAAAACTTTTGTTTGTTTGTTTGTTTGTTTCTTTCTTTCTTTCTTAATCTGTTTACCCTCCAGAGCTGGCTTTTCCCTCGAACTCAGCGAGGGAACCCACCTCTAACGCCTCAGTGTCCTGGAGCGTGAGACTTTTGGTCGGGGGATATAACTGGAGAAGATGACCAGTACCTCGCCCAGGCGGGCTCACTTGCTATGCTGAACAGGGGCCTTGTGGGAGATGCGATGATTGGAAGGGACAGGCGAGGAATAGGAAAGAAAGCGGCCGTGGCCTTAAGTTAGGTTCCATACCGGTATTTGCCTGGAGGAGTTGGAAACCATGGAAAGCCACTTCGAGGATGGCTGAGGTGGGAATCGAACCCACCTCTACTCAGTTGACCTCCCTAGGCTGAGTGGACTCCTTTCCAGCCCTCGTATCACTTTTCAAATTTCGTGGCAGGGCCTTGAAACGAACCCGGGCCTCCCGGGGGTGGCAGCTAATCACGCTAACCACTAAACCACAGAGGCGGAGAAAGGAAAAACTACTATGCACAATTCCGCGCCAAATACTAAGGACCATTCTGCAAACATGTGATTTACTGCGTCTTGAAATAACACAGGTAGGTTACGCCACGTGCTCTATAATGTAAGGAAGATGAGCAACGTAGACCTTCAAAGAAGACGTTGATACGAATGTTCACTTTCGAGGTGGAGCGGCCGTTCTTAAACACTAAACCACTAGCAAGCATCATGCAAAGTTGACTTCGTGACTGAATCGGTTAAGGGCTGGAACAGAAGATCCGTGAGTATCGTCAGCATAGTGGTTCGAATCCAGCATAAGGCAAGTTTCTTGAACGACAGAGGTGCTCCATTTTAGTGGGGATACAGTGATAATCAATACTTTTTCCCATTGGTTTTAACGGGTGCGCTCTGATTTGGCGTTTCCCCTAAGGATGGGTGCGGGAAGGATTAGGAAGGAAATCGGCCTTGGTCTTTTATTAAGGTACCGCCATGTCATTTGCCTGGTGATGGAAATGAGAAACCGAGGAAAACTATTGTGAGGACGGCCAGCATGGTGTTCGAATCCACAACCTACCGAATCCAACGCACGCAAATAATAATCCACACCTACCAGGTCACATCACAGCACCCATTCATTTCCTCGCGATGTATTCCTACGAAGAATACGTTCAATCGTTGCTAATTCATTGAGAAAGTACGGTCGGTCCCCCTTGTGGTGTAGTGGTTAGTGTGAATAGCTACCACCCCCGGAGGCTCGGGTTCGATTCCCGGCTCGGCCACGAAATTTGAAAAGTGGTACGAGGGCTGGAATGGGGTCCACTCAGCCTCGGGAGGTCAACTGAGTGAGTAGAGGTGGGTTCGATTCCCACCTCAGCCATCCTGCAAGTGGATTTCTGTGGTTTCCCACTTCTCCTCCAGGTAAATGCCGGGATAGTACCTAACTTAAGGCTACGGCCGCTTCCTTCCCTCTTCCTTGTCTATCCCTTCCGATATTCCCATCCCCCCGCAAGGCCCGTGTTCAGTATAGCAGGTGAGGCCACCTGGACGAGGTACTGGTTATCCTTCCCAGTTGTATTGCCCGACCCGGGGTCTGCAGCTCAGGACACTGCCATTGAATCGGTAGAGGTGGGATCCCTCTATGAGTCCGAGGGAAAACCGAACCTGGAGTGGAAACAGATAAAGAAGAAGCAGAATAAGAAGAAGTACGGTTGAATTAAAATATATGCCACACGCTCCGTAATGGTAAAAAGTTAAATGAACACTGTAAAGTGGTCATCATCGTCAACATTTCGAACACTTGTTGCTCTGAATATGCAGGGCACCTTAGTAACTACAGACCATCAAGTCGCAGTCCAATCTGGCTATGTAACATCGGATAAAAACGGTTCTTTTCAGGACCAAATACAAATTCACTCTTTGAAATAGGATGATATGAGGTCATATTACAGTCCCTGTAAACGGAAATAATCGGGAAAAAAATGCACCAGCTTTTGATTCGAACCTACTACCACACAGCTTAGCTGATGCAATAGCAGTAACAAGTACATTAGCCACCTTAGTCAGCGCGAGCCTTGGCGCACTTCTAGCATGTTGTCCTTATGGACACTTCCTGTCCAAACGTAAGATAGTGTTATTCGCAGCTGTGATAGTTTTCCACATTCATTATACAAATGGAAGTTTAATTAATAGAAATAACAGTGCCACTAATGATTTCTACCATATTCATGAGCATTAAATAAACGGTATGATTGCACTAAGGCCATTAAGAATCAGGTACGAATGTTTTTTGGATGACTGTGATATACGCGTTTGTTGGGTTATTTACAACCAAAATGGGCTGGAAAACCACCCGGTATATATGAAACAACGTGACGAAACGAAACTTATTTTGAAATAGACACAATTAGAATGTTACGGACAACAGCCGCACCTGAGCCAATGGAATTAACCAATTACTGTTAAAATCCCCTACCCGCTCGGGAATCGAACACGGGGCCCCTTTAATCAGAGCGCAGCACGCTAACCATTTAGCCATGCAGCCAACAAGAGAGAAAAGTGTTCTTGAGCCAAAATATTAGCCTCACAGACCTTCAGCCTCCCATTCCTCCTAACGTGCATTACATTTAGGTGACTGAAAATCGGCTGTAATGGATACCACCAGGGCTACTGTATATAAAGAAACGTCAGCATGTAGAATTACTACGATATACAGGGTGTTAGGTGTATACGTGCAGATATTTGTTGTAGCAATAGAGAACGATGTGACAAACCACTATATATCAAACTTTTAGTAATCCGCGGAAGTTATTTTCGAGAGCAAAGTGATATGATGTTTTTAGAATAGGTAGTATGCCTCGTTCTGCGAATGAATAGCTTTCCGTTGACAACAGGCAAGTCACGCGCCATCCGTACCAAACTGGTTCTACTGTAACAGCTGAACGCTACCTTTGTAATGCCGCGAGATGTTACGTAATATACTTGCCAAACTGGTTTTATATTTACGAGCAACTGAACTACGATAACAGCTGAAGGCTGCTACCGGTGTTCACCATGTTACGTTACATTCTCGCCAGACTGGTTTTGTTGTTAGTATTTAGTTTCCGTCAGACAACCCTAGTTATCGGTTTCGGACCCTGGAGCTGTATCGAATTGTCAGCGTTAATACTGGTTCATTTGCTGTTACGTCACTTAGCGGATTGGGATATCTGTGGTCGTCAGCCCCTTGGTTTAGTGAGTATGGAAATGACCTGAAAACCTATGTCTTTACGCCAACGAAAGCTAGCATGGGATTGAATTGAATTAGGCAAGCACAGCCAACATTTTACTACAAACGAATAATGGACATGTTATACAAATAAATAAATTAAACGTACCTACATTTCGTGCTTCCTGTCGGGCTGTGTGGCTCAGAAGGTTGAGGTGCTGGCCTTTTGACTCCAACCTCGCAGGTTCGAACTTGGCCCGGTCCGGTAGTTTTTGAATGTGCTCAAATACGTCACACTCGTGCCGGTAGATTTAGTGGCACGTAAACAGAACCCCTGCGGGACTAAATTCCGGCACCTCATCGTCTCCGAAAACCGTAAACGTAACGCAAATACCATTATTATTATTATTATTATTATTATTATTATTATTATTATTATTAATATTATTGACTACTCGCCAATAATGTCTGCCTAGAAAATACTTCTCATCGTTTATAACTATGGATCTCGACAGTTGTATAATGTCCTAATTATGATGATTTTCAAAATTGGCTTTAAGTCGCACCGACACAGATAGGTCTTATGGCGACGATGGGACAGAAAAGGGGTAGAAGTGAGAAGGAAGCGTTCGTGACCTAAATGAGGTTCAGCTCCAGCATTTTCCTGATGTGAAAATGGGAAACCACGGAGAACCATCTTCAGGGCTGTCGACAGTGGAGTTCGAACCCAGTATCTTCCCAATGAAAGTTCACAATTTCGCGCCCCTAACCGCACGACCAACGTATTCCAAGCTCTAATGCCGGGCTGAGTACCTCGGACGATAGACCGCTGGTATTCTGATCCCATCTTGGCAGGTTCGATGGAGGCTCAATTCGGGGGTATTTTAAGGTGCTGAAGTACGCCAGTTTCGTGTCTGTAGATTTACTTGCATTAAAAAAAAGTCCTGCGGTACAACATTCCAGCAGCTCGGCATCTCCAAAACCCGCCAAAGTAGTTATTGGGACGTAAAAAATTACATTATTATTTCGTGCTCGTGCTTGCAAACGAAACGTATATGTGTAATGGTAAAATAAAGCAAAATAAAAGTGGCCAGTCTGACTTGCTCAGACGTTTAAAGCACTGGTTTCTTGTTTCCAACTTAGCAGGCTCGATCTTGGGTCCGTCCGGTGGCATTCGAAGGAGCTCGTCAGCCTCGTGTCGGTAGATTTACTGGCACGTAAAAATAACTCCTGCGGGACTAAATTACAGCGCCTCCAGAAACAGTATGAGTAGTTAGTGGGACGTAAAGCAAATAACATTACCGGTATTATTATTATTATTATTATTATTATTATTATTCAGTATTATTATTGCTACTACTCATATTGAACTTCTTCTTATTACTCTTTTTTCTCGTTTGATTATTATTATTATTATTATTATTATTATTATTATTATTATTATTATTATTATTATTATTATTATTATTATTCACCTGTTCATACTTTCGTCTTATTCCACTTTTTACTCTCCTTTTAAGTCGTATACTTGTTATTCATATTTGATGTTTTGTTATTAATATTATTGTTATTTTTATATTATTATTTTTATTATTTAGTTTAGCTTCATGTGACACAATACCTTTTTCCGTCTTTAATTCAACTTTTGTGTCGTGTGCCGGTATAGTTCTATGTTTCTGTCCTGTGCTTCAAGACAGTGCTGCAAGATCTGTGTTTGTTTCCCCAGCCCGGGTGTGTTTCGTTTCTCATGTGACAGAGTTACATCTTACGTTTTGTTACATGTTTAAGTTTGGCCTTGTGATAGATCGCCTTTAATCTGCTCTGTAGCCTTTAAAAGTGTAGCATGGTCAATGACCTCAGTGCTTGTTTTGTTCACATATCTGGACTAAGAACTCGTCTCACTCGGCACAGCAAGTTCAAGGCCAACTACTTCTATCTGTTTGTTTGTTTATTTATTTACCCAGGTATGTATGTCAACATTGTACTAGGTCAACATCGTACCACGAACATTTACTCAATAAACGGGGTGTTTGGGGGGGTCTCTGTCCTGGGTGGTGTGTTCTGCGGGCCTACTCTGGGGTCCGTGTTGTTGCTGCGGTTATCTCTCTGTGCGTTCAGGTATTTACTAACATGTTCAATTCAATTTATTGTATGTACAAGACATACGTCCAACTTGAATTATTTCATCCTCACAACTCTACTTCCTTACTCCATGGCCCAAGAGCTACACGTATAGCTGACGGCCCACCCACCCCTCTACGAGTGTGGGAATGAAATAACTAATTTGATTGAATTTTTTTCATATTTCAGTAGTGATGAATATAAAACAAGCATTTTTTGAATTTTTATACGTGTTAGTGATGATGATGATTGCTGTTTTAAGGTCATCGGCCCTTAAAAACGCAAAGTGTCTTCTGTTTTAACTCGAGCTCGATAGCCGCAGTCACTTAAATGCGGCCAGTATCCAGTATTCGGGAGATAGTAGGTTCGAACCCCACTGTCGGCAGCCCTGAAAATGGTTTTCCGTGGTTTCCCATTTTCACACCAGGCAAATGGTGGGGCTGTACCTTAATTAAGGCCACGGCCACTTCCTTCCCACTCCTAGCCCTTTCCTGTCCCATCGTCGCCATAAGACGTATCTGTGTCGGTGCGACGTAAAGCAAGTAGCAAAAAAAAAAGAAAACAACATGCAGTGTAGGATTGAGCAACTGCCGAAATGCGTTCAAGGTCAATGTCTAGCGTTTTAACAAGCACGTCTTCCGCACTCGCTCACTGAAACTCTCGATTATAATTTTTGTTACCCGTACATAAGTTTCCCTGGTCGGATTTATGAGAATATCGACCTATCGAGACTCAAAATACTATAACGATACTCTACTGTACTCCCAAGTCATTACGTTGCACAAATGGCGTAACATCTGACATACCAAAGTAAAACTCGTAGCAATTGTTCAAAGTGATCACCCTGGGCTTCCCTGCAGGCTTCACTTCTCCGAATCCAGTTGCGACGCATTCGAGCCAAGACACCAGGGTTGTGCCCGACTCGTTGGCTACACGGTCAGCGTACTGGCCTTCCGTTCAGAGGGTCCCGGGTTCGATTCCCGGCCGGGTCGGGGATTTTAACCTTAACTGGTTAATTCCAATGGCACGGGGGCTGAGTGTATGTGTTGTCTTCATCATTTCATCCTCATCACGACGCGCAGGTCGCCTACGAGAGTCAAATGGAAAGACCTGCACCTGGCGAGCCGAACTCGTCCTGGGATATCGCGGCACTAAAAGCCATACGACATTTCATTTCATTTCACCAGGGGTGTTCAGAATATCCTCTGCTGCTTAAACAATACGTTCACGGAAGTCGTCCGAAGTGGGTACTTCAGTTCGATATAGTTTGTGTTTCATGTTCCCCCAGACATTAAAGTCAATTGGAATAAGGTCTGGAGACCTGGCTGGCCAATTGATAGTTCCACATCGTCCTGTCCACCGTTGAGGAAATGTCTGCACCATCGTGTAAAATCCACGTGGTTCTGCGTAGTCGAAGCGACACGTCCTCTGAAAGCTCAAGTAACGTACTGTATCTACAGGAGCAAGGTAACATTAATAAAAAGATGATTAGTCCACGTAACCGACTTCCTACTACAACCATCCAGGTATTAATTCATAACCGGTGCTGGAAATTGCCTTCTCCTACTGAATGGGGATGTTCCACAGCCCATGAGTGGGATATAGTGGGTTCGAACTCCTCTGTCGGCAGCCCTAAAGACGGTTTTCCGTGGTTTGCAATGTTCACACCAGGCAAATGCTGGTGCTGTTCCTTAATTAAGGCCACGGTTGCTTCTTCACCATCCTAGCCCTTTCCTGTCCCGTCGTCGCCGTAAGATCTATCTGTGTCGTGGCGACGTACATCAACTCGTAAGAAAATGGTAATCAGCTGTCAAAGACACTGCACCCGTTGAATATGGTCAGGATGCACTAGTTCTTCATGCAGTGTCCTACGTATGGTCCAAGTTGGTACACCAACGGCACGTGTTATACTACGCGTACGGCGCCCGGGATCATCGTTTACTATTGTTAGGATGCCCGGCTCCATGGCAAAACGGTTAGCGTGCTGGCCTTTGGTTACAGGGGTCCCGGGTTCGATTCCCGGCAGGGTCGGTATTTGAACCATCATGGTTATTTTCCCTGGCATGGGGCTGGGTGTATGTGTTGTCTTCATCCTCATTTGATTATCATCAAGGTGCGCAGGTCACCTACGGGAGTGAAACCAAAAGACATGCACCTAGCGAGCCGAACCCGTCCTGGGATATCCCGGCACTAATATCCATACGCCATTTCATTTCCATTGTCAGGATGTCTTCTTCCGCGTCTAGAATTACACGTGGCCGTTTAGGCCATCGCTTCTGAAAGCGTGATATAACACAACCTGCATCGCGAATACGCTGCAGTACAGCAAGTATCGTTGCTGGATTCGGCACCCGTCTGTTGGGAAGCCTTTTCGGATAGATTCATGGAGGGCAACCCGTGTTCTGTTCTGCCACACGATACACTAGCAGCATATCATGGTATTCGTGGTATTCATACACTGGCATTATTCAAATACAACGACGTTGCGCAACACATCTGCGCAGCGGTTCATCATATATTCGCGGGCGTTTGACTGTCGCGACCGACCGGACCTTGAAAAAAAATAGCCCTCGTACTACTACGAAGTAACTCGCGTACTAGTACGGACGATAATTCGCCTCTCTGACAGCTGTTATTCAGGTCAAGGTCAGACAGACAGCTCATACCTCTAGTCCGGTGGTTTCATGTAGGGGCGGGAACCCGTCCCACCACACCCCCGTCGCTAGGAACAGCACACGACCAAACCGGCACGTGACAGGTCTAGTGAATTTATCAAACTGCTAACGTGAAATATTCTCCCACAGTGTGATATGAATACCATGGATTCTTGGGAGACCAACTCGCCGTATGCAGAAACACCCCGTGTTGACGTGTACGTAAATAAAGTTTCTTACCTAAACGAAAGAATGCGTGGGATAGGATTTCCAAGTGAGTAGTATCAGAATTGAATTGTCAAAGCACATCGAACGTTTTGCTTCATATCAATAAGGGACATGTTATAAAAATAAATAAATTAAACGTACCTCCTCTTCGTGCTTCCAAATGAAAAGAACTTGTTTAATGGTAAATTAAAGCATTCTGCTTTTGCAGTGCCTATTAAACGTATCAAAATAAACGTTGCCAGGCTGAGTGGCTCAGACGGTTCAAGCTCTGGTTTCATGAACTTAGCAGTCTCGATCCTGGCTCAGTCCGCTGGTATTTGAAGGTGCTCAAATACGTCCGCTTCTGATCGGTAGAATTACAGGCACGTTAAAGAATACCCGTGGGCAAAATTCCGAAACCGCGCGTCTCCATTGGCACGTAAATATTTATTATTATTATTATTATTATTATTATTATTATTATTATTATTATTATTATTATTACTGAGCGAGTTGGCCATGTGATTAGGAGCGCGCGGCTGTCAGCTTGCATTCGTCGTAAAGCCACCTACCAATATTATAATAAAAACTGTGTTAGTCCATTATTACTAACTATTACTAAAATAAAAGTTAAACGCCCCACTCAAACTCCGTAGCTGGTAATCTGTCAGAAAACACTACAGGAAACACTGAACTTTTAACAAGTCCGAATTATTATTAATCTTATAATTGCGGACATGTCTCCGGAATTACCGAAACATGTACTTACAAATTGTTTTACGTCGCACCGACACAAGTAGGTCTTACGGCGACGATGGGAGAGAAAAGGGATACAAGTGGGAAGGAAGCGTTCGAGGCCTTAATAAAGGTACAGTCCCAGTATTTCCCTGATGTGAAAATGGGAAATTACGGAAAACCATCTTCCCGGCTGCCGACAGCGGAGTTCGAATCCACTATCACCAAAATGCAAACTCACAGCTGCGCGCCCCTAACCACACGACCAACTTATTATAACCTCTAATGCCGGACTGAGTAGCTCGGACGATAGAGCGCTGGTCTTCTGATCCCACCTTGGCAGGTTCGATGGCGGCTCAGTTCGGTGGAATTTGAAGGTGCTCAAATAAGCCAGTCTCGTGTCTGTAGATTTACTTGCACTAAAAAACACTGCGGTAAAAAATTCTGGCATTTCAGCGTCTCCGAAAACCGTGAAAATTAGTTAGTGGAACGTAAAGACATTATTATTATTATTATTATTATTATTATTATTATTATTATTATTATTATTATTAGTAGTAGTAGTAGTAGTAGTAGTAGTAGTAGTAGTAGTAATATTATTATGATTACGGAAGTTCTAATTAAGCGGGTCCATTACAGTCATCACTTTACCTATCGGCACTTACTGTCCAGTAATAAGCCTGCTGTCCGCCTGTGTGGTATAGTGGTTAGTGTGATTAGCTGCCACCCCCCGAAGGCCCGGGTTCGATTTCGAGCTCTGACACGAAATTTGAAAAGTGGTACGAAAGTTGGAACGGGGCCCATTATGCCTCGGGAGGTCAAATGAGTAGAGGTGGTTTGATTCGCACCTCAGCCATCCTGAAAGTGGTTTCCCGTAGTTTTCCACTTCTCCAGGCAAATGCCGCGATAGTACCTAGCTTAAGGCCACGGCCGCTTCCTTCCCTCTTCCTTTTCTATCCCTTCCCATCCCCCGCAAGGCCCCTGTTCATCCTAGCAGGTGGGGCCGCTTGGGCGAGGTACGGGTCATTCTCCCCAGTTGTATCCCCGACCCAATGTCTCACGCTCCAGGACACTGCCCTTGAGGCGGTAGAGGTGGGATCCCTTGCTGAATCCCAGCGAAAACCAACCCTGGAGGGTAAACATATTAGGAAAAGGCAGAATATGCCTTCTATTACAAATGCCCGGCGGCAATTCCACAGTAGCTCTTTTTCCTTCGAGCAATGTTCACGATGGATGAAAGTACGGTTTTTGAAATTTGTCTCATTAATAACAATTTCACTGAATACTTATAGTCTTTTCTTTCAGTGCCCACCGTCCTTTCATTGACCTGAAAAGTTTATGAATAAGCATAGACAACTCGCATTGTCTATTGTCAGAAGTTCATCGTAGAGTGTCGCAATAACAGCACAGAAATTTTGCGCCCATTTTTCATTATTATTAACTATTTCCTTTAATTTTGTCAGCTTGGATCACTGAGTAATGCCAATGACGTCTTATAAATCACACACAACTACACAACACTTGATTCGCATGCATGTGATGGTACGGATCTTTGACGTCACTGTAAGAATTCTGTGTACTTTTCACACAGACTACCCTAGACCGGTTTTCGAGTACAGCAAGTGGCCAGGCACGTGAGTCAACCTCTCCTACTTGCCAAGCCTTTAGGGGAAGTGCACAACAACATGTGTTGGCCTGCGATAAGAAACAGGTTCAACAAGCCCTATACTCTGCTACTGTACTTCCACTACGCGTGGACAGAATGACGTAACCGGCGTATCCTACTACGGCCGTTCAAAACACATTAGCTCCTGAAATATTTGGCTCAGTTATGGGCAAACTAATAGGACAAGGTAAAAAGTACATAGCATATATTGTGAGATGTATTTTTCTTTGCCGACTAGCTTAATATCTGCACGTATACCCCTAACACTCTGTATATGAGCTGAATGCACAAAAGAGCATTAGTATAGAATTATTAATAATCCCTGGGACGGAAAACCTAATAAAATACTTAAATGACTTTAGGATTCGTCCGCCTCTGTAGTGTAGTGCTTAGTGTGATTAGCTGCCACTCCCGGAGACCCGGGTTCGATTCTCGGCTCTGCCACGAAATTTGAAAAGTGGTACGAGGGCTGGAACGTGGTCCACTCAGCCTCAGGACGTCAACTGAGTAGAGGTGGGTTCGATTCCCACCTCAGCCATCGTGGAAGCGGTTTTCCGTGGTTTCTCACTTCACCTCCAGGCAAATGCCGGGATGGTACCTAACTTAAGGTCACGACCGCTTCCTTCCCTCTTCCTTGTCTGTCCCTTCAAATCTTCCTATCCCACCGCAAGGCCCCTGTTCATCATAGCAGGTGAGGCCACCGGGACGAGGTACTGGTCATCCGCCCCAGTTGTATTGCCCGACCCAGAGTCTGAAGCTCCAGGACACTGCCCTTGAGGCGGTAGAGGTGGGATCCCTCGCTGAGTCCGGGGGAAAAAGCCAACCCTGGAGGGTATACAGATAAAGAAGAAAAAGAAGAAGAATTATTCTCCCCCTCATGTGTGGTCGACGTTTCTGCCAAGACCTCTTCTTTTGCCTCTACTGCAAACATCGTTCCCTGCACAGCATTTTCATTCCAGCAATCTCCAGCATCCGGCACTGCGACTTCATTCTTAACCCAGTCTCACGTCACACTCGTATGACTTTTCCTTCATCAACCTTGAGACTACTATTGCTTCCTCGATAGCGGAAACAGGTCACTTTCAGGAGAAATCATATTTAATATAGTTCATCAGCTCAGCAGAAACCTAACTGGGAACGCAAGTTGCTTTACGTCGCACCGACACAGATAGGTCTGATTGCGACGTTGGGACAGGAAAGGGCTAGGAGTGGGAAGGAAGTGGCCGTGGGCTTAATTAAGGCACAACCCCAGCATTTGCCTGGTATGAAAATGGGAAACCACAGAAAACCATCTTCAGGGCTGCCGACAGTGGGGTTCGAACCCACTATCTCACGAATACTGGATACTGGCCGCACTTAAGCGACTGCAGCTATCGAACTCGGTCTTACTGGGAACGAAAATAACTAAACTTTATTCTACTGAGGCCAAATAATAATTACTTTTCTCCGGGCACATCAAGTGTTCCGAAGCAAACATTCTGCTGTATTACATTCTAACTAGATGAATTCCGGCTGAATCGAATAATAACTGTGCTGAATAACTACATTCGCTAGCGCTGATTACTTTTTTCACCCCTTGAAAGCTAGAATACTTTATAAATTAAACGTAGGATTGGTAACACATAAACCAATAAAATGGATCCAATTACAAGTTGTACCAATCCCCTGGAGAAATAGAGATCAAAATGGAATTTCACCAATTGCTGCACTCTTTTATCTCTGTGGCAGAAACTTCTCAGAAATCAATGTCAGTTAAGAGGCTCGGCTGCTATCTTAAGGAAAAGCACACACCATCACGGAATGTTAACGCTGGGATGGCAAAGTGACTTCTCTTTTTTTTGCTTACCGTTTGGCGCCCATTTCATCTCCAGAGGAGGTTTCATAAGCGACGTGGGATCCATTTCGTTTGCTGGTGCACATAGATCCTATCGGAACGTTCATTCCAAGATTATTTTCTTCACCACGTGCCTACTGCTCATGACACCAGAACAGCAGAACATTCAACGCTTGGCTCACGTTTTGTGATTAGAGCCGAAGACGAACGTGTCACAAGAAATGACTTCTTTCAAAAATAGGCATACAGTTTCACCTATTATATTGGAACACGCATTGAGGTGATGGATGGTTATTATAATAAGGATCTTGATGATGATGTTACCAAGGTATGACGTATAAATTCGGCCCAGTACATGTTACTGCAGAAGTTTATGATAGAATGTTACGTAGCTCAAACCTTAATTATATTTTCTAGCCACGGTGGACTATGCACAAAAATATCTTACTTATGAGATAGTTGAAATTTATACCGCTTATGCGTTTCTTTACATAGAGGCTATTATCATTTTATTTTTGACGACTTTGTTCCGCAGCTTACAATACAGCGTTTTCCACTGAAAAGTACAATTTCTCTTTATTATTATTATTATTATTATTATTATTATTATTATTAGAGCCTCCGTGGCTCAGACGGCAGCGCACCGGCCTCTCACCGCTGGGTTCCACGGTTCAAATCCCGGTCACTCCATGTTAGATTTGTGTTGGACAAAGCGAAGGCGGGACAGGTTTTTCTCCGGTTACTCCGGTTTTCCCTGTCATATTTCATTCCAGCAACACTCTCCAATATCATTTCATTTCATCAGTCATTCATTAATCATTGCCCCAGAGGAATGCGACAGGCTTCGGCAGCTGGTAAAATTCCAATCCTCGCCGCTAGATGCGGGCCTCATTCACTCCATTCCTGACCCGGTCGAATGACTAAAAACATTCAGTGGAGTTTCATATTCATTATTATTGTTTCATTATTATTATCATCCATTATCTCAAGATTTCTAACACTGAGCTTGGTAGCTGCAGACGCTTAAGTGCGATCAGTAACCAGTATTCGGAAGATAGTGAGTTCGAACCTCGATGTCAGCAGCCCTGAAGACGTCTTCCGTGGTTTCTCATTTTCACACCAGGAAAATGCTGGGACTGTACATTATTTAATGCCACGGCCGTTCCTTTCAGACTCCTTGCCCTTTCCTGTTCCATCGTCATCATAAGACCTGTGTGTAAAAACGAAATCGAAACAGATCCACATAGAAGAGCACTATTATACAAATTGCAAGTAGAAAAATAAAGCCACCAAACCGAAACACCGGGGTTTACCTACCTTAATGGACCTTGGCCTACCAAGTGATCGGTGCTTAGCGTGAGGTCCTGCGGATCATGAGGTACCGGGTGGTTAGCAAGATGAATCCTCTCGGCCAGTATTCTTGCCTTTCTAGACCGAGCCTGCTGTTTCACAGTCAGATAGCGCCTCATTTGTAATCACATGGGGTGAGTGGACCTCGAACCAAACCTCAGACCCAGGTAAATATCCCAGACCTTACCTGAAATCGAAGCCGGGGCCCCCGCGTAAACAGCAAGCACACAGCCGTTGGCCCGTTGGTGTTAGATGTAAAATGAAAAGTGAATGTCACTACTGGTACAGCCAGTCTTAATAGTTGGCAAAAAATAACTACATATATAATACAAATAAATGTTAAACTAATATTGCCAGGCTGAGTGGCTCAGACGGTTAAGGCGCTGGCCTTCTAACCCCAACTTGGCAGGTTCGATCCTGGCTCAGTCCGGTAGTATTTGAAGGTGCTCAAATACGACAGCCTCGTGTCGGTAGATTTACTGGCACGTAAAAGAAATCCTGCGGGACTAAATTCCGGCACCTCGGCGTCTCCGAAGACCGTAAAAGTAGTTATTGGGACGTAAAGGAAAATAACATTAAACTAATATTAGTCATACCTAAATACTATAGTTTATTAAAATTTAAATCATGAACTAATACAACCAGAAATATTTTTCAAAAATTGACAAACATATTTCAATATTTCAATTGCTACATCCGGTTTAATTTAAAATACACACTGCAGGAGATATTACTAATATTTTGGATGATAGTTTTGAAACGAGGTCCTTCTTATGACTCTAATAATAGAGACTGAGTGGGTAAAGAATGTGTTTCTGAAAGTGATTATGGTCAATTATCAAAGGTGAATTCGCAATATTTGCAATGTCATTTGTCTGTGTGTACTGAAGGTACGTAGTTTACCGTTACCGTACAGCGAAGGTAAAGCAAATACTCAGACCTTCATAAACAGTTAATAAAAACATGCAAAATCACGCTATTGCACAATCTGTAAGCAATAATATAAGATAAAAATGGCAAATAACCGATTAAATCCAGGGTGCGATGAGCCATTGTAGAGGAATTAGTCTCTTAAAAGGAACGTATCAACTTCCAATGCTCTGAGTGGCTGTCCTTAACATCAGAACATTCTATAGATATATCATTTCGAATAATGTATTTTAAGATGCAGATCTATAGTGGAAAATAAAATATATATTAAGAGTGAATAGGTATGATGATAGTGATTATTTTATAAGGGCAAGTTTAAATTAATGTGAAATGATACAATAGCAGTTTTCATTTAAGCAACATCATGTTATTATTTATAAAAATCTACCTATTAAAATAATTTTTTAATATGTATCTATGTAGGCCTAGCCTATAGGTAACGATATCACAATTAAGGAATCCGTTTAAAATTTCTGAACAGTTCGAAAAATATATTAAGGTTCTAGTACACCTTGGCCCAGATAAAAATATTTATGAAAACCTGAGGAGAGGGTACAAGAAAACCATATTTATATAAAATGCTTTTATCTATCCATCAAGGTCCTCTACACTAATTTCCTCCGTACTGATAACACTAATATCACGTCAAGAAAAAGTTCACGAATCAAACTAACAGATGACACTGCAATCTAAAACATGATATCTCTAACCAAACATTTATTTTTTCCTCTGTCATTCTGAGACTATGGTATCTTTTCCTATGCACTAACACTCCCAGTAAATATTTTGTTTACAACTGTTTGACAATAAGTTTTTAAAAATAAGAGTTATATCCTTTCATAATAAATATTTTGTTTGGGACAAACATTTTAGTGTGGCTGGATCAGTTGAACATTTGCGCAAACTTATTGCTCTCATTCCACGTTATATCGCGAGAATCCTTGGAGACATTCAATTGTCACAGCATTCAGCTGCGATCACAGTTAGTTATAGATTTCTTCCTATCTTGTACAGAATGTGACAAAACAAACAGCAGTGATGTTAAAAATATGCCCTGAACATCAAACAGTACTGAATGTTGCGAGAAACCTGTCACTGCAGTGACAATGGATTAATAAAAAATCTGTTTTCTGATCTGATTATCTACCTAAGAATTTTCCCGAATTGCGAGAGAAGATACAATCATTTTTTTGTGTTCTTCCCTCGTCACCTTGCTTGTTATAATGACTCAGGGTCTATCGTGATGTTTGTGGAGTGTATGTAATGTCATTACTACTTATTTTGCCGCATACTGAATTGTCTTATGACTCAACAAGATAAATAAACAACTGTTCTTGTCCATTCGAAAACGCTAGTATCGGGATAGGAAGGAGGATCACAAAAATAACCTACCCTGTTATAATTAAAATCTCCAGATAAAAATACTGTATAATTTGTTAAAGAACTTCTAGAACGATGTTATATGTTTTATTAAGTCATACATGCATACTTAAAAATTGATCTAATTTTGACCTTTCAAAATCGAGTGATACAGAAGGCTGGCATTAATTGTTTCTGAAGACATTGAACTTTATTCAGAAGAATACTCCATAGTAAATCCATATAACGTACGTACTCTAGTCCTGCTCTGCGCATAGGGAATGGTTCTGAAGTTCCTCTGTGGATGTAAAGGCTCGACTCATAAGACTACAAGATTCGTTCCTTATTAAAATAAAAACGAAACTCGATAGTGTTCCCATAATGCTAGGAGAAGGCGGGAGGTAGCATAATACAGGAACCAGCCCAATAAAGGAGAGCTCCAGCTGCCTCCAATATCTTCTTCCTCGAGACGTGGAGTACAGTGGAATAACATACAAGTATGGTTTAACTATAATATAGCTGTACACATACGTAATACAGTATTCTTTCCGCCACTGTTTGCTATTCCTGTTCTTTTAAACAAATTAGAATCTACTTCCATTTCTCAGATGGCAGATGTGGTAGACTGGGGATTTAAAATTTGATATCCGACATTGGTCTCATAGACTAATCTTAAAGTAACCTACATTCTTACCTATTCACTCCAGGCGATTGTTAAATGGTACAGTATTACTCACCACAGGGTCTTGATTTCAATTTAAGGTGAAAGTAATCAAAATTAATACAAAAGGAACTTTTCAGCATTTCAGCTAATTGTTTTGAGAAGGTATATGCATGTTGAGTCCTTAGAATTCAGACTGATTTGACCGCGAAATAGTTCCTCAATAAGGTTTCACGGGAAGGATGGACTAAGAAATTATGGAACAAAGTAGTTTTCCATTGTTTTCTCTCTGCATCAGAAGGTACCATTACATAAAAGTCTGTTAATCCAACTGACAAGTCAATGAAAGAATTGTATTCTATCAGCACCCAGTAATATTAAATCTCATTACAGATAGATCTGAGCTTATGGAATAGGTACCACGTTAATGTACGAGGTGAATGGTATTAGTTTGTGTTTGTTGGTTTTCTGAATACAAATACTAGCTTCTACCCGCGGCTTCGCTCGTCCGATCTTGAATACAAACATTCTGAAAGAAAATTTCAAGTATCCTGGATTGGATACGGGTGACTCTAGAAACGCTTTAAAGAGCATGACAATATTATCGATATTATACATGGATAGAGGTGGCGAAGGCTTAAAGAAGTATTTGAGATATATGTGAGTATTCGAGGAATGTAATTGCGGTCCTTATAAAATAATAACATATGCCCCAAATAGCCAGTACGTTGGAACTGCTTACTAACACATGTCGATGTTACACTGGGGTGGATATTCACCTGCTTCCTTTCCTATCACTGGGTTCTATACATAGGCCTACTACTTTTATTTATGACTATTTGTGCATTAAATGCTAAATACCAAATATTCAATAGAAGAAACATCGGATTAATTAAATTACACGATTTAAATTTTTGTTTTGTGCAAGTTGCGTTACGTCTCACCGACACATATAGGTCTTATGGCGACGATGGGATAGGAAAGCGCTAGGAATGGGAAGGAAGCAGTCGTGGCCTTAATGATGGTACAGGCGCAGCATTTGCCTAGTGTGAAAATGTAAAACTACGAAAAACCATTTTCAGGGCTGCCGAGAGTGGGGTTCGAATCCACTATCCACCGAATATTGGATACTGGCTAAATTACAATCAAACGCACAAAAAGAATGAATAATAAGAAATAACATGAAAGAAATCGAAAATAACAATTACTCTCTTCATCAATGCACTTGCTCACAACACAGAAAAGGCACTTTGCAACCTTGTTGCATCCTATTAGCAGGATCAATTATCTATTTCTTAACGTATATAGCAAAAATTGCGGCACGTTCATCCCATTTAAGGTTCCGTTTCCTGCTAAGTAACTTCAATTTTCAGGAACTGCTGGTAAGTATAACATCTGAAGAAAACCGTAAGGAGATGCTACATATTTCCTAGTTAGTTAACACAGCAGTACACGAGAGTAAGCACAGGTTTATAGCATACCTTTATAGTTACGAAGAAAATTCATATGAAAATGTTTTAAGTTAACTGAATTCTAAATCTTGTACTTATTCTCCTTTTCTGATAAGGCTAACGGTTTTACCATTACTTTGCTTTCTTCCTGCAAAATTATCAAGAGTTAGAAACAACATGTATATAATATATCGTAAGAAATTGATTTGTAAGTACAATTCGTAGCCTCTATTCTTAATAGGAGAAGCCATTCTGGCAGCAATTTCACTTTTAAGGGTCCCAAGCGTACATTTCCCTCTGAATTGCTTCACATAGGTCTATTATATCGCTGAAAGAGCTCTTTAAGAGACAGCGTGGTGGTAAGTAGAGTACTCTCATACAATCATTTCACAAAGTACTTTGAATAGCGTATGCACTGCTTCAGCATATTGCCTGCCCATGAACTTTTGTGATGGAATTATAACAACTGGACAGTCACTACGCTTTTGACATAAAATGTTCCGTCTCATGCATGCAGTAAAACAATCAGAGACAAAACGACTCAAATCAATCCTTAAAATAACTATCGACACGAAATTTAAAGCTGAAAATATTACCACGGCCCAAGCAAAGAACCACTCCGAAGCCCGCAAAACAATAGTGTCATTTGATTATTGAGCACAAGCTAGCAGCAACAAAAGGGGGGAAAATGTCATAATGGTCTCGAATGAAAATAATAAATAGGAGGCAATCGCGGACGTGACAAAAAAAATATGGAAGCCCCCACGACGTACAATAAAGACAGGTTAACAAAATCGGTTACTACGGAGACGTTTGAAATATGACCAAAATGGAGCCGGAAGGAAATAAACAAGGCATGAAAAACATACACATGAGAACTGAGCGAAAACAAATACCCCGTGATAAAACAAGCTAAAACTTCCCTCTTCAGTCATTAATGTGCACTGTCTATTTCTGGCCCACGCTCACCATACACACAGTATCCGCGATCACCAAGGTTAATGTGCAGTGGATCAAATCCTTAAAAGGTATCGAGGTACATAAAAATATCCAGGGATACGAGCTTCCAGTTTGCCCAAATACACACCATGTCAACAATGTCCCACAACCAAGGACACATTCCAAAATATCACTTATTGACCCAATCGCAGTGTAAATACGATATCCAGTCTCAAAGCAAACGAGCTTCGACGACGGAATGCCATTTAGGTCATTCCCAAAGTAAGTTTTTACAGTTACATTTCACTGGGCAAGCACTGAGTCGAAACACATCGCCGACGACAGGGACGCAGGAGTCCGTCTTCAAAAGGCACATTTGTATAGCAAAAACCACCCAGAACCACACAAATAGATCGTACACCGGTTACTAATGAAGTGAGGGAGCTTCAGAACCGAAAGGGAAATCGAAATGGCGTGTCATAAACTACTGGTCAAAGTCATACTCAAATAATGAAAAAAAAAGCAGTAAACAGATAAACAAAACATCCGCTGGTAACTGCGCAAAAGAAATTCCACCAATCGAAAGTAAAATATAAGGAAAGACACATTACCTTACAAGGATATACATATCGAACCTGACAACGATAGTGTGATCCGTTAATTCAAATGCATTTAAAACGGTAAAAAATGCGATGATACTTGAGGAAGGCGATATGATTATTCTAGACCTTCATTTTACAATACTAAGACTAGGTAAAGAAGTTATGAGCAAGAAACAGAGCACTAAAATCGAAGTGAAAATGTCCTCGACTCGAGGTGGTACACTGAGCGTCATCTAGCGGGGGGAAAAATAGAAAAGGAGTACACAAGCACGGCCGACTGGATCCCTCGCTGCGCTCGTGACGCAAGTAGCGTCTGGAGTGTCAAGGTTAAAGTCATTGATAAATCTCAGAACGACTCGGAGCACTATGAAGCCAAGATAAGATACATGGAAACATGAGGAAAGTATCATTACGAAGGAAATCCATATGATAATTTTGATAGTAAATTGAATTCTAAATCCTGTACTTCTTCTCTTGTGCAAAATTATCAAGTCAGGAACAAGATGTGTATATATTGTAAAGAATTGACTTGTAAGTACAGTATATTTTGTATTTTAATAGCACAAATTATTTAGGCAGCGTATTCACTTTTAAGGCTCCCAAGCGTACTTTTCCCTCCGACTTGCTTCAGATAGGTCAATTACTCTGCTGAAGGGCCTCTTTAAGAGACAGCGTGATAGTAAGTAGTCTCCATGTTATTCAGTGCCTTACTCTAATTTTGTGTGAAATGTAATCCTTATGCATTATAGTCGTTCACGCGTGATAGTTCCACAAACTTCGACACACATTTTTACTTTGATTATATAGGAACCGCGTAGGGATATGGAATTCTAAGCGTTCAGATAACACTTTATATGAAAATAGCCAAGTATTTAGCATTCGGTACTAAAGGTATTCTTGTTAGCTGAGATTTTATGTCGAGGACTGCTCCTTTTATATTAAGTATTGGAATATTTCTAGACATTGAATCATTTGAGACCAACATACTTGCTGATTGCCCTTTCCGCTTTTTAAATGTGAAATACTCTGCACAGAACTCGTATAAACGAATATAAGGTAATTATGACAATCTTACATTGAATTATTAATTGCAATGGCAATAACTACCTGTAAACTAATTTTTAAAGCGGATATAAATATCCCCTGCCAGCTGTCATTTCTTCATGGATACAGTACTTTTGCATCCATCTCTTGGCACAGGCCAGAGTAAAGTGTAGCTTCCACCGAAGTCCCAGTCAACATCCATGGCTGTGACAATATACAAGTTGGTGGGGTATGGGTAGTGCTGAGTAATGACATTCAGAGTACGACTAGTGCATCTGAGTGTTATGAAAGGTGCTGCTCACAGGGTCAGTCGTGCTGCAATAGTAATTTCTGACCCAGTGAGGAAAGCAATGGCAAACTACCTCACTCCTCATCTTGCCTAGTACGCCTCATTTTGGTGCTGCCATTGGTTTTTGGGGTTTCCTTATAACCGCATAACCTTTGGTGGTGCTATTTGAGGATCCAACCAGCCTCTGGGCTGTTGACCTAACAGACAGACATAAATATCCCTTGCGAATTCAAGAAATACCTCTAAACTACTGAATACGTCATGGAATGATTTTTGCCCATTAAAGAAATTTCGATTTAACATAATTTATTCAATGAGTCTATCTCCTCAGAACAATAATTAGTGCCTTGCTATTCAGAGGAACCTGGGTTATATTCCCTGCCGGGCCGATGATTTTAACTGTGTGAGGTTACGTCCCCAGGTTCGAGGAGTGGGAGTTTGAGATTGGGTTTGTCTTAATACAATTCTCTACACACAGTTCACTTCACTAATCACCACAGAAGCACGCTGTAGTGAATACATCCCTCGACATAGCCTTGACGTCAGGAAAGGCCGTAGTTAGGCCAAACTCACATTAAGTGCCGAGCCCAATAAATTTTGAAAAAGGCAAGGATTAATAATAATTGTACCGGGCGGTACACCTCTACTCTGTTTATTTAAAAGTTGCGCCAGTTGAAACTCCTCTTCTGGAGGAAGGTTGAACTTTATCTATTCTATTAATTCTCTACTTTCTCAGAAGATGTCACCACGTGGAAAATTTTGAGTTTTTGAACTGTGTCACTTTTGATGTGTTTTTGTTTCGCTTGAAGTAAGAAGTGTGAACTTTCTCTTCTACAGGACACTACTGAAGAATTACAATAGTGCAACCTAGTGCGAAATCAAAGAACTATTTTGTTGGAGAAATTTTTATTTCAAAAGTTTGTTTCTTGTTAAATTTCTTTCTGTTATTGTTTAAGTTGGCTGTATACCCCTCTTTTTCCCCTTAGTTTGGATCTAGCCAATCCCGAATTTCTTTAATTAATTTTCCACCAATAATGTGTTTCTTTTTCCTCTATGTAGGGGTTTCTTTTCCCGAACCAATAAAGATTTTGTGGGAGGGTGTTTTATTTCCCCTAACGCCTAGAATCTTCCGCGAGAGGATATAAACTGCTGATTTTGGGGTCTCCGGGCCACTTCTGTTCCATCTTTCAGTGTATTAAGTACATAGCAGGAGGCGGGAAGCGCCTCTTTCCTCGGCAGCGATCTACTACCAGGTAATGGCCTATTAATATCTTCTTTTCTTGCTAGGTCGGCAGTTTAACTCTCGCGGCGGGTTCGAAGCGTTTTCCATCATGTAACCTTTTCCTAAAATGTAACTACTCTTTTCTTCTTTTTCTTGTAAAGTTACATATTGGGATAGAGAGTGCTAACCCTCTCGAGCTCCCACTCACATTTGTTTTGAGGTGAACTTATTTTCTCAAACTTTTCTTCGTTTATGTAATGTAAAGTGTTCTTCTCTAAGTCACCTCTGTAGTATGGGATTAGCCCTTGCGTTAGTGGCCCAGAGCCAGATTAGGTTTTAAAAGCAAAGTGTATTAGGAGTGCAAGTTCGCCTCCTCTCAAGTTGTATTTTAGAGGTCATGTATTAATCTTTTCTCACCTAATAGACCTCAGTAGGTTGGGTATTTTACCCCTGTGTATATGTCCTTTGAGGACAACTTGAAAGTTGAGTTTGGTGTGGCCTGGGAGAGGCTTAACTTTAAGAGCGAGTGGCTCTTTTCTAAAACTGAGAGTTGTATGCCTCGAGGAGGCTTTGCTGTGTAATTTGGAGCAAGGGCTCCAGGGTTTGAGTGGGGTCTTCTGCCCCTTTTGTTGAAATTGGTATATCGTAAAGTTGAGCTAGTTGCTCAAGAATTGTGTTTTCAGGGCTCGAAGCCCAAATTCTTTAATCCCTGTAATTGTACATTTCAAGTTGTATTTCGGCTACTAAGTACCTGTTCTATTTGTTGTTACCTAATTTTGAAAAGAAAATATAACCTTGTTAAATTTTAAAATTTAATTTCTCTTTAGTAGCTTGAGACCTATTCACCACCCAGCACCTTCTTTCATGCTTAACTACCACAAAAACTCGGTAACAAGTGGTAGCAGAGCGTGGTTGAATGGGTCTCAATTTAGCCCCTTTTGACGGCTAAACATTGCTTTGATTCGAATTCTAACAATTTTCTCAGTTGCTGGAATTTTTTGAGTTTTTCAAAATTGTTCTGTCATCATGCCCGGCCCTCGCGATGTTCTCCTCCTTAACTACTTGCGCAAAGAGGAGTTGATATATGAGTTAACTATCAGAAACGTTCAATCTGGAGGCACGGTTGCAATAGACACTAACAAGCTTAGAGAGTCCCTTGATTTGCCCATTTCCATCCCCAATTTGGGAGAGAAAGAAATTGACGACTCTCTTTCCACGATTGTCGAGAATATTACTGGGCTAGCATCGGTAGTCAGCTTTTTTGATGAAAACGATCCATCTCCTAATCAAATTAAGCGTGTGCAAGGCAGGCTGTATCACTTTGCAAATAGAGTTAATGATCTATTGTCTCTAAAGGTGAATGACGTTCAGAGGAAGCAAGCTAATACGCTCCTTGAAACTATTTCTGAATTGTCTAATAAGGTCACTCAATTGCTAACCGGCGAAGCTCCTCCCAAAACTGATCAACCCGCCACGGTGAATGTAGGTAACGAGGAAGAGCCTCCTCAGGGAGAAGTCAATAGGATAACCGTTGCTGCTCAAACTATCTCTGCCCCATCGAACAACGAATCTGAACGCCGTGCGTCATTGAGTAACATCCGCTCTGAATTAACTTCCTTGCCCTTGAAACCTTTAACGACTATGACACCTGGGTTCAGCAGCTTGCCTCATCCATTGGCAATGTTGCTTAGAGGTATCTCTAAGTTTTCCGTCAACACCACCAGTGACGTAATTTCATTTTTAAGATTTCTAGTGGAATTTCAGGATCATGCCCTTGTGTTTTCTCTTTCCCCATGTCAAATTTTGCAAATTATCTATCCTTATGCTATTGGTGTTCTATCTGACAAAATAGTTAGAGCCATTGCCGAGCAATCTTCTATTGAGGATTTCCACGCCCATTTGCTAGCTAACTTCATCCCGGCTAGGGCCAGGTCCTCCCTTATTCAGAAATACTATTATCGGGTACAGCGCTTGGATGAAAACCTGGCAGACTTCATCCAAGATATTAAGTTTTATACTAGGGTGTTTGCTCTCCACTTCCCTGAGGATCAGATCGTGCAAGCTATTGTTGAAGGGATTTCACCACCCTACAGGTCATATTTGTGTTTCGCGGCGTGCCCGCAAACCTTCTCTGAACTGGAAGCATTAGCCGTCTCTGCGGAAGGAGTTAGGTATACCGATTCCTTGCGTGTGGCGAAAGAACCCCCGCCTTCCTTTAGTAACACTCGGCCTCCACCTCGCCGACCAGTCAATCCCCGTAAATGTTATGCTTGTGGGTCGCCTGATCATCTGCGGAATAAGTGTCCTCTGATCAAGTCAAGTGGGACAAGGAATGGAGTAGGGTCATCACAAGGCTGTTTTAAGTGTGGGGCCTTCTCACATATCGCCAAGAATTGCCCAAACTCAAATAGCACCCCCTCCTGCTCAACTTCTGGTGCAAATTCCAGCTATTCCAATAATAAAAAGTGACTAGTGGCGTCGGCTGAGCCGACTAATCCATCTTCCCGAGACTTAGCCCCTAGTAAACAGGTTGTAAATGCAGAGAACGACCAGCCTTCAAATTCATCTTTTGAATGCCCTAAAGAGTGTCTTAGGATTGCGGCGGATACCCCCGCACCTGTTCCTTTTCTTAAGATTGAGTTAAATAACGAGCCTATAACAGCTCTCTTAGATTCAGGCAGTGTTTGTTCCATTATTTCGGCTGATTGGTATTCTAAATTGAAATCTGTTTGTAAACTCCCTGACTATGTCTCTTCTCCTGTTCAATATGTTTCGGCTAATTCATCTCCATTAGAAATTCTAGGTTCCATACATGTCAAAATTCGGGTTTTTAAGTTTACATGGAAGATCAAATTGTTTGTGGCCAAGCGTTTGTCTTGCCCCATCATATTGGGAGCGGACTTCATTTCTCACACTGGTCTTGTGCTCGATCTCCAGTGTAGGTCGTGCATATTCAAATTTGCGTCCAATTGTAGAATTCCCTTGTTAAAGTGTAATTCTGTATCATGTTCATCTATTTCGCCTACCCAGGATGAGATGTTGTTAGACCTTAGACATCTACCTGAGGAGCAGGCTGATAGTATTCGGAAACTGTGTCAGTCGTTTCCCGAGGTGTTCTCTGATACTCTTGGTGTTACTGACCTTATTGAATACAAAATTGAGGTCACGGATTCAATTCCTGTCCGTTTTCCACCGTATAGGCTATCTCCACCTAAAATGAAGGCTCTGAAAGAAATCATCGATCAGATGTTGAAGGATGGTATTATTAGGCCCTCTAAGTCAGCGTATTCTTCGCCTATTTTTCTAGTCCCGAAACCCCAAGGAGGCTTCAGGCCTGTCATTGATTACAGGGCTCTCAATCGGAAGGTGGTGTTGCAATCTGTGCCCCTTCCCGACCTTCATTCTTGCTTTTCATGGTTTCGTAAGGCCAAGTTCTTCACCATCTTGGACTTGAATCAGGCCTATAATCAAATTCCCCTTGCCGAAGAGTCTAAACATCTTACAGCGTTTGCCACGGACTGGAATTTATATGAATACAACCGCGTGCCTTTCGGGCTCCCCACGGGGGCAGCTGTGCTCACTAGGCTACTAGATAGGGTCTTTTCCGACATCAAATTTGAGTACTTATATCACTACTTGGATGATGTCGTCGTATTTTCCGAAACCTTTGAAGAACATCTAGATCATTTGCGAGAAGTTCTCAATCGCCTTCGTAAGGCTGGGTTAACTGTTAAGTTGTCCAAGGTTGCCTTTGCTAAGCCCTCTATGTCATTCCTAGGGCATATTGTGTCACCTGATGGTGTAGCAGTCGATCATTCTAGAACTCAGGCCATCCGTGATTTTAAACCTCCTAAGGACATCAAAGGTATCGCTAGATTCATTGGTATGGTGAATTTCTTCAGGAAGTTTATTCCTAACTTCGCTAATAGAGCGGCGCCCTTAAACCTTCTTCGTAGGAAAGGCATCAAATTCGAGTGGGGACCTTCTCAACAAGCCGCTTTCGAAGATCTTAAATTAGCTCTCTGTAATGCCCCTGTACTTGCTATGCCTGATTTCTCGAAGAAATTCATCGTCCAAACGGACGCGTCGTCGTCAGCTGTAGCTGCAGTCCTTCTTCAAGAGACTGAACTAGGGAGGCGTCCCATCGCCTATGCATCTAGGACTCTATCGGTTCAAGAAGCCAAGTATTCCATCTATGAGCTCGAAGGGTTGGCAGTCTTATTCGCCTTAGAAAAGTTCCGTCTCTATCTGGAACATGTCAAATTCGACCTGGAGACAGATAATCAAGCCTTAAGCTGGGTCTTAGGTAGGCCGCGTCGTACTGGTCGTATAGCCCGTTGGGCCATCCGTATTTCTGCCTTCCAATTTGATGTACGACATATCAGAGGTACCGAAAATGTTGTTGCTGATGGACTCAGCCGTATGTTTCATAACGACGTCGAGACCCACGAACCGGTCGATAGTTCATCACCTTCCGAGTCCATACTATCTGGTGTTAATGCCATCTTAACAGGTGCTCCCATGCTTTTTAGGGATATTGAGAAATACCAACGTGAAGATCCGACGCTGGCTCCTATAATGGAAACCCTTTCTTCTGGGGAACATGTTGTCCCTTATGTTCTGAGGAATGGTGTTCTATGTTGCCCTTCGAGGCATGATAAGTTGATGAAAGTTGTTGTTCCAGCGGTTCTTGTACCTATGATCTTCAAATACTATCATGAGACCCCATTGGGGGGGCATCTTGGAATCTTTAAAACTCGTGAAAAGATTCGTGAAATGTTCATATGGAAAGGTATGGACGGTGAAATTCGAGAACTTGTAAAAGCTTGTAAATCTTGTTTGATCAGTAAACCCACCATGTCCACTAAAGTAGGCCTTTTGTCTTCTCATCAAGCGTCGCGCCCCATGGAACGCCTGTATATCGATTATGTGGGACCCTTCCCCCAGTCAAAGGGTAATGCCAACAAGTTCATCTTTGTGTGTGTAGATGGTTTTACAAGATTTTCCTGGTTATTTCCGACTAAGCTGGCTACCGCTCAGTCCACCATTACTTGCCTAAATTCTATTTTTGCTTCTTTTGGTCCGTGCCAATACATTGTATCTGATAATGCTAAAGCTTTTACATCAAATCTGTTTCGTAAATTCTGTTTTGACTTGTCCATCTCTCATGTAACTACATCTGCTTATTACCCTCAACCATCTCTGGCTGAACGGGTTAACCGCAATCTCAGGTCCGCACTTATTGCCTATCATCATGAAGATCATTCTAGGTGGGACACGTCCCTGCATTGGTTAGCTTTTGCTTTGAATTCGGCGGTTCATGAATCTCACAAATTTACTCCAGCTTCTTTGATGTTTAAGTTCGTTCCCAACACGCCGCTCTCTAACCTCTGGTCTCTGAATGACATTCTGCCCGAGACAATAGATCCGGACAACATTAAAGATCTTTGGAAGAAGGCTAAAGCTAATCTTAAAGTGTCTCATGAAAAGGTTAGGGAAAGGTATGATCGTGGACGGAGACCCACCACTTTGAAGGTAGGTGACCAGGTTATGGTCAAAAATTTTGTTCCCGCGGGCAAGCTTGCCCCCAGATTTCATGGGCCTTGTATCATTCTCGATTTTCTTACGCCGGTTACCTTATTGCTAAGTAATCCAGCCACCGAGAGGATATTTAGAGTTCACCTGTCCCAGGTGAAACCGGTGTAATTTCTGTGTTAACTTGCTCCATATTATTTTGAAAGGATATGAAGGTTATATTTTTTTTTGAGTTTCACTTTTAAGGCATTCTGCCCCTTCTGTAATATTTTGGTTTTAGATGTAAGCCTTATGTAAAACCTGCCCCGACCCGTTAAACTGCCATCCTGTTCTTGCCACGGCCATTACCACGCTCCCGTCTCCTGCTCCACTCTACACAGTGGCTTAATGAATACCATGAATATCTGCACGCCGCTGGCCCCTCACTCTCTCTACAAGCCTGTACCCTCAAAGAAAATAATTGTCCAACACAATTCTGCCGCCTAGCTTTAATGTTTCAGCGCCCCCGCAGCCGCGCAGCGCCGTGCAGCGACTGGGGAGGGGGATGGGCCCCCTCCTCTCCAGCGAGGACGACATGTGCACGGCGAGCCGGAGCTCACCTCCCGGCCAAGGCTGATGTGCGGCGCACGACCTGCTACATGCCCGCAGCCTGTATCTGTTCACCGCGGGCGCGGCGTACTTCAACACCTCTGCTCCCCTCATAGTGCGGGCGAGCGGTATCTCAGGGTACTTGAGGGGTCCGAGCGGCCTCCGTTGGACGCAAGCTGCAACGGCCGGTCTGGCCATCCGACTCAATCTACATCAACTACATGGACAGTCACCATAAGCAATAATTACATTTGGGAATTTAACAACAATATTTGGTGGACATTGCAAAATTTTTCTTCACCTTTAAGTATTAAAAGTTTATCTTCAGAAATACAAATTCTACAAACATAAAAACTTTACTGCACCGGCAACAACAAAATTTTGAAATTGCAACCAACCAAATTACTAAAATCTTATAAATGCTTCCGCAATTAATCTTAATATCAACATCAAAACTTGGACCTTATTTTGGAAACAAAGCTTATGTTCTTCTGTGTTACCCCTTGGAGGAACTTTTGGGGGGGGAGGTCTGTACCGGGCGGTACACCTCTACTCTGTTTATTTAAAAGTTGCGCCAGTTGAAACTCCTCTTCTGGAGGAAGGTTGAACTTTATCTATTCTATTAATTCTCTACTTTCTCAGAAGATGTCACCACGTGGAAAATTTTGAGTTTTTGAACTGTGTCACTTTTGATGTGTTTTTGTTTCGCTTGAAGTAAGAAGTGTGAACTTTCTCTTCTAGAGGACACTACTGAAGAATTACAATAGTGCAACCTAGTGCGAAATCAAAGAACTATTTTGTTGGAGAAATTTTTATTTCAAAAGTTTGTTTCTTGTTAAATTTCTTTCTGTTATTGTTTAAGTTGGCTGTATACCCCTCTTTTTCCCCTTAGTTTGGATCTAGCCAATCCCGAATTTCTTTAATTAATTTTCCACCAATAATGTGTTTCTTTTTCCTCTATGTAGGGGTTTCTTTTCCCGAACCAATAAAGATTTTGTGGGAGGGTGTTTTATTTCCCCTAACGCCTAGAATCTTCCGCGAGAGGATATAAACTGCTGATTTTGGGGTCTCCGGGCCACTTCTGTTCCATCTTTCAGTGTATTAAGTACATAGCAGGAGGCGGGAAGCGCCTCTTTCCTCGGCAGCGATCTACTACCAGGTAATGGCCTATTAATATCTTCTTTTCTTGCTAGGTCGGCAGTTTAACTCTCGCGGCGGGTTCGAAGCGTTTTCCATCATGTAACCTTTTCCTAAAATGTAACTACTCTTTTCTTCTTTTTCTTGTAAAGTTACATATTGGGATAGAGAGTGCTAACCCTCTCGAGCTCCCACTCACATTTGTTTTGAGGTGAACTTATTTTCTCAAACTTTTCTTCGTTTATGTAATGTAAAGTGTTCTTCTCTAAGTCACCTCTGTAGTATGGGATTAGCCCTTGCGTTAGTGGCCCAGAGCCAGATTAGGTTTTAAAAGCAAAGTGTATTAGGAGTGCAAGTTCGCCTCCTCTCAAGTTGTATTTTAGAGGTCATGTATTAATCTTTTCTCACCTAATAGACCTCAGTAGGTTGGGTATTTTACCCCTGTGTATATGTCCTTTGAGGACAACTTGAAAGTTGAGTTTGGTGTGGCCTGGGAGAGGCTTAACTTTAAGAGCGAGTGGCTCTTTTCTAAAACTGAGAGTTGTATGCCTCGAGGAGGCTTTGCTGTGTAATTTGGAGCAAGGGCTCCAGGGTTTGAGTGGGGTCTTCTGCCCCTTTTGTTGAAATTGGTATATCGTAAAGTTGAGCTAGTTGCTCAAGAATTGTGTTTTCAGGGCTCGAAGCCCAAATTCTTTAATCCCTGTAATTGTACATTTCAAGTTGTATTTCGGCTACTAAGTACCTGTTCTATTTGTTGTTACCTAATTTTGAAAAGAAAATATAACCTTGTTAAATTTTAAAATTTAATTTCTCTTTAGTAGCTTGAGACCTATTCACCACCCAGCACCTTCTTTCATGCTTAACTACCACAAAAACTCGGTAACAATAATAATAACAACAACAACAACAACAATAATAATAATAATAATAATAATAATAATAATAATAATAATAATAATAATAATAATAATAATAATAATAATATATGTATTCAATTAAGCCCATTATAAGTAAACATAAGGAAAACGGCATTACTCATTAGGTTAATACAATGGACTCCGGTTTAACATACATCATTATACACCGGTATACCTTTCAGCGTTCAGTCTGCAAGCCTCTGTGAATATATTAAATGTCACCACAATCCTCTATTTGCAACCAGTGTGTGGCCACAATTAGATCTATGTCTCTTATCTTTAAATCGTTAGAAACTGAGTCTAACCATCGTCGTCTTGGTCTCCCTCGACTTCTCTTACCTCCCATAACAGAGTCCATTATTCTCCTAGGTAACCTATCATCCTCCATTCGCCTCACATGACCCCACCACCGAAGCCGGTTTGTGCTTACAGCTTCATTCATCGAGTTAATTCCTAACTTAGCCTTTATCTCCTCATTCCGAGTAACCACCTGCCATCGTTCCCACCTGTTTGTACAATCAATCATTCTTGCTACATTCATGCCTGTTACTTCTAATTTATGAATAAGATATCCTGAGTCTACCCAGCTTTCGCTACCGTAAAGCAAAGTTGGTCTGAAAACAGACCGATGTAAAGATAGTTTCGTCCGGGAGCTGAGGTGCTTCTTACAGGATAATGTTGATTGCAACTGCGAGCTCACTGCATTTGCATCACTGCATCTTGATTCAATCTCACAATATTACCATCCTGGGAGAACACACAACCTAAATACTTGAAATTATCTACCTGTTCCAGCTTTGTATCATCAATCTGACATTCAATTCTGTTGAATTTCTTACCTTCTGACATCAATTTAGTCTTCGAAAGGCTAATTTTCAAACCATACTCATTGCACCTATTTTCAGGTTCCAAGATATTAGACTGCAGGCTTTTAGTACAATCTACCATTAAGACTAAGTCGTCAGCACAGGCCAGACTGCTTACTATATTTCCACCTAACTGAATCCCTCCCTTCAGCAGATAATCCATGTTAACTACAAGCAACAAAGGTGAAAGATTACAACCTTGTCTAACTCCTGAACACAGAAGTCATTCTACCATCAATTCTCACAGCAGCCCAATTGTCAACATAAACACCTTTGATTGATTTCAGTAATCTACCATTGATCCCATAGCTCCCCAGTATGGTGAACACCTTTTCCCTCAGTACCCTGTCATGCTTTCTCTAGACCTATAACACATAAACAGAACTGTCTATTCCTCTCATAGCATTTTTCAATTATCTGGCGCATACTGAATATCTGATACTGACAGCCCTTCTGTGGACTGAAACCACACTGGTTTTCATCCAACTTCCTCTCAACGACTGATTGAACCCTCCCTTCCAAAATTCTAGTGAATACTTTGTCCGGCTCTATGGCTAAATGGTTAGCGTGCTGGCATTTGGTCACAGGGGTCTCGGGTTCGATTCCCGGCCGGGTCGGGAATTTTAACTTTAATTAGTTAATTTCGCTGGCACGGGGGCTGGGTGTATGTGTCGTCTTCATCATCATTTCATCCTCATCACCACGCGCAGGTCGCCTACGGGACTCAAATCAAAGGACCTGCATCTGGCGAGCCGAACTTATCCTCGGACACTCCCGGCGGTAAAGGCCATACGCCATTTCACTTTTTTCAGTGAATATTTTGCCTAGTGTACATATCAATGAGATACCTCGGTAGTTGTTGCAATCCTTCGTGTTCCCTTGCTTACAGATAGGTGAAATTACTGCTTTTGTCCAAGCTGAAGGTACCTTACCTACACTCCATGCTAATCTCTTTATTCTATGAAGCCATTTCATTCCTGCCTTCCCACTATACTTCACCATTTCAGGTCTAATTTAATCAATTCCTGCTGCTTTATGACATTTTTCCACTTCCTCAAACATAATTTCAGCAACATTTTCCTCCTCCCCGTGAGCTCCGTTGTTCGCGACACCACCATGAAAGATGTCCGTTTGCGTTGGGAAGATTCTCAAAATATTTCCTCGACTTGTCCAGTGATTCCTTGGGATCTATTGTGAGTTCACCTGAATTACCCAAAACACTGTTCACTTCCTTTTTCCCCTCCCTTCCTTTCCAGGTTATTACAAAAATCTTCCCACGACTTCTTTTCGGATTCATCAACTATTTGTTTCCCTCTGTTTCTTTCACCTATGTACAATTCCCTGTCAGCATCAGCCCTTGTTTGGAGCCGTTTCTAATAAGCCTCCTTTTTACCTTTACAAGATGCTCGCACTTGATCATTCCACCAAGATGTTCACTTTTCTCCATCTTCGAACACAGTTTGTTTCTAGGCATTCCCTTGCTGTTGCTACTACAGCATCCCTGTGTGCCACCCAATCTCTTTCTGTATCCTGAAACTGCTTACTGTCCACTGTTCGAAACTTCTCACTAATTATATCCATGTACTTCTGTCTAATTTCCTCGTCCTGGAGATTTTCTACCCTCATTCGTTTGCACACAGATTTCACTTTCTCTATCCTAGGCCTGCAATTACATAGTTTACCACAGATCAGATAATGGCCTGTTTCATCGATAAATCCCCGACGAACTCTTACATTCCTAATAGATTTCCTTAATTCTAAGTCGGTTAAGATATAGTCTATTATGGATCTGGTACCCCTACTCTCCCATGTGTAGCGGTGAATAGTCTCATGCTTGAAGAATGTATTCGTAACTGCTTAACCCGTACTAGTACAGAAGTCCAGCAGATGCTTCCCATTCCCATTAGCTTCCATATCTTCCCCACATTTACCAATCACGCTTTCGTATCCTTCAGTTCTATTTCCAACTCTCGCTTTGAACTCGCCCATTAGCACTATCCTATCCTAGCTGTTGACCCTGACTACGATGTCACTCAATGCTCCATAAAACTTGTCAATTTCATCCGCATCTGCACCCTGAAATGGTGAATACACTGAGACAATTCTCGTCCTAATTTATGCATCTGCCAAATATACCCACATCATTCGTTGCGTTCGGTAGAATTCCCGATGAACAGCCCTACTCGAGACTCTGACCTTTCTTTTTTAACACCCGTCAAGTACACTGTATAATCTCCTATCTCTTTCTCGTTATCTCCCCTTACCCGAATATCATTTACTCCTAGCACATCCAGATGCATCCTCTTTGCTGACTCAGTCAGTTCTACTTTCTTTTTTCCATAAGCACCATTAATATTGATAGCTCCCCATCGAATTCCAATTCGTTCTCCAAGTTGTTTCCAAGGAGTCCGTCGCCTGTCAAATGGGAGTGAGAATCCGTTACTCCCATAGGTCCGAGGCTTGCTTAAAATATTGTGAACTCGGTAGATTAATGAAGCAGGACGCTACCCTACTTACACATAGTCCAAGTGAGGATCTCTCCCCTAACGGGTTAGGGACCACTGGTGGACTGTATAGCCCTGGCCGCCTGAGCACAAGGAAGGCAATGACTCAAAATATGTCCGAGATACCCACTCCCATTCCGTAGTAATTGTTTTCCCAAATTTCAGAACCACTTACTAGGCCACTCGGCAGTTTCCCACGGTTCACGAACTAGGACGTAACTACAGTAACCCATGCCATGAACCATGCCGGTTTAACTATGGCCTATAATTCAAAAAGAATACAGGATATAAACAGAACAAGTCCAAGACAAACATTCTTGCATTATCACAAAATGGTAGTGGTCACATGACTAGATTGGAATCAGATTGCTGGTATCTTCCAGAGTGTTTCTGTTTGATTTTAACAGAGTACGGAGATAGTTCTATTTGAATCCAACTCCTACTTTAAAGCCTTCAAAACAGGAATTTTCTCGTTTTTAGAAATAAATAAATATACCAGTTCTGTTTAAGGCTATTAAAAGGAATAAAGGCTGCAAACAACTTAATTTCGAAAAAGGAGTGTATTTGGTTCCTTTTGATACCAATAACCTCATAATATCGTCCATGTTATTTTTATACAATTATATGTTTCGTAGAATTTCTCTAAATTTTGCGATGTAAGTAGGCCTACAGTATATGCCACACGATATTGGGAGATGTCCCATTTTAGAGTTCAAGACTGAAGAAAGTGAACGCTTTCTTATCTGGTTGCAAATGGTCTCTTTATAAATAATAACTAATCTGAATCTGCGGAAACGTTACTGCCACCATTTAAATGGAAACAAGGCCTATTACCCATTGAAGATATTTACGAAGTTCTAGTGTGTTTATTAAAGAGCCTTTAGCGTAGGATAGCTAAATAAGACCATTGGGCTTATTATGTGAGAGAACGAAGGGAAAATAGAACATACTGCCAAACCTGTTACTCTAAAACAAGTGATACTCTCTCTTTCCTGGTAGCTTTAATGGACGAAGCTTCTATACAGAACAGCTTGTGTGGATGAATACTGAGTGTGTACACTATCATGCTTTGCATTTCACTAATGAAGCGACTAATAGCCAGTCGTTCTAATTTCTCCCACCAAAAAGAGCTCATTTCTCTTTTAAAATACAGAGGTGGTGGTGGTGGTAGTTGTGGAAGTACAACTGGACAATCATTCTCTCTTAATACAAATAAGGAAGGAAAAATAGAACAGGTCCAAAATCAGAGAAATAAAGGCGTCAGCAAAAGAAAGGAAAGGACTCCAACGGGTACCGATCGACAAAATGTACTTCGCTAGGGGAGAGATTTTGAACACGAATCTCCGCGCTGACATGATAGCGCCGTAGCAAGTACGCCACAGCGACACCGCCTGAAACCTACGGTGTGCTCGGGTTTGATGCTTATTACTCGGCATGGTTCTCGAGTCAGCCTTAAGTCACGTGCATATTTAGTAAACAAAATCGCCTTCCGTAGCCAAGAGATCTGATTAACTCCACCAGTTGATAAAATGCCAACGACGTGAGAAGTAGAATTATTTTTTCAAATTAATTGTCAGTACGACAAACACTAACTCTCATATACCCGGTTCATTTTGTTTCCGATCACCTTGTATATGGTCTGACAGCCGGTTCGAGTCCAGTCCCACTGGTAGAAAAGATTCATTAAGTGAGGAAGCGATGGGAAAATAGAACACACTCACACATTACTCTAAAACAAGTGAAGATCTCTCCTCCCGGGTAACGTCACTGGACGAAGCTCCTATACAGAAGAGATAAATATCTTGGCATGATAGGAGAGATGGTGGCATACAATTTCTGATCACTACATTACGTACCAAAATTCTGGATTCTGTTTCTAACCTCTCTACAGTTTTTATGTGGTGAGAGGGCATATGAAACTGCTGACGGTGATACGTCCGTCGGATGGTGATGTTAAGTCTTGAGGAGACCTCTTGGCGTAATTCGACAGGTGTAGGCTATGTACCGACATAGGGCTTCATCCTCTCCCTCATATTCACTATTCCTTACCAAGACGCGCAAGTAACCCATGGGTGTCAAATTGTAAGACATGCAGCAGGCGAGGCGAGCATGTCCATGGAACATTCCTGGCACTAAATGCTGTAACTGAGATTATCAAATAGAATGCACACCTAGCCTAAAAGCTGTTAACGAGAATGTTCGAAGGCTTTAACATAGATCAAATTATTCTGTGGCTAGTAGGCCCCTACATCCTCTACTTGTTGCTCATACAAGACCTAAACTATCTATAAAATTGACCACGGGGTCCTTAGCTGACTCTTGACATTGCTTTCACTTACTTGTGCCAGGTTCCTCACTTTCATCTGTCTTATCCGACCTTCCATGGTCAACTCATGTTCTTTTTCGACCCCAGCGGTATTACGTATGGAGGCCTAGGGAGTCTTTTATTTCTGCGCCCTTCGTGGCCCTCGTCCTTCCTTGGCCGAAACCTTATTTTCTCGAAGCGTCGGGTCACTTCCATTTTTTCTCTCTTATTAGGGGATGACTGCCTAATTTTAGTTCCTCTTAAAAAAATACTCAACACCACCACCACTCTAGAAAATTTACTACAGGATATCGAAGGGATTCACATAATCATGGCCAGCACTACACCATTAACAAAATTCTTTAAACTTCAAAATCAGTCTCGCAGACTTTGGTGTCCTCAGTTGTCTGTGCCAGGAATCGAAATGAGACCTCTAGACAATACGTAGAGACACTAATCTGTATCATCAGCCGACGATGGATCAGTAAATTTCTTAGCGTTCACACCTACAGAATGAATGTACTTATATATAAATGGACGCATGTATGTGTGTGCTTCTACATAGGTCTGGAACGCATGGAGCAACTTCAAACTTGGAACACATATAATTCACTATCTGAAAAAAATACTTTGGGGGTAATGCGCACCTAGCATCCACAGGAGTGGGGACATGTAAAGATAATCGAAAACGTCAAATATAAGCGTCGAATCCATAGTCTTTGTGGTCCTTAAGATAGGTAGTGACACTGTGGATGCCGTTTAAGTTCATGTTCAGCCTCCATCGGCATGGGGGGTTGAGAAGAGTTGAAAAAGTCCCAAATGTCCGACTCGTTGGCTGAATGGTCAGTGTACTGGCCTTCGGTTCAGAGGGTCCCGGGTTCGATTCCCGGCCGGGTTGGGGATTTTAACCTTCATTGGTTAATTCCAATGGCTCGGAGGCTGGGTGTTTGTGCTGCCCCAACATCCTTGCAACTCACACACCACACATAACACTATCCACCACCACAATAACACGCAGTTACCTACGTATGGCAGATGCCGCCCACCCTCATCGGAGGGTCTGCCTTCGAAGGGCTGCACTCGGTTAGAAATAGACATACGAAATTATAATTATTATTATGGAGGTATGCATGTATGTTCCAGCATAGCTCTCAACCAAACTTGGCACTCAAATGACTTACTATCTGGAAAATAATGTTGTGGGGTTAGAGCACCCCTATGGGTGGAATGGGGAGAGGGTGAAATGTAAAAATAATCGAAAACGACCTATAGTAGTGTAGAGTCCACTGTTTTCGGGGTTTCTGCGATAAGTAGAGGCACTACGAATGCTGAAAACCACGAAATTGATCCTAACATCGGTCTTAGTTCGATCAGAGTTCAACCCCCATCGCCAGGGGTGATGAGAAGGGTTCAGAAAGAAAATGTACAAAATGATCAAGATTAGTGTTGAATCCGCAACTTGCGGGATCGTTAGGCTGATTGGTGATAGTGCCAAATACAATAGCAATCGTGCACATCATACAGCGCGAAACGCAAACACATAGTTATCGCTTATGTGTATTATTTATTTGAAATGATCACCTTCTTCCGAATCGAACTTGGTTGACACGAGGATAATATCATCTAAAAATCTTAAAATTAAGCACATAAAAATACTCTAAAACTACAAAATAGTTCGCAAAATATTAATACGCATCACACGAAAGAAGTCTACAAAATTTCACTTCACACGTAATTTATTGGTAATACAAATCCTAAAGGGAAACATTCAAAATACTACCCGTTCAGCGCAGGGCACTTTAGCTAATTTGAAATAAACCTTCAAAGCGTAAACGGTTTACTGTATACAAAGAGGTATAGTAACTACGGAAGAAATTAATTAGTCTAACTCAGAAGAAGGTCTAATACTACAGGCTGGCCCAAAAATTCCGGATCATAAGAAAAATAAATATATTACTCTATTGTGCATAACCGTTCTTATTATTTGTTGCAGGTGAGGAATGGTGACTGTTGAAGAGCATTTAGAGATTATTCTGCTCTGTGGAAGAGTCGGATACTCCGAGATAACACGTTGCGCAGAATTCAATGAGATGCGCCCTGAACGACAGTCAGTATGCTACTGTGAGCCTACTGCTTGAAAAATACAAGACGACATGAAGTGTGGTAGATACACCCAGATCTGAACGCCCAATCACATCAAGAGAGGTGGAGGAAACGGTAATGGCAATGGTATTCAGAAATCAGCTCGCATAACCAACTTGAAACTGGGTGCACCTCCAACAAGTATTCAGAGAATCTAAAGAGAAGCATAAATTTCACCCCCTAAACGTTGTAGGTGCTGCATCACATGACAGAAGTTGTTATAGACTGTCGTGTTGAATTCTGAAATTGGTTTCTTGTACAGTTGAAAGAGAACGAAGATTTTCTATTAAACGTTATGTTCTCACATCAAGTTTATGTGAACGGTGAAGTAAATGGACAAAATGCATGCTACTGGTCCGATAAGAATCCACGTTAGCTTTCTGAAAATAGACAACAATGACCTCATCATGTCACGGTTTACCGAAAGTTAACCGTGCTGTATAAAAATGTAGTTAGTGTGTTCATAAACCTGTACTGTATTATACGAAGACGCTACATGAAGGGGTTTTTCAGCCTCAGTTTCATGGAAATCATCAATAAATTCAATTCAATTCATCTGTGAACGTGCATTCCAGAGACAGTGGGTTCAAACCTCACTGTCGGCAACCCTGAATGTGGTTTTCCGTGGTTTTCCATTTTCACACCAGACAAATGTGGGGCTGCATCTTAATTAAGCCGACGGCCACTTCCTTGCGACTCCTATCACTTTTCTTCCCCATCTTCACCATAAAACCTATCTGTGTCGGTGCGACGCAAAGCAACTTGTAAAACATAAAAATTTATATATAATGGTTTAATGTGGTTTTTGTAAAGACTGAGTATTCCGCCCTTACTTCTTTTGAAGATATGTCAACAGCGAAAATAACAGCGAAATGTTGGGTGATTCATTGATGCCCGATTTCTATGCATTTGGATCAAAATCCCAACAACACAAGACTGTGACCGCACCCACCACCCCCCACCCCAATCGCCGTCTATCACGGCACTCAATTACATGATTGGATCGACGAAAATTTACCATGGAACTTAATTTCAAAGGATTTTGCTGTATGGGGTTACGTTAATACGAAAGTGTGTACAGTGTGAATATCAGGGATAAAAACACTTTGTGTAAGCGAATAGCTGCTGAGTGCCGTGCTGTAACGCCAAGTAAGGTAGCAAACATTCTGCAGAACATGAAGGAACGCCTACTGCTGTGTACTGACATTGGGGTTATCGTATTGAAGAACTATATATATAATTTAACTTTCCACAACTGGACATTTACAGCAACAAAGACAAAGTATACAGCAACAAAGACAAAGACACCTCCGTACAGGCCATGAAGGCCCTTGTAGGAGTGGAAGGTAAAAGCTTCCACCATTGTTAACCGCGGCACGTGATGGGGTAGAGCGGTTAGCTCTACGCCCGGCCGCCTTTGCCCCCAGGAATTAACCTGGTACTCATTTTTGGTGTAGGCTGAGTGAACCTCAGGGCCATATGCACCTCTGGAAGTAGAAATCTCGTTTCTTAAATTTTACGATTTCCTGAAGGGGATTCGAACCCACGTCATTCCGGGCGCACGCAGCGCGCAGCAGCCCCTAGTATACAGCAACAGAAGAGACAATTTAAAAGTAATTGTGAGAAGTTGATTACATAATTAATATGAGAGCATGTGCGGTTTATTTAAAACGTTTGGGAGATATTGTTCTTTAGTATTTAGAATGAATATTTCAAGGCAGTCACTACAACGTCTCTTATTATTGCCTGATCGAGAACTTGACGGAAAGGAAAGGAATTACTATTCCTCTGATGCGGAACTTACGGGCCACTCTGTACTTCTTTAAGATGACAACACAAAGAATGTAAATGAAAAATGGAGAGGAAAATGAAGTCAGTACGATGAATAAGTTCTGCTGCTGATTCAGAATGATCGTTTAACCGTTCCATTCCAGACAACATCAAATATCGATCGCCTGCAAGCATGTACAGTATGAAGTTCTAAATTGGTTAAGAACAATTTCCACCTCGAGTGGCGAGAAAAGGGAGCAGTTAACGAAGTAACACCTGCGTCCTCACATCGAGGACAATGCAGTATCAGTGGTCCTTTACAGCAGTTTCAAAAATTAAGTAATCGCCGTTCAGGGAGAGAGTATTTTCTGCAAAGAAAAGCAACACGTAGTGGTAAAAGGTATCAATACTAGGAGGCTTTTCAAAAGCTTAGTGTAGTAGTAAGAATGATATTGTCTTCAACTCAAAGACAGAGCACGACCAGAACATAAATAAACACCCCCTTCTCCCTTACCTGTCAAAGCACCAAGTTAGCTTTAATTAACCTCAGTTATTAAACACATCTGGACTCATTTTTAATCAAATTTAAATCCAAGTCACGGTAACAAACGAACTTAACTGTGTCAGTCATGTCCACAGACAAGACAACACAATTGACATAACATCGCAGTTTAAACATGTAAAAATATCACACACACGAATGCATCCATTTATATATATTCATTCCGTAGCTGTGCACGCTAAGAAATTTACTGATCCATCGTCGGCTGGTGATACAGAATAGTGGTCCTACTTATTATCTAAAGGTCTCATTTCGATTCCTACCTCGTAAAATATTTTAACACTGGTAACAGACAAGTGAGGAACTGTCTGATAGCAGAGTCTGTGAAACCGATTTTGAAGTTTAAGGAATTTTGTTAAGGGTATAGTTAGGGTCATAATTATATGAATCTCATCGAGATTCTCTAGTAAATATGTCAGAGTGGTGGTGATAGTGAGTATTGTTTTAAGAGGAAGTACAACTAAGCAACCATCATAGCATTTATCAGAGAGAAAAATGAAAGGGGTCCGACAATTCGAGAAATGAAAAATGAAATGTCGTATGGCTTTTAGTGCCGGGATATCCCAGGACGGGTTCGGCTCGCCAGGTGCAGGTCTTTCTATTTGACGTCCGTAGGCGACCTGCGCATCGTGATGAGGATGTTACACCCAGCCCCCATGCCATTGGAATTAACCAATTAAGGTTAAAATCCCCGACACGGCCGGGAATCGAACCCGGTACCCTCTGAACTGAAGGCCAGTACGCTGACCGTTCAGTCAACGAGTCGAACTCGAGAAATGAAGGCACTGGGTATTGAAAGACAAGGGCTAGGAAAGGCACGAAATAAGAGGCTCCCTAGGCCTCCATACGTAACGTCGACGTCGGAAAAGAACAAGAGTTGATAGGATAGGATAGGATAGATGAAAGCGAGGAGCCTGGCACAGGTAAGTGGAAGCAATGACAGGAGTCAGCTAAGGTCCCCGTGGTCAATTTTATAGACAGTTTATGTCTTGTATGAATAACAAGTAGAGGTTGTACTAGCCACATAATAATTTGATCTATGTTAAAACCTTCGAACGTTCTCGTTAACAGCTTATAGGCTGGTGTGCATTCTATTTGATAATCTCAGTTACAGAGTTTATTTTTTTAATATATAATACTCATTTTCACTTAAGTGGGGCCAAAATCGGACACATAGGAACCTTCAAAAACGGTAAAGACAGGCTAGTTTGTTGGGCGCAAAATTCAATGATATTGTTTTAATAGATAGGCTAACACATGTCCATGTCTGTTACTCGTCGAACCGGAACATTTGAAAAATTCTGGAAATAATAATAATAATAATAATAATAATAATAATAATAATAATAATAATAATAATAATAATAATAATAATGGGTAGGTCTCTTTCTGAACACCAAGGATTTGATCTATACAGCTCGCAACGTTTGCGATTCATTCGCGCAAGTAGGTTCTTAGCTCATTTTATTTATTGTTATTGGTGTTATTTTACTCTATTTTTAACAATTTGATAGTGTAAGGTGTATTTTTCCTCCAAAAAATTTAGATAATATTTCCGTTTTATATGATTTTGCATGAATGAACCAATGGCTTTACGTAGACGTCGAACTACAGTTAATATCTATTTCAAAGTTGTAATCTACGCTGAAAAATGTTCAAAGTGAAATACGTCTGGGCATTTTCTTGGATTTATATTGTATAAAGTGAAAGATAACTACAACCAGAATATACTTTTATGTCTTTATTATTCGTGGGGAGGGGGGGGGGACACTTGACCTTTATTTCCAGAAACAATTTACGGCAATAACAGTGAGTATGGAGAACAGAATGTCAAGAGGAAGGCAGGAGTGGTATACAGTTAGATTACAAGAAAGACAACCTGAACGTGAATTTTTTGGCTTTTGCCGATGATATAGTAATTTAAGCGAAGCGAAAGATCAAGGTTAGAAGATGTTCCACAAGCTCGAAGAAACTGCAAGAAAGGCAGACTGAAAATAACATGTGGTAAGGCTCGAGTAGTGGAACACGGGAAGATAAAGAAAGTATCCACATTCAAGTATCTCGGTGAGTGGATACAGTTCAGTTGTGTTGATAAAGACGCGAATAAGAGTAGGATCAGGAAAATGGAATTAGCTTAAAAACTCGCACAAAACGTATACAACAAAAAATCGTTGTCGATAAGAACAAAATTAAGGCATTACAATACAGTAATAAGGCCAGAAGCAATGTATGCATCGAAATGTCCAACCCATAACAGAAAATCAGAAGGTGAGGAGAAGAGGTAGATAGGAAGGAAAATTTTAAGTAAGACATTAGGTCCTAGGAAGACAAGTGACATCTGGAATAAAAGAAGGATTGAAGAACTGTACAAAGACAAAGTCACCTCCGTACAGGCTATGAGGGCCCTTGGAGGAGTGGAAGGTACAGGCTCCCACCATTGTTAACCGCGGCACGTGATGGGGTAGAGTGGTTAGCTCTACGCTCGGCCGCCTTTGCTCCCAAGAATTAACCTGGTACTCATTTCTGGTGTAGGATGAGTGAACCTCAGGGCCATATGCACCTACGGAAGTGGAAATCCCGTTTCTTAAATTTTACGACTTCCTGACGGGGATTCGAACCCACGTCCTTCCGGGCGAAACAAGCACGCCTTTACCGCCTCGGCCAGGCAGCACCTGAAGAACTGTACAAACATATTCATGAACTAACTAATGAAATGAGAAAGAGGCGACTGAAGCTTGCTGGATACATTCGTCGGATGAATAACGAGAGATTGGCTAAGAGGATATGGGAGTATACCTGGACGAAAGAAGTTATCGAAAATATAACTGAACTATATCTAAACACCGAAAGCATGTTGGACAGAAACAAATTCGGGAAAACGGTTGACACACACAGGGAATTTCAGAAACCAGAGAGGCCACAAAGAATATTGGCAGACCGACGGAGGGAGAAGTCAAAATATGAAGAGGTTTTCTGGGAGCATAAGAGACAGGAAGCCAAGAAGTATACGCATAAGCTAAGCGCGTTCCATAGCAGGCCAAAACGAATTTAAAATTTATTATTATTATTATTATAATAGGTTTGGAGGGACCGAGCAAGTAGCTGTGCTGTGTGGATCACGTAGCTGTCAGCTTGCAATCGGAAGAGAGTGGATTGGAATCCCACTGTCGGCAACCCTGATGATGATATTCCGTGGTTTGAAATTTCCATACCAGGCAAATGCTGGGGCTGTACCTCAATTAAGGCCACGGCCGCTTCCTTCCCACTCCTAGCCCTCTCCTACCCCATCGTGGGCGTAAGACCTATCTGTATCGGTACGAAGTAAGGCAAAGTTGTAAAACTATTTGTAACTGTCCAAGTTACCTTCAGTATTCTGTGGCATGCCTACATCTCAAATGTTGCATTTTCCTGTGCGAGAAGTCGATTAGTGTCTACAATAAAATGCCATATATCAATATACTAAATATGTACGACGGAAGTATGACTATTAATAGGCATTAGATGCATTGACTTCTCATCTATTTTAAGATATTTTCTTATTTCATTCTACTATAAACTACTATGAGAAAACTCGTTCATCTGGAGAGGTACACTTGTTATGGTGTAATGTAGCTGTTGCTCATTCGCATTGAAAATACTATCCAGTGGGGATGAGTGACATCCGAAGAGACAGAACACACTTCAGATTAACAGTAACCAGTCATTGTAATGATACTGCTTAATAGTGTTAGAGGGGAAGTCATCACCGTCGTGTACATGCGTATATCGAAACATCCGTTATTGTGGCAACTGTGTTAGTGTTGTTCTTATAACTGCAGTTATTAGGGTTATAATTTGGACAGGTGGCCCGGATCTAGAAGTGTGATACTCTTTCAGGATTTTTCTGGAGATTGTTCTATATATCGTTAGATAAACACACAGCTTAGCCACATCATTGCAGGCTATTAATGTACGTATTTTAATGTGAACGAACTCAGAAACGGTTTTCCACAGGTACATTGATGACTCGACCTACCAGAAAGTGAATGGAACAAAAACCATGAAAATTATTTTCTCCAGTAAAATTTATTTTACGAAAATTATTCGAAATTTGAGTGTTGTTGAAATATGTATGCTAATACATTTAAAAGTTCCTTTAAACTCCTCTCTATTTATTTATTTATTTATTTATTTATTTATTTAATTTAGCGTATGATGCTTTCATGAATGTTTACTAGAGACTGTACTGAAGATGTCCACTGTATATGTTCTGATTTAATTTTATTATAGCCTACCTTTGTTTGATGCAGTTAAGCTTTGTCCTTGAGGCAGTCCAGAATGTCTGAAAAGTTCTTGAGTTTCTCAATAAGTCATTACTAAAGACAAATACCTGCACGGAAAAAAGCGAGCAATTAAAATTGACAACAAAAGACCTATAGGTCTATGACTAGGTTTTCTAACCAAAACACAGCTTTGGTGCTAACATACAGTAATTCATTCACGAATCCCGACACAGCATGCAGTGGGCACTTATAAATGCTTGCAACCTTGTTTTATTTCCAGTGTTCCATCATGTTCATGGCAATCATCCCAGTAACAATAATCGACTCACCTCAAAGTGTTATTCTAGTGGACTTTCCATGACTCAGATCGTATTACTGCAACAACAATTATATGAAGTGTCAAATATTTTGACCAACCTTCAAAAGTCGACAGCCACGGTCGGGTCTGAACCTGGGAACTCTAGAACAGGATTCGGAACCTAAACCACTCATCCTCAGAGAAAGATACCCGTAGGTTTGGCATTATAGTGTCTTAACGAATTGACAAAAATATTGGAAAGTTGAATTGATTACACACCTCGTGGTGATGATTAATATTTCAGGAGAAAATACAAGTGGGCAAACGTCCTCTATTTATACTAATCAGTATGGAAAATAGAGGAGGTCCAGCACTCCTAAAAATGAAGGTATCGGACGAAGGGCACGAAAATGAAACACTCCTAAGATTCCCAAATGCAATACTGTCGGGGTCGGAAAAGGAGAAGTGTTGACCTTGGGAGATCGGATAGGAATGATAAACGCTAGGAGCCTCACAAATAAGTGGAAGCCATGCCAGACTCAGCTAGGGGAACCATAGTCACCAATCTACGCGCTCAGTTTGAGAGGTCCCAGTCCCACTTTTACTCCCCTCTAATGTCAGGCAGGGGATACCGTGGATTTATTCTACCACCCTCACCCACAATAGATGATACGCTCCTTCTTCTTCTTCTTTTCCTACCGCTTTTCCCACACCTGTGGGGTCGCGGGTGCGATCTGTGTCGCACATGTGGATTTGGCTCTATTTAACGGCCTGATGCCCTTCCTGACGCCAACCCTATATGGAGGGATGTAATCACTATTGCGTGTTTCTGTGGTGGTTGGTAGTGTAGTGTGTTGTGTGAATATGAAGAGGAGAGTGTTGGGACGGACACAAACACCCAGTCCCCGAGCCAGAAGAATTAATCAGAAGCGATTAAAATCCCCGACCCGGCCGGGAATCGAACCCGGGACCCTCTGAACCGAAGGTCAGTACGCTGACCATTCAGCCAACGAGTCGGACAAGAGATGATACGCTCCTCATCCAAGAAAAAAATGCACAGTAGCAGTCACAAATTCGAAATGCACCGACAGCAGAATACTTTTATGTATATTGATTAGAATATTAAGAAACACATTATTCGAAAAACATCGGCAGCACAAATAGGTATTTAACAACCGTGAAAAATACTGTGCAGGATAACTGCCTTGCTATTTTATATAATAAGTGGTGTTTAATAACCTGGAACCGTTTTCAGGAAAGGATTTCACTGCGAACACTTCTGGCGAGAAGTTGCTCTGGAAACGAGCTTACTACAGCAAACAGCTGCAGAACAGTAAAGTACAAAAGCAAACAGAGGAGTAACAATTATAGAATTACATGCAAGTTTTAAGGTGCCACAAAGAGCTTATAAAACTGGATGTTCGTGGTGGCAAGTAGCAAATATCCTCTTCAGTTATTAACATTGTAGCCGAGCATGATAAATCTTGCCTCTTGGTATATTCCTCAAAGTGAAATTCCAAATATTTGATCCCCATTCGGCGGTTTCATTCGTAAGCAAATATTGTCCGACTTTCTTACACTTTTTGTCTTGGAACTCAAGTACCCTCTCTAAATATTATCCCTAGTTCCCAGCAAGTTGTCTGCACGGTTCGGGCTATTAGCTTACATTCGGGAGACGATGGGTTCGTAACGCATATTGGCAGATGGTTTTCCATGGTTTTCCCATTTTCACACTAGGAAAATGCTGAGGTTGTATGTGATAACGCCATCTAATAGTCAAGCACTTAAGCATCGCTCAGAAGGCCTCCACCGCTGTGGGTAGGAAAGGTAATATAACATCCGCGGTATTTCCTACTTGTCGCAATAGGTGACGGAATGGAGCCGTAGGGACTCTTAACTTGGGGGCGTGGGTTTGCTACCATGGGGTCCTTAGCTGAGTCTTGGAATTGCTTCCATTTACTTGAGCCAGGCTTCTCACTTTGCCGGTCTGAGTGGCTCAGACGGTTGAGGCACTGGCCTTCTGACTTCAACTTGGCAGGTTCGATCCTGGATCAAATACGTCAGCCTCGTGTCGGTAGATTTACTGACATGTAAAAGAACTCCGACGGGACTAAATTTCGGCACTTCGGCGTCTCCGAAAACTGTACATGTAGTTAGTGGGACGTAAAGCCGATAACATTTTTTATTAACTTACACTTTTATGTACCCTAACCACTTCCCGTGGTTAAGTCTGGTCCCGACCACGATGGCATCTGATTTTCGTGGCCTAGGGTGTCTTTCTATACCCGATACTTTAATTTTTCGAAGTGACCGACCCGTTCCCACCTACTCTTAAAACAATAATAACCACCACTTCAGAGGGCCTTCACTTGAACACATTGGTACTGTACCCGCCCCCTTGTCGGGTGCAGTACGTATAAGTTGAGGGGTTTGGATGGGTTATAAAGAGGTAGGAGAGGCTGGGGCTTGTTGCAACAGGGGTAGGTTGCAACACTTACGTTTTATTCGGAAATGTATAATCAAGTGCTACCATACTGTGACAGTTTGTTTAACTGCTCTAGACCTTTAGTTAGAGTACAAATGTCAAAATATCCGGTTGTTTTGTATTGTGATCTGTACATTTGTACATTTTTTCTGCCTGACGAGTAATTTTTCTGACCTTGTTGTTTTATTTAGTAGACTAACAAATGTACCCCGTTACCGAGCTCGATAGATGTAGTCACTTAAGTGCGGCCAGTATCCAGTATTCGGGAGATAGTAGGTTCGAACCCCACTGTCGGCAGCCCTGAAAATGGTTTTCCGTGGTTTCCCATTTTCACACCAGGCAAATGCTGGGGCTGTACCTTAATTAAGGCCACGGCCGCTTCCTTCCCACTCCTAGCTCTTCCCTGTCCCATCGTCACCGTAAGACCTATCTGTGTCGGTGCGACGTAAAACAAGTAGCAAAAAAAAAATGAACCCCGCTTCGCTACGGTATTCTACATTGTAGACGGATACCGAAGTAAATTACTGTACATGCAGTGAATAATATTTTCTTTAATTCCAAGTCTCTGAGAGTTATCCAAGAAAGAGAATAGGGAGGTCAACATACGTTGTTTCCAATATAAAGTGCGGGTTGTGATGATATCTGCAGGTCCAATTGCCTACTGCCATTCACAATCGAGTTGGGAATTTTCATTATAATGGCAGGCCCCATTGGATACTGCGCGATCAAAATCGATTTCTGGAGTTTTCTTTGCAATGGCAGGCTGCATTTCCTACTTAAGGACAGATAACAGTTGAGGAATTGTTATTATAATGACAGACAACTTCCCTACTGCTAGTCGAAATTGAGTTGTGCTGTTATCAATATAATAACAGGCTACTTTTCCTAATGCCAGTCAGCTTACTGCCAATCTCACCGAGTAGGCGAGTTCCCATTATAATAACAGGCCACTATGCCTAACGTCAGTCATATTTTAGATGGATACATTTGTTTATAATGCCGACCAACCGTCTCTGCTGCCAAACACAATCGGGTAAAGGAGTTTTGAAAAAGATGCATTCTCCTTAGCCTTCTGCCAGTCAAATCGGGAAGGAAAGTATTCATTACAATGGTATACAGGAGTTGGAGAAGGAGACGATTCCTACTGCCGGTGAAAGTCGAAGTATTCCAACAGCAGAACCCCTCCTGCTGATAGTCATTATCGATCTGTAAAACATTAATTAAAATGGCACACATACCCTTCCTGTTGGCTACAAATCGACTTCAGTGAATAATTTAGATCGACATAAGAAAAAATGTGCATGTTCACTTCCATTTAAAATTGAACTGCTGCTAATCGGTACATCATGTCGAAAACAGGATTTCCGATAAGACGCCACATTTAGCGGTCTAAATGGCTGGTCTTATGATATTTTCTCGTATCTCATCTATGTATGGGTAAGATTGAGTAATAAACGTTCAACAGGATGACATATGGGTAAGGTGTTTTTAAAGTGCATTACTTTTCGGATACTTACGTGACAGATACAAACATATAATTTGGCTCACACATAGCTACAGCATACGCCAATGTATGTGTAGAATTTGATGACGCTATCGATACTATACGTGATTCAAACTATCAATTATACGTGTAAAAAGTGCAAAATTTACGTACAGTACAAAAATAGAGCCAAATTTAACGTATAAGGGATAAAGATACAACAACAAATCATAGGACCAAAGTTATAGATCACTCCAAACTGAACTGATATTGTGCCATCCGTTTTGTCATATGACTTACCGTTTAGCCACCAAATACCCCGAAAGGAAGGTCTGAACCGTCATTAAAATTGCCTCCATATTTTGATATTTTACGGGGTTAAAAATGAAAAATTTAAACATCTCGTTATTTTTCCGTCGGCTACAGGCTAAAAGCTATAATTTTGCCAAATTTCAATTTTCTAGCTCGTCTGGCATATTGTGCCGCCCTCTGATTTGGTGGGGGGGGGGTTAAAATTAGGACTTTCAGGAAACTTTTAAGCCCATGAAACCTATAGGTTATCGTTTTGGATAAATATATCGGACTGCGCTCTTATGCTGTGCCCCAAATTTGAGACTCGCTGCGGGGCTCCCCCAGGGTATTTTGAGAATTTTCCATTTTTCTAGGGATCCTGAAGCCATCAGCTTCTCTGATACCAAGGATAAAGTTTTTAAAATGCCTGGAAGTGCCACATTAATTCACGTCTATTTCATTTTTTTACCTTTTTATATATATACAGTACAGTATATATAGATCGTCCCAAACTGACTTCAATTTATTAATGTAGATTATATTCCACTCCCTTCCCTAGGGGTACTATGGGAGTCTAGCCCCCACAGCATTTTTTCCAGACAGTAGGTAATATTTGTACGCTCCCCCACCTCAAAAGGGGCCGAACGTGTACTTTAAAAATATCCGAAGTGTCACTTTTCATCTCAGCGGCCCCGAAATCTATACATTCGACACTATTTGCCTTTATTTTTGTATATCACAACCCCCTTACCCCCCATCCCGAAGGAGGCCAAAGTTGGACTTTGAAAAATTTCGGAGTGTTGCTATTCATCTCAGCGACCCGGAAATCAATGGGTTCAACACTATCACTCCCCGCTCGCTCCCATCCCGAGGGGGCTTAACTTGGACTTTTAAAAATCCGTAGTGTCACTATTCATCTCCGCGAACCCGGAAACTATGTATTCGTCACTATTTTCGATTAATTTAATATATAACCCCCTGACCCCACCCCTAAAGGTCCTAGGCATAGCTTAGCCCCACAGTGCTCGTCTCCAGATAGTAAGTTATAAGTGTACCAAGTTTCGTTGATTTTGCTCCAGTTGTTTAGGAGTTGTTTTTTTTTTTTTTTTTTTTTTTTTGCTATTTGCTTTACATCTCACCGACACAGACAGGTCTTATGACGACAATGGAATAGGAAAGGCCTAGGAATAGGAAGGAAGTGGCCTTGGCCTTAATTAAGGTACAGCTCCAGCATTTGCCTTGTGTGAAAATGGAAAACCATGAAAAACCATCTTCAGGGCTGCCGACAGTGGGGTTTGAACCCACTATTTCCCGGATGCAAAATCACACCCTCGCGCCCCTAACCACACGGCCAACTAGCCCGGTGGTTTGGAGGAGATGTGTCATTTACATACACACATACGTACATTGACTCATTTTTATATATAGAGAGATAAAACTGTTTATAGTTATTGTCCTAGATGTATATGAAGATGAAGGGAATATTACTTTAGTCCAATCCTGCAGTAAGTGCTTTAGTATCTGTTTTGTTATTTGTGAATGGCCGCCAATTCTGTCAGGAATGCGTAACGGGGCATTTTGCAACTTATAATGGCATTTGAGGGTGTGACAGCTGCTGGCTCCAAACCAAGGCGGACACGGTTCGAATCCCGGCCAATGAATATGGGAATTTTTAAATGAAAAGTCTCGTCCCTGTGGTTAGGACTCCACATTAAACTGTAGGTACCGTGACAATGATCACGGTATCAACAGCCACGTAAAACCAAAAGCTTAGCTTAATCGTATTTCATGATAGGTAGGTAATATTTAATTTAAAAGTTCTTTATATAGTTGTGTGCATGCGGAAAACTGAAAAAGGTTTGACACCATTCGACGTGGTGGAGAGAGCTGAAAAACTCGTTCTTGATAATAAACGAGACGGTGATATTTAAACTACAAAAAATCACCACAAATTAATCCGATAAAATAATACGCCGATTTTACTTCGTCACTTGAACACTGACTTGTTGGAAATGTTAACCCAATATGAATGAACATTTTATTGTATCACAATAACTATCACATGTGTTTTAATTGTCTTGCCATTTTATTAAATCTTTCAGCTGAAGATGTTGCATAATCGGAACGAAACATGTTCCATTTAGTATACACCTAGAGATTAAGCTGGATTATATCATGTAAATAACAAAACCATTATAAGAAATTGACAAGTATTGGAAGGTGGGAACCTTCTTATAACTTAACCTTAGTTGTATTGAGCGAATACGGGACAAAATATGAGATTTATAAGCTGTATTTTTAATTGTCATTTTGAGACACATTATTATTTTCAAATTATTTTTAAAATGAAGTTTTTTATAGATAAAACTATAGAGTATCTCCCGATTGCTTTTAATTTTCATATGAATAATTATTCTCTTTATAAAACAATTAATTCAAATTATTGTTGCAACATGCCCCTGCTTCCCCTACATTCAGGGAAACTTTGTGGACTAGGGAGAGTGAGAATAATTAAATAATTCAATATATATATACTAGATATTGTAATGAATCACGGAAAAGAAATGACATTATGGGTGCTGAAATTTCCTCTAGAAACTGGAGTGGTTATTTTAGAGCCAAGAGAGGCACTATGGGAGGGGAGTATTTATATTGGTGAAAGAAGAACTTGTAATCTATGATCATGTTAAGGATAAAGAACGTGTAATTCTAAGTGTAAGGATAATCTCTGAAAATAATAGGTGAACGGTTAATGATATTGCCATTCTGTTACCACTTTCAGCAATGGTATCAAGAGGCTCATAATTGGACTTAAAAGTACTTCTTCATGACGTCGATATCTAATAATGGTAATTTCGTTTTCACAAATGGAACTACATTGTTTTCTACACATAGCCTTAAGCCTACGAGCATTAAAAATTCAGCACCGTGATTATTTTGAAAATCGCACAAGTACTTGAGAAAATATGATGTATTCAAAAGTGCTTCATTTGACAAATCACCGTAGGTAACAGGTAAATGCAAAACGGATATGCGACGGGTTCTAGGAGACTATATTTATCCTGACGTGACATTAAACTACAGGGGACCGAACGAGCTAGATGCGCTTTATGGGCCACTTAGCAGTTAGTTTGGATTATGAAGATTATAGGTTCGAACCCCACTATCAGCAGTCCTGAAGATGGTCCTCCGTGGTTTGCCATTTACACAGCATTTTTACTTCAATTAAGACCATGACCGCTGCCTTCCCGGTCCTACTCCTTTCCTAACTCATCGTCACCAAAAAACCAACTGAGTTAATGCTAAAGAATACCATACATGATTCACGTCTAGGAAGGACATTTCGCCATAAAAAGGGGACAAATGGGCATGCACAAAACGGATCGCAATACAAGTTGTGAGAAAAGTGGCAGTGAAAGAAGTAGAAACATCAATAAATAAAGAGAAGAAAGGGCCTAGTTTGAATGTTTTAAAGCAATGGAGGCAGTGGAAGTGAATAATATTTGAAGTACAAGTAGTACAACTGACTAATCACCGTGGATAGTACGGTCATGACTTCCACGTTCCTTCGAATTTCTTTGCTCACTGCCTGAGGCAAAACTTCACATGCCCTGATGAAGGCCATTGCAATTTGGCTGAAAGCTTGGCTTCATTAAATAAATATATACAGTGGCTTTAATCCAGTTAAACATTTATTTCTTTACGTTAATTAGTTCCATTCTTTCAACAACCAAAGAACAAGAAAGAGAACCGCCACGAAGGCTGTCAAAATGTCAATTAATGATAATTAATTGATGTTATTGGCTTTACGTCCCACTAACTACTTTAACGGTTTTTTGAGACGCAGAGGTGCCGGAATTTAATCCCGCAGGAGTTCTTTTACGTGCCAGTAAATCTATCGACACGACGTTGTCGTATTTGGGCACCTTCAAATACCACCGGACTGAGTCAGGATCGAACCTGCCATGTTGGGGTCAGAAGGCGAGCGCCTGAAACGTCTGAGCCACTCAGCCCGATGCTACGAAAATGAAAGTCTTCTTAGGCTTTGCAAACCTAATACCGTCGGGATCAGAAATGAACAACGGTTGAATGCAAGGAAATCCGCCGCATATCTGCTTTTCCTTTACTTGTTAACTACGGCAATGTTAAAGGTGTTAAATGATACACTTGCTGTGTATTTATGAGTAGAGTAGAGGGAATTTCTAGCTGTCAAAAGGTGAAGCACCTCTCCATGTCAACAGCTACCTCATGTTTCATACGTAGCGCGAATCGAACAGGGCAGTCATTCAGCTGGCAAGTGAATTATGTTTGAATACATCATATTTTCTCGAGAAGTACTTGTCCCATTTTGTGACCGATGACCTAGCTGTTAGGCCGCTTTAAACAACAAACATCACCAATATCAACCAATCAAACTGTCCCATTTTCAAAATCATCACGGTGATGAATTTGTAACGTTTGTAAGTTGGAAGCTAGGTGTAGAAAATAGTGTAGTGCTATTTAAAAAAACTAAGAACCATCATCCCAGGAGATATTGACGCCATGATAAGGTAATGAATGTCCAATTATGAACCCTTTTGTACCATTACCGAAAGTGAAAACGGAATGTCGATATCTTGAATGATATAGACTTGTTTATGCACTGGATCGATTGTTTGAATGATGGACTCCGGTCTGTGTATATTATTCAAATGGTATTCCCTTAACTGAGCTGAATGTATCAGTCTTAATATTGTGTATGTATGTTCAGTCGTCAGCCCTGAAGCTGGTTGAATCCTCAACTGCTCCGCCATCAGCTGTCATAGATTGCCTAGTTATCACTGAAGAGGCGTACTAGAGAAATGAGGAGTGAGGTAGTTTCGCGTTGCTTTCCTGACTGAGCTAGAAGTTGCTATTACAATCAGTCTGCCAAGGTCACTGAAATGCATGCATCAACCAACCCTATAAGCAACATTTTAACACCATTCGTAGCATGGACTGGCTGCATAAGGAACGGCATTACTAGCATCACTCATACCTCAGTCACTTTCATATTGTCAAAGCCAAGGATGAGACTGAGACAGGTCAATGAAAGTAACAAAATCGCTCTAGCCTATACCAGAAGACATAGTGCACTGTAAACACTAGGTCCTGCCAGCAAAGGCATGTTACTGGAGTAGAAATAAATTCAGCATAGTGCGAATCAAATTATGTATTACAAAGAGGAATACAGTCCGACTCCTGGACTGAATGGTCAGCGTACTGGCCTTCGCTTCAGTCTGCCCCAGGTTCAATTCTCGGCCAGATCGAAGTAACTGCATTTATTTGATTCCTCTGTTTCCAGAACTTGGTGTTTTTGATCGTCTTGATACACATCTTCACTGACATGCAACGCATCACACTAGCAACTAACACAGAAACATGCAATTGTGTATACATCCTACCACCTGGGGTTGGCATCAGGCAGGGCATCTGGCAATATAACTAGGTCAAATCTGCATTAAGTGTCGACCCGAAGAAAGTAGAAGACATGCCCAGGATAAGAAAGTTACAAGGGTGAAATTGTTGCTTGATTCCATTCGAAATATCTCAACTGAAAAGCAAAATCTCACATTTGGTGCTTGTAGCCTAAGTAACTAATCATAGTATAAGTTGCAAAATGCCGAGCGAGTTGGCTACGCTATTTGATCGTTTAGCTGTGAGCTTGCATTCTGGAGATCTTGGGTTCGAACAGCGCAAATAAATAAATAAATAAATAAATAAATAAATAAATAAATAAATAAATAAATAAATAAATAAATAAATAAATAAATAAATAAATACTCATCTATATATCTATATAAATAAAGTTGTAGGGGTGGTAAAACGTCGTTACCCCTCGTTGCTACCAACCATGGGATTGGCCATGGCGTGGTACACAATAGTAAAAATAATTCAGCAAAGAGCTGTCTATTCATCTCGAAATAATTCGCACACAAAAGTTTCAATACTGCATATCACAGAGTAAGAGGCCATTCTTTGTTATAAATTGATACATTTTATCTAAACGAAGCAGCCCCTGCATATAATACTACAGATCTCTTAAACATACTAAAAAATAGGCCTGCGAAATATGTCTTATGCTGCACTGCTTAAGTCAAGATTTAATGCTTCCCTATTAATTCAAGTACATATTTTGGAGTAGTGAGTCTGAAAGTTTTAAAAATAGCATTAATAAGAATAGCTGGTGAAACGTCGCTATAAAATTTAACTCTAATGAAGACGAAAAATGTGCATTTAGAATTTACTGACGCTAAGGAGCTTGTTATCTACCTCCAGAAAAGATATATCTCCCAGCCGTGCTCTGTTCATTTACTTGCATTTGAAGCATTTGAATCTTTAAAGATGGACCATGTCTGAGTTTATGCATTATTCCGATTCTTACATGTTCTTGAACGTATTTCTGTAGTTTGCTTTATGATAACTTTAATGGCTACCTCATTTATCATCTTTTTTCTAGGGGCTTTACGTCGCACCGACACAGATAGGTCTTATAGCGACGATGGGATAGGAAAGGCCTAGGAGTTGGAAGGAAGCGGCCGTGGCCTTAATTAAGGTACAGCCCCAGCATTTGCCTGGTGTGAAAATGGGAAACCACGGAAAACCATTTTCAGGGCTGCCGATAGTGGGATTCGAACCTACTATCTCCCGGATGCAAGCTCACAGCCGCGCGCCTCTACGCGCACGGCCAACTCGCCGGGTTTTTCTCAATTTTTATTCAGTGCTTATTCAATTAGCAAACATACGTGGAACAATTCAAAAATGTTGATTCATTCGATCCGTCGCTAACGAGATAATGAACTATTCAAAACCATAGGGTTAGCTAGGGAATTTGTGAAAATATAATAATCGCGAATATTCCGTTATTATTTCCGTTGAGCTGTTCTTCTGTGATCTCGTAACAGTCAAACCAACAGTCATAGAGAAACTGAGCAGAAGCTACTTTTGACTTTTGTATATCGAATCCTAGATAAAAGCGAAATACGAGGCTAAAAGCTGAAGTGTGCGGACAATAGAATAGTTAGTTTTTATATAATAGTTGCAGTAATGCCATCTATTGGAGATGAGTGGCGGATGAACACTCAAAGCACATCTCAACCGCCAATAGTCTGCGTCATCAGGTTTATGGGATTAGAGTATAGACCGGGCCTCTCAAACGCCCAAAATCTCACGCGTGCAGGTAGAGGCGCAAGAGCTCCGTGCACTGTGCAACGCTGCCGCTCGGCATGGCTCGGATCAACGCTTCGTCTCTGGGCTACTCGGCTAAGCTCGGCTCAACTCGCCTATGCTCGACTCAAGTCAGCTTGGATTTGGAGCGCTACGGCGCAAGTGGGGCAGAGGGAGACAGGCGGAGCGAGCGAGACAGGCGTGAGGAAAGAGAGAGTAAGCGCCATTGCTCCAAATCGAGGAGTGGGGGGTCTGCACTCTGGTCAACCAAGCCAAGTCGTCTCTTGCACCGTGCACAGTGCATGCACCACGCGCATGCACCCTGAGAGGCCCTGGTATAGACCATCGCATTCCGTTTTCTTTCCGCTCGGCGACATTTAGTGCATTCGAGGCCAAGGAAATCTTTTATGACATCATTTCCCCTTTCTTTTATTCTTCGACTGATCGTTCTTTCACGTTTTCCTTCTCATGTCGATGAAATGAAATGAAATGTCGTATGGCTTTTGTGCCGGGATATCCCAGGACGGGTTCGGCTCGCCAGGTGCAGGTCTTTCTATCTGACCCCCGTAGGCGACCTGCGCGTCGTGATGAGGATGAAATGATGATGAAGACAACACATACACCCAGCCCCCGTGCCATTGCAATTAACCAATTAAGGTTAAAATCCCCGACCTGGCCGGGAATCGAACCCGGGACCCTCTGAACCGAAGGCCAGTACGCTGACCGTTCAACCAACGAGTCGGATCTCATGTCGATGACCATCTTAAATATATATTTTCCGATGGGTATGGCTGAATGACCACATGATTTTTCAGCGTATAAAAACTATCACAACAAACCCAACAACTATAGCCAGTTAACTCGTTACCACCATGACGACAGAACGATATTTCCATATTGCCAATGCTTGAGACTTTGCAAAAGTCTAAATTCGTGAACATCCCTGTCGTAAAAACGTCCTTAGGTAAATAAAATATACCATACATAATAGATCAAAAATTATAATTCTTACAAATTGTGTTATGTAGCCTACAGTGCTTATATCTATATAGAACCAGTACTTCCGGAGGTACCTGGAGGAATGATTCTTCGTACAGTAAAACCACACAAAACATAAAATATCGAAACTCATATTTTGTAAGAAGTTTATTTTATAATTTTTTCTAACCTAGGAATTCAATATTTCCTATTTTCTTAAAACAAAAACTTTCACAGCCACTAATTAACTTTATAGTATTTGGGGGATATTTTCTCGTGTTACAATTATTGCAGGCTGATATTATTTTATGTTGCTACCATGATCGTGTTCAGAGTAGTAAGAATGAAAACAGCTAATGTCAATTGACACTAATTGTCACTAATAGTAACTAGACCCGAGATAGAAAGACACTCTTAGAAAAGCAGCTCGATTTGTTCTGGGCGATTTCCGATAAAAGAGTAGCGTTACAAAAATGTTGCAAAGTTTGGGCTGGGAAGACTTTGGAGAAAGGAGACGAGCTGCTCGACTAAGTGGTATTTTCCGAGCTGTCAGTGGAGAGATGGCGTGGGAGGACATCAGTAGACGAATAAGTTTGGATGGCGTCTTTAAAAGTAGGAAAGATCACAATGTGAAGATAAAGTTGGAATTCAAGAGGACAAATTGGGGCAAATATTCGTTTATAGGAAGGGGAATTAGGGGTTGGAATAACTTACCAAGGGATATGTTCAATAAATTTCCTATTTCTTTGCAATCATTTAAGAAAAGGCTAGGAAAACAACAGATAGGGAATCCGCCACCTGGGCGACTGCCCTAAATGCAGATCAGTAGTGACTGAATTGAAAAAAACTTGAATGTAGTTCATTCCATGGCCTCCACAGCTAAGGAGAAGGATGTTGAAGAGTTAACTACGGAATGTAGCCATGACCTACTCTGTATATAGCCATCCCATTTGTTAACATTATTCGGGTGTTTAGCAATCTATATCGCCTAACGAATGATTCTAGCTATAACAACTTTTCGCCTTACAAATGACAGATTTTACATCAAAAAAGATTTCATGGTCACTGTGTATGGCATGCTCTGCCACAGCAGACTTCTCTGGCTGGTGAAGACGTAAGTGTCTGCGATGTTGCTTTACCCTCGTTGCTATCTTCCTACCTGTTTGGCCAACATAAGGAGATTCGAGGAAACAAAGAATAATAAGTGTTCCAGCACAACTTAGACCAATAGGATTTGTAATAGATCGCAAGCAATTGACTATGATGATTTTGGGCTTAAAGGTGGCCTCAGGGTCATGTGCACCTCCGCATGTGTAAATCTCGTTTCTAAAAATTTTCCAACTTCCTGACGGGGAATAGAACCCACGTCTTTCCGGGTTAACCGAGAATGACTTTATCACCTTAATAATACGGGTGGGTTTACTGTAAACCGAATGACCTAAAATTCCCATCAGATTTCCTACAAGCGAAACCATCCTATGCAAATATCCTCCTCGCTCAGTCTCCATGACAAATTTAATTTTAGTGATCCAATATGGATCATTCGTGTTCACCATGGGGCCAGATAACAAATGTTTCATGGACATATCCCATGCAGATGGGAGATGTAAGGAGAAATGTTTTACACCTAAAATAATTCGTGAGGCGATATCAATTATTAAACACACAAAAAGTGTTAAAAACATATTTCTCCTTGACTCTGGAGGCCGTGGAATGGACTAAATATCTAAGAGAGTCCTTTATATGTTCAGTTTAATTGCTATTGAGTGGCAATTGTCATTAATTGTATCCATTCTCCATTCTTACTGCTCTGGAGACAATCTTGGTAGCAAAATCGAAATGCGTCAGCCTACAATAATTGTAACACGATCTAATATCCCCAAAATACTACAATGTAATTTACTATTTTTGGTCCCTTTAATATTGATTCCCTACTGTACACTAACCAAATAATATATAGTTTAGTGCACTCCCCAGCAATAACTAAACTTGCATACCGAGTTCAGGAAAGTATTAGTTTTAAAGGTTTACGGGGAAATGTAGTTATTTAATTGTTATCGAGTGTAAGCCCTATGACTCGTACAGCCCTTTCAGGTCCTTGTGCTTGCCTTGACGACTGCTGACCAGCCAGATGCACTGTAGACATGGTCCTTTGGTTAGAGCAACGACTTTCATTACCGACTACACAGCCTCTTTTACCAGTCAACTTCTTCATGGACCTCACGAGGTGAATTCTAACATTCTGACTGGAGTTAAAATGCTGCGATGAGCCAACAGTCGAACAAAGTTCGAGATACAGGGCAGGCTCTCCACGTTGGAGATGCACGCATTCCCTTCTTATTCATCTGTGTACCGATATGGTTTGCCAAACATGCTTGCGAGAGCCTGGAAGGCTGCGCTATCCTATTCAGGTATAAACTACTTTGGACTATACAATCTGTATGCGTATGTAAATCTTCTGAGTTGACGTCACCTAATCAACATACATTTAATGTTGACGTTATTACAGTATGTTTTTAAAAACAGCTCACACCTCTGCATATATCGATCGTCAGTGCCTTTATCATGGAAGCGGAATCCCTTTATAGACCGATTAGAATGCATAGAGAAATTTTCCGAAAATACATCTAATGAGTCACCAATATTCTTCTCCATGGCGACATGATTGACATGGCGTCGTATCGATATATCAGTCTTCGAATTCCCTTTGATCTCGGTTGGGGTCGAACCCATAATCTTGGGTATGACAGGCTACCTCGCTAATCATTCTGTCACTGGCGGCAGCAGGCGGTGGTGGTGATTACTGTTTTAAAGGCAAGTACAATTAGACAATCATCTCCTCTCAGTTGGAATCAGGAGGAAATGGACGAAGTACTTACAGCACTTTGGTGAATGAAGGAGTCATAAAAAGAAAGAAAGAAAGAAAGAAAGAAAGAAAGAAAGAAAGAAAGAAAGAAAGGGAAGGACCAACAACGACGTGAACAGTAATTTTCCCGGCCTCGCAAACCTGATACCGTAGATGTTGAAAGAGAAGAAGTGTTGACCAAGTGAGGTCGGATAAGAAATTAGAGAGTCAGTAAACTAACACATTTTGAAACAAAACATCAGATTCAGTTAGATGCCTGTGGTTGTCCACGCTCCCTGGTGGTGAGAATGAGAGCTGAGAACAAAAATTAATCAAGTGACGTCGTATAGAAAGGATGGCAGCAAAAACCCTGGCCACGGGGTAACCATTCCACACTCAAAAGCTGAAAGTAGCGTAGTGATAATAATAATAATAATAATAATAATAATAATAATAATAATAATAATAATAATAATAATAATAATGATGAAATGAAATGGCATATGGCTTTTAGTGCCAGGAGTGTCCGAGGACATGTTCGGCTCGCCAGGTGCAGGTCTTTTGATTTGACTACCGGAGGCGACCTGCGTATCGTGATGAGGTTAAAATGATGATGAAGACGAGATATACGCCCAGTCCCTGTGCCAGCAAAATTAACCAATGATGGTTAAAATTCCCTACCCTGCCGGAAATCGAACCCGGGACCCTGTGACCAATGGACAGCATGCTAACCATTTAGCCATGGAGCCGGAAATAATAATAATAATAATAATAATAATAATAATAATAATAATAATAATGGAATATTGTCTTCGGAGAGGCCTGGTGCAAGCCATTTGACCTGCGCGCCTGTGAGGGTGTGCCTCTATCTAGTAGACTAATTAATCTAATTTTGATCACGTCGCACACATCCAGTCCTCGAGACAACGGAATTAAACAATGGAAATTAAAATCGCCGAGCCGGCCCGAAATCGAACCTGGGACCCCTTGAACCTAACGTCAACATGCTAACCTGTTAACTACGGGGCCAAATGTTGTAAAATAGTGACAAATGGGGAGTGTGGAGAGGGAATATACAGTGGAGAGGTACCATGTCCGAATGAATCCCGAACAGGGGAAATAATTAAACTGATAATAATAAATATGGTGATGGCAATCTTATTAAACGTCTAGAAAGACAATTATTTTCTGAATTTCACCAACCTCGTGATCAAACAAAGTAGTTAGTAACACTTTTATTGCTGAAAAATACAATGCAGGTCATCACTTATGTTTAAAATATGTAAATTACACTCTAATTTGACTAGGAATTCTTTTCAACTGTTTGAATTTGCTTCTCGTACCTTTCGAAATGTGGTAGTAAGTCGAAGAACGGATAATAAACTGCCATCGGAAAGAGTATTTCAACGGAGTGTGATAATTGAATGCACAGTGAGTTGACTACGTGGCCACCGATAATCCAATTGAGCAGTCTCTTCTGCTGGGCCAATACTTGCACCCAACTTACCAGTAATATTCTGCTCAAACATTTACCCAACTCCTTACTTTCAGAGATGAATGTGCGCCCGGAATGCAATAATGGGAGAAAACTCAAGACTTCGCTGATGCTAATAAAGATTTCGTATAATCCACAGGCTGCGGCTTGGTAGCTCTATATATTTTAGCACCTCCGTAAGTTAAGACTTTATTTCTAACCTCATCTCCTTCTTGAGATAAATACCCGAGCAGTTACCTTGTTTTAACTTGGAGCGCTGTCGATGATTATGTGAACGTTTATCACGTCAATGAACTGACATGAATAACCAGAAACTTTGACTTGTATCGAGGGCCTGCCTGGCCGAGGTGGTAAAGGCGTGCTCGGTTCGCCCGGAAGGACGTGGGTTCGAATCCTCGTCAGGAAGTCGTAAAATTTAAGAAACGAGATTTCCACCTCCGGAGGTGCATATGGCCCCGAGGTTCACTCAGCCTACACCAACAATTCCTGTGAGCAAAGGTGGCCGGGCGTAGAACTAACCACTCTACCCCATCACGTTCCGCGGTTAACAATGGTGGAAGCCTTTACCTTCCACTCCTCCAAGGGCCTTCATGGCCTGTACCGAGGTGACTTTTTCTTTGTCTTTGAGTTGTATCGCTGTATCAGAGTTAAACTCATGATCGTTCTTGCTGGTTATAGTGGTTATTGCTTTAAGAGGAAGACAACTGGGCAACCATCTTCTGTTAACATTAATCAGAGTGAAATTGGAAAGTTAGTGATGAAGGTGGTAGTGGTGATGATTATTGTTGTTGTAAGTGTAAGTACAACTGGACAACCAGCCTGTGTTAACAGTAATCAGAGGAAAATGGAAGAGTGGTGATACTGGTGGTGATTATTGTAGTAAAAGGATGTGCAATAGGCAATCATCCTCTCTTAAAATAATAAGAAATGAATATGGTAGAGGTCCGATGCTCCGAGAAATGAAGGTATCTATGAAGCAGGAGGAGGGCCACACAGGGCCACATAGGACTCGTCGAGTTAGGAAGAAATCAGGAGTTGATCAAAGATGGAAGTGACGAACCTGGCACTTGGTATAAGTGAAGTACGTTGGCAGGAAGAACAGGATTTTTGGTCAGGCGACTACCAAATTATCAACACAAAATCAAACAGGGGAAATGCAGGAGTTGGTTTAATAATGAATAAGAAAATATGGCAGCGGGTAAGCCACTAAGACCAGCATAGTGAAAGAATTATTGTCGTCACGACAGACACCAAACCAATGCCCACTACAAAAGCGCAGGTTTATATGCCTACTAGCTCAGCGGATGATGAGGAAGTCGAAAGAATATATGAAGAGATACAGTAGAATATTTAATACAGTATGTAAAAGGTGACGAGAATCTAATTGTGATGAGAGACTGGAATGCAGTGGTAGGCCAAGGAAGAGAAGGAAATACAGTACGAGAATTCGGATTGGGACAAAAGAACGAAAGAGGAAGTCGGCTGGTTGAATTCTGCACTGATCATAATTTAGTCCTTGCCAATACTTGATTCAAAAAGCACAAACGACGGCTGGCTGTATACTACGAAGAGACCTGGAGACACTGGAGGGTATCAAATAGACTTCATTATGATTAGGCAGAGATTCAGAAACCAGTTGTTGGATTGCAAAATTTTCCCAGCAGCAGACGTGGACTCTGACCACAACTTGTTGGTCCATTTGTGTGTAAGATGTATGAGACAGGAGAAGTCCCATCCGATTTTCGTCAGAATGTTGTTATACCTATTCCCAAGAAAGCTGGTGCTGAGAGGTGTGAAAACTACCGCACGATTGTCCTGTGGGGGGCTCAATCCCGACACCCGCACTTTTCTTCCCGCGCAACATCGTCTCATGCTGACGTCACATGGAGGGCTCCTGTCTGCAACAGTGTTGCGGTGAACGATAAGGTACTCTTTTTCAGTATAGTTCTACATTGCAATACGCAGTCTTATAACATTTTCTATAACAAGAAAGTTCAAAGCAACTTCATCGAACTAGTCAATGACACCTTCGATGTCTTGAATTCCAGAGGGCTAAATATGAAAAGGCTCCCGTTAGAAGTGGATATGGCTAAAACTTACGGAGCCAGGAAAACACTCTGAAGCGCTTTCTGGAAGCGATTACACAACTGAGAGTTGGTAATCGGAAAACTTTACTTCGTTTCAGAAGGGGTTAGTAATTTCCATTAACTCTTGGGACTTTTCTTAGACATGAACAATGCAAGTATATCTTATATTTTAACTGCCAGATTAAGCCAAGTATGCTTGGAGAGTCTTTTCCCGTGTCCGTAGCCTGGACGTTTATTATAGTTCATAACAGAATTCAACTTCCAGTAGTGGTCAGTGGAAGTTGAAAGTAATCCATCATTGAGTGATAAGGGTAATTTTCATACTCATGATTTCTTGAACTTCATAAGTATTGAATTATGCATAGATGTTGTTGAGGGGCCCATAAAATCTGGACCCATAGATGAACCGGAGGAAACGTCGGAGTTGTTGAAATGGCGTATGGCTTTTAGTGCCGGGAGTGTCCGAGGACATGTTCGGCTCCCCAGGTGCAGGTCTTTTGAATTGACACCCGTAGGCGACCTGCGCGTCGTGATGAGGATGAAATGAGGATGAAGACGACACACACACCCAGCCCCCGTGCCAGCGAAATTAAACAATTACGGTTAAAATTCCCGACCCTGTCGGGAATCGAACCCGGGGCCCCTGTGACCAAAGGCCAGCACGCTAACCATTTAGCCGTGGGGCCGGAAGTCGGAGTTGTTAAGGATGGAAGACTTGAACCAGGACTTCGAAATTGAAGACGTAAACCAAAATGCAATTAAATATAATGTTGTTGTTTAAAGGTGCCTAACAGCTAGGCCATCGGCCCCTAATTATACGAGGTGTGACTAAATGCAAATTAAAGCATAAAAAAGAATCTACTGACTAGAAGCTAAAATGAATGGCGATGAGAAAACGATCGTGAAACCGAAACCATCAGTGGATCCAATTAACAATGCTTTAATTAGTGGGATGGTGCTTATTACCTAAAGGGGTCCAAAATCCGGTTCACCGGCCCCTCACAAGGTACTTATCACCAGTAAAGCAGAGCCATGGTCTTCCTCCTACAGTGCTACTAATCATAGGTAACGTAGGCTCATGGTGTTTCTCACATGGTTGTACTAATCACAGGCAGTGTAGATCCATGTTCTGTCACACACATTGAAACAACTCGCAGGGAACACAAACCCATGGTGTTTCGCACATAAGGGCACCGCTCACAAGCAACGCAGACCCATGGTGTTCCTCACGCATTGGGACTAATCACGGGCGCCGGTATTCCCGTGGTGTTTCTCACTTGGTGCAACTAATCACAGGCCACGTATACACTCGGTGCCGCTCACATAGTGGTACTAATCGTAGGCAATGCAGACCCGCGGTGTATCACACCAAAGACTATTAAGTCATGGAGTCGGACACAGTTTGTGAAGTTTGCATTGCCACAGGAAGTGCCGTACGACTGATTATCAATCATTTCAAAGGGAGGCCTTAAACGTCCAACCGAAGAATGATGTGCAAATGTTATACAGTTTGAGGTACTGTTCGGCAGTTGTCACGGACTTTATATTTAGAAAATGTGAAAGAGTGATGCAGATTTTGACATCTATATTTAAATCAAAATTTTCCAAAAATTGACGAGAATATTCACTCTCTGAACGTCAGAAGTAGAACTTCAACGTCACCTCAAAAAAGAAAAAAATAAATATCAAATAGATGCTATGACGAAGTATTCAGCGAAAAGGAGTAAACTGGTGGGCAGCTTCTTCAACAACTTCCTATGTCATCAATGCAATTAAACCAACAAATATTGCAGTGTTTGTATTGAACTTAGAGTCGGCTTTTAAGAAGTAATTATTCAGAGTTTCTTCTATTTTTTATGTACAATATCATATGATTGATTGTAAGAGGCATGTAAAGTACCATTTTATTTTAATAAGGCCAAACTTTTAATTATTTATTAAAATGAACTAAATTTTCTTAATTATCGACGTTTATGTTGCATGCAGGCAAATGCAGGCGCGCACTCATAGCCCTCCAGTCTACGTCACGCGCGGTCGACCAATGAGAGCGCTGTGTGTGGGAATGGCCTACCTAATATACTCTACCTACCTTGTATTGCCCTTATCTTTTTTTAAGTTTTCAGGATGGGGTTGAGGTAGAGCTTCATTTCCCATCCATCCTCTATAACTGAAGCTGGTCAGCCCTAAGGCTCAAGTCTATCCTCTTAAACGTGCAAAATTGCCTGATAAGGGCTCAGTCGTCATGAACGAAATACACAATGGGCTTGGAGAAATTGTGTCCGGACATTTGCGGTCACGGACATTTGCTGTCACTGAGATATACTTCTGGCCAGTCAAAGAAATTCCCCAGCAGTCACTGGAAATTTGCGTTCAGTGCAGCAGGGGGCTGGCCACATTAACTTAATCTCGTGGTATCCCCGCTAACCTGCCTGGTCTCCTTCTCTCTCGCTTCGGAGACAACGTTTTTTCACTCGCGGACATTATTTAGGGACTGATACATTCAGCAATCATTGTGCAGATTACAATGCTTACATGCACAGAAGGTATAGAGGAAAACAACATGGAATCACCACCCGGGTGTGTCTGAAGGATAAGAACATGTCATGTCATGTTTTAGGAAACGTACAATTCTGCAAATTATAAACAAGGTATGAAGGTTAGATTAGATCAGATGATGGGTTTTTGAGTAACGATGTCTTAAAATTGACGCATGGCTGAAACACATTTAAAAACGGGTTCTTCTTGCGTTCAACCTGCGATAGAAATATCTATATAATTACAAATTCAAAACCTAACGTAAAATAAAACTTAAAATGAAGCAAGGAATATGATGAAGTCATTACATTTTGTATAGGCCTATTGGCTGTTTAATGAACAACCTCTGTATTCGAGTACATACAATTATTTCATCGACAGTAAATTATATGTTTTAAAGTGCTGATTCCCACCATATTTTCTTCAAAATGTTAATCTAGAACGAACGAGCAGGTGCTTAGACAGGTTGGAGTGGATATCCCGCGATTAAGCTAAAGAGGCCCGCCATCTGCTGCAGTGATCGCAAATGTCCGTGATCGCAAATATCCCGCAAACTAGAGAAATAGCTTGAGAGGGTGGGATTTCCCCTGACTTTATCATCCTCATACACCTTACTTTCGAATAAGAAGTGAGAGAAGTCGTGTGGTTACTGGACAAGGGATGCGAGGGGTAAGCATTGCTGCCACGCATGTACATATCTCAAGTCCTAAGGCCTGACTATGAATACCTATTCCGTCCGCAGTGACTCTTGCGAATTGAGGTGGTGTTGTGATGTTTCAAAGTAGTAGTACAATACTGCCTTAGTTACACATTTACTCTAATTATAAGTACTGTGTAGTGAACAGGGATCTGATTTTTCTGTCGTGACTAATGTTTGTAATGATTACAGTACGGTATCTGTTACTCCTGCCGTACCCACAAGCTGCCGCGACTTTTCGTCAGACGCAGAGAGTATTTTGTGTTTACTGTGTAATTTCATCATCTCAGTTAGTCAAGGAGAGGGATTTAGACTAGTATATGTTCTTAAACAGATGATAAGCTCTTTCTAATTGAGTGCATCTACTCTTCATTGCAAGGTCCACATTAATATTTGGTGTTATCCATTCACCAAGATATTTGAATACGTTGGCCTTTCTTGTTATTTTTCCCCCCATAGAAATGAAGTTGTGTGATTCTCTGATGTTGGCCAGAAATTCTGTTTTGTTGACAGCGACCTTCAGCCCTACTTCAGCTGCTATGCTTTCGAGGGAGTATAGCTGGTACGTAGCTTCTTCCATACTTGAAGCTAAGAGTGTGAGGTCAACTGCGAAGCAAGTGACTAACTTGTTCCTATTTCCGGATGCTCGGTTGTCCCCAATTCTAGACATCAATACATACCAACGATATATTCAAGCATCGTTAATTGTAGAGGTTAAAGAAACCACCGACATCCATAAAGATATACTTATTAAATATAATTATAATTTTATGATTGATAACCTTGGTTCTCAAACTATCAATTCAACATAGAAGCGTGGCCAAGATAAGGGGTCTGAGCTTTTCATTACATATCAGTACAGTAGCGCTGTAGATTTGTTCTGAATCTTATACTTGGACACTACAACACCGTAGTAAAATAATCTGTACTTTACGCCTCAGAATGCCTAAACATGGTCCGGAAAGGACAACTCAGAAAACTGGAACTGAAAGAGCGAAAGATCCTCAGAAGGATAATGGATCCCATTACAGAAAGAGATGGGTACAGTATCAGGCACAACAAAGAACTGTACAGTAAAATAGAGAGCATTACAACAGCTATGAGGAAAAGAAGACCAATGTTCTATGATCACATAGTCAGGATGGACAGCCAGAGACTCACTTCAAAGATATTCAACACTGTATCTAGAGGGAAAGCAACAAGTGCCAAATGGACGAATTTAGTTCGGGAAGGCCTACAATATATAAACATTGATCACATTGTCATTCACAACCGAGATAAGTTCAGAAAGTTAATCAAGACATCTGACCTCACCAGAGTTAAGAGCCACGAGGTCCATTGTAAGCCTAAACGTATAAGAAGAATAATAATAATATTTTACTATATATTTCTAAGGTTTTATGGAGACGCCAAAGTGCCAAACGTTTGTCCCAGAGGAGTTATTTTACGTACCGATAAATCTGCCGACAGGAGGCTGGTGTGTTTGAGCAATTTCAACTCACCAAGTTGGGCCCAGAAGGCAAGCGCTACTGAGCCCGGCAATCAGTTAAAATTAAATGTTATTTAACAAGGAGAATTAGTCTGAGTTGGGGGCTTTTGGAAAGCTTCGCTTCATCTTGAATAGAGAGAACATACCAATAAAGCTCAAGTGAAAAGTATGCTCTGCCTGTATCCTGCTAGCCACTACGTATGGTCTGGAAACAGTATCGCTAACTCAACATAACAGCAACAGGCCATGGAGAAGAATATGCCTGGTATCTCACTTCGAGCCAGAATACAAAAGAAAGAAATCCGGAAAAGAACCCGCGTGACGGACGCGATCTCCAGTATATTGCCTCACTCCATTGCATATGAGCAGAGCATGTTATGAGAGAGGTTGGAAGCCGATGTACCAAGGGAGTTTTGAGGTGGCAACCCAGGACATCACGACACAGTCTAGGGAGACCACAGCAACACTGGGCTGATAACACTGGAAAGACTGGAGAGAAGATCCCACTCCAGTCAACAATATATTGACCTACATGGCGGAAATTGGAACATTCAGGAGTGGATGACAAGAGGCTGAAGAAGAAGAAGAAGAAGATTCTTTGCCGGTCTTTCCTATATATGACATATTTTGAAATGATAATTCCTTATGTGGACAAATAGAAGCGTGTCGGCTGCTGCATCACAGGACCGTGGGTCATGCGTGATAGAGATAGTTAGATTTTTGAAGCATGCCACACACTTAGTGCTTATCCGCTTAAAAGTAATTCAAACTCAGCAGTAGGTCGTTCAACAGACATTCGGTTTCTCTACAAACTTGTGGAATAATATGGAACGACGATATTTACACACGAGGAACCAAAATATCTGCTCAAAGTTTCTTAAGCTATTATTATTATTAATAATATAATTATCTGATTATTATTAGTAGTAAGATTTATTAGAAATACATCATCCGTCCTCCAGTGAGGGTGATTATAATGGTCCGGTAAACGTAATAATGAAATTATACTTAGTAATTTTTGCTGGAAAATTCATCTTAAGGAGATTACCATGTCAGGTATAAATGCAACCGTATAATTAGCATATAACCTCTTACGGTCTGTAGTAAGATTTTCTCTGCGTCATAAAATAGAATTTTAAAATTTTGGAGGGTAGTGGCTGTGTTCTTTGGTAGGGTACCTCTGACAATCAACTGAACAAGAGGAATATTATAGGCTACTTGGCGTTTTGTTTTCAATTCGTCTAACATAAATCAGATGTTTAGACTAGTATGTATCACATTTCGCTGCTTCTTGAAAACATGTCAGGGGGTTCTTCACTTCTTGACAATTAATTTATTTGAACTGATAAATATCGGAATATTTAAACTGATGTTCAGAAAAAATTAATGGTGATGTTCATAAGAAGGTTCCTTTTACAAATACTAACACACAATATCTGTTAATGTAAGCTAAAAATGAGTTGTAACAAAAAGTGCATTTACTGCAAAATACCACAAATGAGAGAATTTGACTGCAGGGGATTGAATGTAAATAAATTTTAAGGTGTATGTGACGGCCGCTGTTTTATTGAGAGGGGCTGAAAGAGCTGGTGAAGTGAGCTCTATGTTGGCTCTCGAGCGCTGAATCTTTTACCACCTCTAACACGTTCTTCATGGAATACCCATGATTGTTTAAGCATGCTCGTACCAACTTGTATTAATGATGCACGAATTGTTAAATTTCTCACAGCTTTTACCATTTTAGAACTAAAGATGATTCAGACTGCATTCAGAGATGGATTAACGACTGACTCTTGTCAGAACCAAGTCTTTAAAATTAACTTTCGTCCTGCCATTGCATGAGAGTATTTAGAAATATTTTCTTTTAAGGAAAGAGCTCAACTTTCATGGATCAAAAATAGTATTTCTCAATTCGTTATTTCTATACAGAACATACTTTCCTCTTTAATATAACGAAAATAATGATTATATCCTCTTATTCATCATAAATGTTTGTATATGCCCATGTGCACTCGTGATCATAAAATTTCCGGGTGGAAAGGAAAACATCTAACGTTAGGGCGTAGATTTTGGCCAACCCTGAGGATTAAGGGGAAGTAAGCCAGGCAACGTCACATGTATTTGTCTTCTAGGAGCTGTGGCCTGTAACGTTACGCACTCAAGGGTCACTCCTAACACAGTTTTCTCGGGAACTGATTAAGGTGTGTGTATTATTATACATTCTAGCTACACTGGCTTCTCCTGATCAAGAAAACAATTAACTGTAATTTAATTGTGAAGAAATATGCACGATGTAATCCCGCCCTGATACGTATGGCATTTAAATGTTTGATCAGCACTGACAATAACTCCATAGGAACGGTTTTCCCAACACCCTTACGACTCTGATGATCATAATTATTTAATCACATGTTATTTTTACTTTGGTTGTTGAGGATAACATACATTATTATTATTATTATTATTATTATTATTATTATTATTATTATTATTATTATTATTATTGTTGTACCAGGAGGTACACCTCAACGCCGCGCATTCAAAATTATCGCCTATATGAACTCCTCTATCGAACTAAGGGGGAAACTACTACAATAGGAACTTAGAACTTTAATCAGAAGATGTCACCACCGAAATATTTTGTAATTTTGTTATTGTGCAGTTTCCTGACCTGAGTGAATTTCTCCTTGTTTTGTTTGCCATTTATCAAGAAGTTTGGACATTCTTACATAGACGACTTTACTAAAAATCTATGATCATGCACCCTGGTGCGAGGTGTAAGAAGTTATAATTTAAAGAAGTTTGGTATTTCTAGGTTTTTGTAATTGATTGATGTTCAATTATTTTTGGGTTGGCAATATTTGCTTTTTCTTTCCGTCAGTTTTGAATTTAGCCAATCACTAATTTCTGTAATTAATTTTCAACCTATCACAGGCTTCTTGTTCGATTCTGAGTGTAACTTTGAAATTAAATTGAGAGGGTGTGGTTGGTTTAGTCTTGAATGATCTCGAACCTTCCCTGAGGGTTTATAAACTGCGGCTTTTCACGTTTCTTGGCCAATTGATCGTCGTCTTTCTGAGAGTGTGTGTAGTTAAGTAGGAGGCGGGCGGCCTCTTTCGTCGGCAGCTAGAACATCTATAAAGTAATGGCCACTTAACTTCATTCTTTCTTGCTACTTCCGCAGTTTAATTCGAGGGACAGGTCCGAATCTTTAGTTATGTAACGAACCCTTTTAAAATGTAACTTCCTTCCGGCTAATGTAAAAATTTCATTAAATCTTTAACTGTAAATCGGGGATAGAGAGTGACGTACCCTCTCGAGCACCCCTTCATCTTGGTTTGAGGTGACTACGTTTTGTAACTGTTTTTTCCTTCTGAAATGTGTTAAAGTAATTTCTATACGAATCACCTCAGTAGTTTGGGAACAGCCCCTGTTTCATCGGCCTAGAGCCCCTTAGGTTCTATTAGTGTTCATATCTAGGAGTGCAGGTATACGCCTCCATTCAGTTTGTGTTTCGGGCCATTTACTTAACCTGTTCTTTCCCGCAAAGGCCCTGTAGGTTGGGTACTAGATACCCATGTATAACATTACCTTTCAATTTGTAAGTTGTATCTTTATGGGCGAGTGATTGTAATTTTCGGATATTGCCTTGAATAGGCTAGAAGAAACTGAGAGCCTGTTAGCTCTTTTCCAAGTTTTGTAACTGTGAAGTGTGCCTCTGGGGAGGCTAGATATTGTGAGTTAGGGAGGAAGTGCTCTTGAATTAGGGGATTTCTGCCCCTCATTAAATAATTCCTCTTCCTTTTGTAAAATTGTAAAACTAGGGGCTTAAAGCCCAAAGTGTTAAGGTTATGTATCTTGGATTTTTCCCAATCTTGTTTAATGATCGCCACTTGTACCTGTAATATTGTTTAAAAATTGTTAAGTTTGAAGTTCTAAAGAAATATACCATTTGTTAAAGTTTTAAATTAACTTTGGTATTGTAGATAGACCCATTCACTCCGGCACCTTCTTTCTTTCACCTCTTTCTGCTCCACGGGTGTCCCCGTAACAATTATTATTATTATTATTATTATTATTATTATTATTATTATTATTATTATTATTATTAATACATCCTGTGGGAAATCAACTCAGCAGTTATTCAAAATGCAACGGATTTATAAAGGTAGAAAAATGGTCATTATAAGAAGGAATATTTTAATACTATATGGTAGTTATACTTGGCACGTTTACCAATGTGAATAACTTATGGACTTGTAATGTATTTTCATCGATATAGAATAGCACACAGCACCTCGACCCATTCGAATACTGATAATAATCCGCTTCGCATGAATACGGATCTCATGTAATTCAGTGTTTCCAAACTGCTAAAACAATGGAGTTGCATACAGACGTTAAAATGCTTCAGTAGTCGGCGACTGTTAAAAGTTTTCAGTGCTTTTAAACTACTGTCTTACTAGAACACACCGTTTCGTTTTAGATAAGATTATACTACGAAGAGGGTACAGAGGTCTATAAAACTCGCAGAAAATCGGGGCAACTTAAGAAGGCAAGACAGCTCTTTTAGAAGTCAGAAATGAAAATCCTTTCCTTTTAACAAAGTAGTGTAGAAACATTGTTTCTGTTTTTCCCTTGTTAGTTTCCTCCAATCATTTGAATGTCTAGAGATTTTATTATTTTTGTGAAAACCTAGTGCACTGTTTAAGATTCTACTCTACTTTTCATTCTAGAAAAATAAAAATTATTTTCATGTGTAGGAAACGTTCATTTTATGTATTTATTTTTTCTTACAAAATGCACTCCTTTATTTCTTTAAGACATTTTACTAAGATGTAATGCTAATATCTTGTTTTTCTTTATTACAAATCACCTATCATTATTATCTTTTTTGGATTGTGAATAATATTCTTTATTTGCATACCTTTTAAATGTAAGCACTGTCTCTGTCTTTTATTTTTATATGCCATTTAATCCCATTTAATTTCTCTCACATTTCCCATAATTATATTAAGAAAAAGCATGGTATGATATTTCAGTAATCGAGTACTAAGTTCTTAGTGAATGTTGCCTTCCTACATTTTAATTTCTTGCATCCAAATTTGCTATCTTTCCATATTTTACTGCAAAATATATCAATTTCTCATTTGACATTGCTTGCAAAGTTATCAATGAAGAGTAGTTTAATAAGACCTATATTGACGAAAATAAGGGTCATTCTTTCTTGCAATGCCATTTGGCTATAAGTTCATGGTCGAGACCACTAACATTTCACCCAGCCTTCGCACAAAAGAATTACAAAGAAAACAGGAGAATTTGACCCTCAATGAATTGACATACGATCCTGTGTGGTTCCTCCCTTCATTCCCCTCTCTGCCGCATATCCAAGGTTGAGACAGGGGGCGTGTGGGCAGGCGGGGATGCAAGTACCCTCCCCTCTGTAGGTGTATGGTTCATGTTAGATCTCCCGTCATTCGCTCCTTAAATCTCCCCCTCGCTCTCCAGGTGTGACCATGTGTTATGCTTCCGCATGAATCTGACGAATGAAAGAGAGGGTGTAAGCTGGTACTGGGTGGCTCTGAGGGCTGTACTGATTTCTGTGTCTGAAACGAATATTTCTGGCCCAAGATTTAAATGAACACTAGTGTACAGTACATCACTTCTTACGTCCCACTCTGCCATATGTCTGTTCCTCATTTTCAGTAATTTTCATTGTTACAGACGGTTTTCACCACAAATAAAGGACTATAGAAGATATTTGCATGATCTTTGTACGATAGTGTATTTTATTTACGCGAAAAACATGCGCTAAGCTGTTTTCATTTGTATTAGCGATTTAACATACAAAAATCAGAGGAACTGACATTAGGGTTACCAGACCTACCGGGTTCTCCTGTATTTCATCTATTTCTAAGATTATTTCTCCCAGAGTTTACATAGTACTCATGGGTAGAAACACATTGGAGCTATCAAGTTCCTAATATACGTTTATTTTCAAATATTGGAAGTTTAGGTCGGAAATAACAAAGTCGCAATTGATTAATTCGCACACTCTCGGCACCTCCCGTTTGTTTCCTTCCGCTTCGTTTTTCTTTTGAGCTTTCTGAGGTGTGTAGAGTTTGTGAATGAATGAAAATTAAATTGTAAATACACAATTGTTTAAATGTTGTTCCATATTAGCTACATAAATTAGTAGAATATTTCAGAATAAGAACTGTTAGAATAGTATAAAATATCGACAGTGACGATAATGTCCTATTGACATGTTTCCTTAAAATCTCCCTCATTTTAATTTAAAAAATTGGCAACCATAATTTACATGCAAGATATCGATGAAGGAAAATAAATACTTTCTGAAGAAATATTTTATAGATTCTGCAGTTTGTTGTTGATGTAACTTTTATGCTATTTCAGCAACGGATTCTTGTCAATATTCAATGTATTTTATTATTTTAGTACAAATGTCATTTCACTACAAAAATATGAATATTATGCAGACGATAGGCTACTTTTAACCGAGGACTTATAAGATTTCCTTGTGTACGACATCAAGTGTTTTTCTTTCAGTAATGAACACGAAACGATTTCGTTTTGATGTAAAACGCGAAATGGACACGTAAATCTCTCTATGAGAAAAGCATTCTCCACCGAGATCAACTCCAGCCACGCGAAGTGTCTGACCCTGTGCTTTGTTTGTTGTCATGCCAAAACAGATTCTTACCGGTAATTGGACTCGTTTGAAATCAAGAAGCAAATATGAAGGAATCTAGAGATTGTGGGTATTAAGACTGTTTCTTCTGTGCCACATAGTGTTAAATCAGTGGCTCAATACAGTTTATGAACAATCGCGTCTCATTGTATAACTTTGGAACATGTTGATTACGTAATAATATAATAGGCATCTCCACTTCCAAAATCAGCTTGTGTTGTGGCAAGCCGGAAGGATGTAAAGAATTTAGAAATTATGCAAGGCAATGAAATGCTTCTTCACTATCGACTGCTGTGCCTGCTGAGTACTATACTTGAACCTGGGCAGTGAATTTGGGGAAAGACGACTCCCTTTGCCATTGCGAAGTAATTCTTTCTCTGTCCTGTGACATTCGAGTATCCCTTTGTTGGTCAGTTTCATTGTTAAGTGATAATCGCCTGTTTTTGAATGCAGTGTATTACACTATATTCCCTTTCCGTCTCAGCAAGATAGGTTATCATAGACTTTATATAAACAAACAATAAGTGGAAAACTATTAATTATTGTATCGTAGCAGGCTCAACGAATGATGGCCGAAGCCGTTGATAGCTTGCTCGCTGGTTCGCATTCTACCCAGTCGCTCTGAAGCTAGTCATTCAAATTTCCATATTTCAGAATGAAGATTGCGTGAAACTAACTTTATGTCAATTACATTTCAATCTACATAAGTTACTTCAGGGGAATGAACTATTTATTAGGTAAGGGTTAACTAATTAAAGTAAAAAAAAATGTTTTAAATTTCACGTTATTCTTTACTGCAAACTCTAACGGTTTAGACAGTGTAAGCTTAACAGGTGCACAGATGGCTGTTGTTTTTTTTTTCGATTTGTTTTACTAAATCGTTACTGTAACATAATACAAAGGGACAGCCCTTATAGGCTTGTTGCATAATGTACTACTATAGTGGGCTATGTGTTAAAGATAGTTAAGCTTTTGCGGATTTTTTGTAGAACGTTTTATACTAAACAATTCTTGCGTTCATAGCATAAATGTATTTTTAACGGTTTAGCCAGCGTAAGCTAAAAAGTTGTACTAACGGTTGTTTTTCTTGGACTTATTTCATTAAACATCATTACAGCTCTGCTTCCTTTGGTCAACGATGAATGTATCTAAACATAAACCTTTCTCGAGGAATGTTTAATAGAATGGTGAAAACCGCATCAAAATCCATCCAGTGCTTCTTGAGATTAGCCGTCACAGACAGACAGACAGACAGACAGACAGACAGACAGACAGACAGACAGACAGACAGACAGACAGACAGACAGACAGACAGACAGACAGACAGACAGACAGACAGACAGACAGACAGACAGACAGACAGACAGACAGACAGACAGACAGATAAAGTAGAGTATCGGGGCTTTTAAATGGGAACATTTTCTTCATGTGTGATAATAGCTGTAAGTGTTCAGCATGTAATTTATTTATTGTACAATCTTCCCGCAACGCAGCCGTTTGCCCAAGGGTAAAGTGTACCTGAATAACAATAATATAAATGAACAGATTATTCCTACACGAGATAGTATGAAGTTACATAAAAGTAGGAAAAAGTGTGAGGCACGTCAAACATTTATCTGAGGTCCGCAAGCAAGGTTCTTGAGATCATGATGGAATTCTTAAGAGTAGTAATGGCGATGTTATAGATGAAATCTCTAATCAGCCAAAGGGTATTGCAAAAGTTGACAAAAAATTTAGTAATGGTTCCTCGAGCACCTAACATCAAGCCGATTATAGAAGTGCATGAGAACTTGAACTTTTGCCTGTAGAAGTCCACCCTTTATTCGTGAATTCTTCTTCTTTTCAGCATCGACCGCTTATGGCTGGTTTTCGTTGGTTTCAAATATAATTGTTGGATCAATGACGAAACTTTCAGAACAGAATGGCTTAAAACCAATAATGTCGATGTGTCGGTTGCTTCCCCTGTCGGAGAGACGGTGTACTTTTTCATAGACATTAAAACCTTGTCCTCTCGTAGCGTTAGATCTGGCTACATTATGGCATGAGGTACGTAGTAAATCATCATGTATACAGGCTCCCAGAACCTGTGAAAGAGTTTCGAACTGTTGCCCTAGGATCCGCCAGGTACTGTACGCACAGCAGAGACATTGGACTTCCTTTTTATTGCCTCACGCATTTCATTACATGACAACCCTTTATGATTACGAATTCATGTATTCGCTGAGGTATACTGCTTAGATAGCTCTTTCTTGCTCGAGTTGACAAAAAGTCTCTTTTTCTCAACTTGAGTCCAGCATTCCTTGTATCTACAGAACCATGCCTTTTGTCTCGAATAGATTCAGTTTCTGTTATCTTAATGCGGCGGGCTCGTGCTAATTTCGTGACTGAAGTTTTCCGTTGAGTGTGAAAAGATGTCATTTTGCTTGCATTAATATGTTGCAGATGTATATCCCATGATGCCAGAATAAATACTGACTTTCAAATTTCATTTCAGCGTATATCATATCATTTGGGACACCCATGAGAATTTGCAAAGTTTAACTAGCATTTATAGTAGCTGAGGTATTTTAAACTTGCGGAAGATGCACCTTACTCATTTAAAAGTAATTTTATCTAGTTTATCTGTAGTGGTATAATGAGAGTTCCAAATTTTATCGATAAATTCACGAGCAACAAAGTTTCTAGAGCTTTTATCTGGAGAGAAACTTGAACTTAAGTTGTATGTATTTTGAATAATTAGCGAATAACTACAAAATTAATTGTAGTTATAATTAAAGTGTACAGTTATAAAACAGATCAAATATTGTAGGTAATCATAGCCTATACAGAGAAAACATTTCCAGCAAAAGTGTAATTTTCTATTTTTTGTGTTTAAACACTTTTGGCCACAGTCTCTCAATACGTCAGCTGCCAACTTCATCAGAATAACACAGTTATTTCCTGCTGATTGTGCGGTCTGCGGTCAAATGTATTACTGACGATGTTTCAGTGTTTAAATCTGATGAATTTATATAAAAACTAGTGCATGTAGGTGTAAGATAAAATGGACAGCTCTTGACTGCTTGAGGTTTTACATATTCTTATACCGGATTGGTCATTGGAGCCATGAACTAAGTACGGGTATCAATTAGTATCGGTTGTCTGTTAAGTCACCCATTTGGGGATTAAAGTGCAAGCAAACTTGTAGTTTACATGACTGTTTATATAGCCTCCAGTTTGATGTAGAATGAGAACCACAGAGGCATTCATTTTAAGATTTCGATTTTTTTTTGCTAGTGGCTTTACGTCGTACCGACACAGATAGGTCTTATGGCGACGATGGGGTAAGAAAGGCCTAGGAGTTGGAAGGAAGCGGCCGTGGCCTTAATTAAGGTACAGCCCCGGCATTTGCCTGGTGTGAAAATAGGAAACCACGGAAAACCATCTTCAGGGCTGCCGACAGTGGGATTCGAACCCACTATCTCCCGGATGCAAGCTTACATGCGCGCGATCCTAACCACACGGCCAACTCACCCGGTCATTTTAAGATTTGACTGGTTGTCTATGGCCAGATGCCCTCCATGACAACCTGTAATTTTTCAACTAAAAGTTGCGTCGTAATGTCCATCGGGATTCAAAGAGGTCATCTGAAAAGGAAAGCAGCAACAAACTAAGCCCCATTTCTGCAATATTTCATCATCATCATACCGTAAAGGGCTATGGATATACACATCTGGTTGGTTTTCGTCCTCCAAGTAGTCTTCTTCACACCTTTCCTTCTACCACCAGTCTCCAATTATCCAATTGTTCGTCTGGAGATATATAGGCCCACTAACTAAATAATAAGGTATAGGTTAATCATTTTAATTTGGATATCCTTAACTAATTTTTGCTAGTGGCTTTACGTCACGCCGACACAGATAGGTCTTATAGCGACGATGGGATAACAAAGGGTTAGGAGATGGAAGTGGTCGAGGCCTTAATTAACGTACAGCCCCAGCATTTGCCTGGTGTTAAAATGGGAAACCACGGAAAACCATCTCCAGGGCTGCCGACAGTGGGATTCGAACCCACTATCTTCCGGATGCAAGCTCACAGCTGCGCACTCCTAACCGCACGGCCAACTTGCCCGGTAAATCCTTAATTTTTATCTCATCAGGAAATGATGCGTTGGTGCGGTGATCTGTCCAAGATATTACTTTATGCACATATTATTTACCACAAAACATATACAGGCAAGTTATTATCGAAGGCCTACGTGCCTAACACACGTCTTACAAAGCAAATAATGTTCTCCCAGTTGAAGAATTGGCAACGTGAACACGAAAAACAACCGAAAAGATGCAAGGGATTCCGTGCTCGTAGTTTGAGGTGACTGTTGATTTCGTGATCATAGCCATGGGACCTCCAGTTTTACACGTAATTCGAACCTACTTGCACTGGCTGGGATTCGAACCGTAGTCGCGTTGATGAGAAGCCAGTGACTGTACAACTCAGATATCATGCACCTCGTTACTACTCCCCATCCATGCGTATACTGTTCAGTAGATATTTTCTTTGGAGATTAGATATTTTAATTTCCGCCGTTATACTCTGCCGGTTGTGTGAACTTTGGAACTCAGCGGATTCCATAAGTTCCGCTGCTGTGTATTCTAATGTGGGTGAGGCAGTATCACCGCTAGCTTTGTGTAGCTGCTGCGTTAGTCTCCTGAAATCCCTTCACCCACAAGAAACCACTAACATTGCAAATAATTCTACCTTTGAGCTACCCCGTCTGAACTCTCGAATCTATCCCTTGAACTCCTGCTACGTCTGTATACAATAGTTACAGGTTACAAGAATATGTTATTCAATATTATTTGGCCATTACCCAAAGACTGGTTAGAGAATATGGCGTAATGATGCAGTTTTCTGGTCTCTAAACAGAGTCTATTGTTTCTTCTTTACCCTAAAATGGAACAGTGTTGTACAGCAATTGCCCGAGTATACAGTAGATATCCAGATGAAACAACATTTTAAATCGAAACCGACTTTAAACCTATTAGGTCGTGTTACGTACATTTAGCACGTGTTGAAGAGATGTTAAGTACAGAACAAAAATGGCCAATCAGACACAAGTGGGATCCGAACCCACAACCACCCGATTTCGCGTCGGTTGCTCTACCAATTTGAGCTATGGTGGCCTAGGTCATCTTTGTTCTGTTGGAAAGGATCTAAGCTACAGGTCTGGTACTACTACCATCACACTGTAGAGTGCGTTTAAGTTACCCGTTGAGGGCCAAACCAATGAATATTGAATTTTCAACTTAATTGAGTTACAATGTTGTGAACAGCGCTGTACAGCAAATCCGTAGTTATGGTAAGAAATTACCGTCGGATGTTGTCTTTTAGTATCCCTAATGACGTTGGGCGATCGCGGTAGACTTGCGACTTCAGGAAACCCCACAACCAATAATCACACGGACTGAGGTCGGGGGACCGCCGAACACGACGAAAATGGTGGCTCAGTACGCGATCCTCAACAACAGCTGCTTTTATACCATTCACGGCTCTCATGCGGCATCACTGACGTGTTGCTGTCCTACGCCATCTGTTGGCCTGTTTGTGCACTCGTTGGTGACAATAAAACCCCCATGCCATGTCAAGCATGTGTGGCCATTTGTACCTGACGTGTTGCTGTCCTACGCCATCTGTTGGCCGTTTTTGTACTTTATTTTGGTTCAATAAAACCACATGTCATGCCAATCATGTGTGTCGGTTATTACCTCTATCTACAATATTCCGTGAAATATTACCTCGTCAAATGTTAACGGACTTTTGGGTCATCCTGTATTTTAAAACCCGATGAAATCCGTGAAATGTATTATTTTCAAAACGTGAATATATAGGCTATTTGCTAATCAGAACAGAATGAAATAAAATAAAAAGGTCACATTTTAACTGATATAAGGTTTACTTAGCACAATTTGGGCACAACTCCAAGGGGCTCCAGAGGCTCTTACTTGGGAGCGTAGGTTGACGACCGTGGGGCCGTTATCTGAGTCCTAGCATTGATTCCACTTGTGTCAGGCTTCTCACTTTCATCTATCCTATCCGACCTCCCTTGATCAACTCTTGTTCTTCACCGATCCGACGGTATTACATATAGGGGCCTAGAGATTCTTTCATTTTCACGCCTTTCGTGGCCCGTGTCTTTCTTTTGCCGTTGCCTTCATTTTTCGAAGTGTCAGATTCCTTCCAATTGTTCTCTCTGATTAATGTTATATAGAGGATGCTTTCCTAATTGACTTCCTCTTAAAACAAGAATCTCTACCACCACTACCACCTAGTACATTTGACAGTGAAATGTCAATAATGTCAGAAACATATAATTTTACTATAACAAGTGTCTCGTGGTGTTGAACATCACGAACAACAATGTAATAAGGAGGGCACCACAGTGAGGCGTACAAGGCATGATGGGTAGTGAGGCAGTTTGTCATCCATCACGACTGCCTCTATCAAATCCAGTAATTCAAACATTCTACTTTCACTAATCGCATAGACGTATTTTAACACATTGCTGTCCGGCCCATCTGACGTATAACTGGCCCCTGTGGCCGGAAGGTTTTGGCACAGACATGGAGTTATTGCACGGTATCATAATTTAATAATTTTAGGTTCATTCACAGTTATATCTGTCCACTTTAAAGTTTTTGGTGAGATTTTATATTTCGGTTCATTCTGGTATTGATATCTGTTTGATTCCTCCACCATATACGCCAACAAATCATTACAAATGAACAACTTGACATCACAACCTATATTTTCAGGTTCACTCGGCGAAATTTTAACGCCAGGCGTCCACGAGAAAGACTCCAAAACCAGTATAATATCCTGTTAGGCCACTGACTGCCAGAAATAGGGAGAATATTATCAACAGTACTTTCATCTAGACCATCTTTGCTATCTGAAGCATCAGGTCATTGCTCACATGGTGCAATAAACGTGTCATTCAACGCATCACTTCCACATAAATGCATGACACTAGCACTAGAATTATCATTAGACAATTCCTCTTCACTCTCCTCATAATCACGGGAAACATATGCCAAATTATCAGCGTATAATTCATGTATAATATCACCAGGAGTCAGTCCACTGTTTTTGTTTACCGGGGCTGCCATTTTTGTTTACTAGCATTGATGGATACACGGAAGATATTCGAAGGCAAAAACAAATGCAACTGATGCACTAAAACGGGCAAAACCAGTACTAAAAGAAGCGTAGTTTATCTACCATTTAGGCACATCAACGATAATCTTCAAATAGTTCTTCAATAACCGTTAGATGGTATCAGAAGACAGACTTGCACAAACACGTATTTATACGTGATCGGCTGCAGAGCACCGTGCTTGGAAACACGTATTGATACGCGAACGGACAGCATTGTGTTAAGTATTACTTGTGCAGTAATAAAATGACCATGCTACATTATATCAAATTACCTTCTGAGGGAAATCCAATCTGAAACTGTCAGTCTTTAGATTGTGACTACATTTCTATTGTTAACATTTTACATCATTCACATGAATTCCTCAGTAATAACATCACGTCAGTTTCAATAAAATAGTACTAAATACAATTAATTTGATTGTAAAAATTGTATCCATAGATGCATATATGTTTACTATCAGCACGTTTCAGATATAGGATCATGTACGGATGATATTGTAACTCCAATGCATGTGCCGTATATTATGCAGTGTAGCTTGTTGCTATTTCTTTGCAGCACTTCTTGACACATACCAGAATAAAATCTAGCTTCCACCGACGTCTCAGTCTATTTTATGGCTTTGATAGTCTGGAAGCTGCTGAGGTGTGGGTGGTACTGAGTAATGACATGCATCTGCATCTGTCAATATCTCTACTAGTTCATCTTCTCAGTCAACTTGGAGCACCTAATTGTAAAGCCTGTGTCCTCTAATACGGAAACTGAATTTATGAATAAACTAGTGAAATGGATTGTGGAGGACAGCAGACTGCGCTGTCTTTGATCGTGGCACTGATGAGGTTTCACGGGAAGCTATCATTTCTCGCTTACCATCTTCCCTCTAGCAACCCGGCAAGAAAACTAATAAATATATGACGTAGAAAGGCCAAATTGTTAGATGAATCAATCTCACGTGGGATTTTTGGTCTTTTATATCTAACCGTAACTACTTGGGGGTTACAGCTCATTGGATTGATTCAAATGGAGAATATCGTAATTCAACATAACACGTTAAACATGTTAGAGAAAATCACAGAAAAGTTTGAAGAATTAGTTCATGAATGGGGACTGGAAGACGTTGTCGCTGTTTCCCCTGACAGGAGTTGAGAGAGAGAGAAGTACGACAAGTTTCGGTGTGCAGCCCACACTACAATTAAGTTCAAATAAGGCTATCAAGGAAACTGTGTAAACCCGATTAAAATTCGATTAATCGACCAATTAATCGATTAAAGGCATTCGGTTAACAGATCAAAATGTTTAATCTATCAACAACTCTAGTTATATTTTATTATGATAATTAATGACCGCGCCGGTGGTTGAAGGTATACTCGTTACTAACGCCCTATCAAATGATGCAAAATTAATCTCATTTTAATGCATGATCCTGACCACTAATCAGGAAAAGTAACTGCAGCTGAATATCCTACAGTAAAAACTGTTTGGAAAATGTGTAGCGGTCATTTTGACCTCTCCGGCGATCTTACTGTTGAATGCAATCATAAATAAATCCTATAAAATTCAATAAATAATACGTATGGAGTTTGGAGCTCTAAATAACTAAGCTATATTACAAGGAATTTCAACAAGTGGGAAGATGACCTTCCAATACAAGAATATCGATTGCATTGAGTAGGATTCGAACCATGGCCACCTTGGTTAGAATTAAGGTGGATTCACAGAGATGTCACACCCATACAAGGTGTTATGATCTTAATGCACCGACATACTTCATTATTACATTACTGCTTTGTGCTAGTAGTCCATAGACTGTACTTCACAAACAGTGAGTGTACCATAAACAATAGCGGTATGCACACCCGCGGGAATTCGGATCCACCACCGATGGCTCATATGTTACAGGTCCCAGCGGTGTGGCGGTAAAGTGTCAGCCCGCATAAGCAACATACTTTTCCTCAATGAGCTTTCGCATTCTTTCCTGAAGTGATGCTGCATAAATGTATGCGTTTTAGGTTCACCTCTGGAATATGTAAGAATAAATTTACCTCAGGTCAGAATTCCCACACTCCATACCTTCATAGTTCTTAGAGATAACATGTTTAGCCCTTAAATGCGCAATTTATTATTTCTTTTAACTATGATGGTTTTTCATTCCAAAAATAATACATTACACATCGGTATACGCAAAGCTATACGATTACTGTAGCTACTGACACAGTTCAGTCTTAGGGATGTCCTGGCTCGCGAATTCTCTGAGGTAAACAACATTGTATTTGTTTTACCTTAGCTGTTTAACTTTTGCACCACTCCAGCTGATTAGCAAGAAAAATCTTAAAATAAAAGATTGTTCAGTTTTTAATACCCTAGCAACCCCTAGCGAGTTCGTCTTCAAGACAGAAGTAAATGGACACTTGTAAAATCTTAAAGCAGATATAACAAGCAAATATATTCTCCTTTGCACATTTGCAACGCTGTGCATTTAAGGGTAAGATTAAACTGTTGTTACTTATTTGTGTTTGATCGTCAGTCTCACGTTCATGTCCTTTTATCATCTGTGCTGTTATGATATCACGGACGATAAGGATAAATGTAATTATTTACGTTTTAATTGGGTTAGTTGAACCAATGATTTGTAAGTCCTAACTCAATCCGGAGACCAGTAAAGAAAAGTCGAGAAACGTCACATTCAGGTTAGCCCCTAGACCTTCGAACAAATAAACCATTGGTACATTTGAATATGTCAGCATCTTACAACATAAATTTAGTTCCCACTGTAGATAGAAACACGTAAGAAAAGCATTTGTATACGACTGTGAATATAATATACTGAGACGTGGTGCAGAAGAAAAACTAAACTCTAGACTGGTAGAACACAAGTTCATAACCATATAACAGAGCTTCACCCCAATTTTGCAGGTTCCTGGTCCGTTCAAAATGTTATACAATTGGTAACCAGTGAGGTTTCCTCTATCGAGTTATTTCCTTAGCTGCCTAAGTGATTAGGGTGAGGTTCGATTCCGACTACATTATGCTAAACCTTTAATGAAGTGACCACATGTGACACTAATAAATTATTGTGTTGTTGCTATATTTTACGTGACGAAGTATTAATAAAAAAGTAATTTACTACTTGTAATTGTGATAAAAGATGAAACTGGTCTTCTCGGGCGTAAACATCTAGGTACTGAGAAAGTTGGGCACATTGTTTGCGTCGTGTAGCTTTGAGGTTCTATTTGGGAGATGGTGGGTTCGTTGTTTCACCATTTTCACATCAGAGAAATGCTGGAGTTGTATCCTACCTTTTTTTTTTATTTACTTTACGTCGCACCGAGACAGATACGTTTTATGGACACGATGTGATTGGAAAGGGCTAAGAGTAGGAAGGAAGCAGCCGTGGCCTTAATTAAGGAACAGCTCCAGCATTTGCCTGGTGTAAAAATAGAAAACGACGGAAACCATCTTCAGGGCTGCCGACGGTGGGATCCGAACCCACTACCTCCCGAACAGAAGGTGATAGCTACGTGACCCAAATCCCCTAGACACTTGCTCGGTGGCCGTACCTTGATTAACCACACGGTCGTTTCCTCTCTAATTCTAGCCTTTAGATACTCCATCATCGCCAACTACCTCTGGGTGTCAGGGCGACGTAATATAAATAATGGCGTATGGACTCCGGAGAGGCCTGGTGCGGGTCTTTTTCTCGTAGACGGCCTATTAGACGACCTGCATGTCTGTGAAGATGAGGGCCCTACCTAGGATGATTTGTAATGCTGAATACGCCACACACACCCAGCTCCCGAGCCATTAGAATGAACCAATTAAAGTTAAAATCCACGACCTGGCCGGGAATTTAATCCGGGACCCTCTGGATCAAAGGCCAGCACGCTAACCATTTAGCCATGGAGCCGCACAGGGCGACGTAAATCAAATAGAAAAAACAACCGAACATCTAAGTCAAGAGCCCCAAGAGAAGACCGGAAGGCCAAGACTGCTCGGAAAAACAGCTTACACGGAAGAAAAGGCTGCGAAAATAGGGACCAAATAGAAAGACGCATCAAACCTGGTACAATTGGGCTTGGAGTCAAGCTCCTTGTGTCTTAAATCCTCGGGGCTATTGATTCGATTCCTAAATGGGTTGAGGGATACTTATCTTAATATTAATTTTCCCTCTTCTCGGGGATTGAATGTTTGTGTTGTTCCTTATGTTCTTACTGCTCATACACTACACACGACAGTACCCTAGCACTGAAACATAGAGCTTCCTATACACGGCAGGCGACATACTACAAGGCTTGTATCAGGCTAGCAAATTCTACACGAAATAATTAAGAAGTCAGGCTTGGAAGAGAACAGTTACTCTCCAACCTCAGTGACGCAGTTGATTAACCCTTGTCCCTCCGTTTCCAAGATATCGAGTTCGATTCTGGATGCGGTCGAATATATTCTAAGGGGTTTAAATGTGACAACTTCTTGTCGTTGGCTTCCGACGGATTAAAGAATCCTCTGCGTCAAAATTCCGGCAGCCTCGCATCTCTTATGATGTGTAGTACTAAATGGACGTTAAACGATATTATTACTCGAGCAACAGTACACCGATATGGCAATGTCGATTATTGTTTTAAGACAATAAAGAAAAAGTTTTGCTGTATGAACAGGGTTAGTGCAAGTAGGCGAGAATCCTGAGTCCACTATGCAAATGCGTATTTCCCTGTCAAACCATCAGACAAATTGGCGAGAAATGTTCCAAGTTTTCCTGCTATGGACATTTTCTGGATTTTTTAGATGCTACACCAAAGGCTTTGCATGCCTACCCCTTAGTCCGTTTTCCTGATATTGGATCGGCGATGAGATGAGATTAATTTATATGGCATGGTTTTACTTCAGGGAGATTCAGATTAGGAGCTAATTAAGATGAAATTAATGATTGTGAATTAAATGGGGTAAGGACGTAGAAGGAATCGGTTGTGACTTATGATTAGGAGCTGTCCCATTATTTGCCTGGAGGTGAAAATGGGAAATCACAGAAAACGATTCTCACGACAGCCGACGATGGGGTTCGAATCCACTCATCTCTAGAATACAGAACTCGGTTCCACGACTATAGCGCGTTAACACGCGCGGCCATTCCGTTCGATAGGCTTTATCATCTATAAATACACTGGTGGGAAATGAAATCCCAACACCAAGGAGTTGTGCCGATAAATGAAGTTCGGGGGGCGGGTTTGTCCACCTGAAAGATGACGCGTATTCATATTTGCGCGCTAGTGGACGAAGAATAGTGCCAGTAGGACCACTATAACCTTGCAAAACAAGTTTGCTTTAATTACTCGCTGTACACTTCGTGATAGTCATTATCCGGTGTTGACGTTGTGTGGTAGGTGTAAGTCAGACATGCCTTTAAAGTGACAAACAAGGCAGTGTCCGTAGCTTTCTGAGTTTGAGAAACACCGAACGAGGAGGTGGGTGTTCTTTCCAGGATATTGTAGAAAGACTTGGCAGGTATGTATCTACAGTGCATCGGTGTTGGCGACAATGGTCACGGTAAGGCACTGTGACAAGAAGACCGGGATCCAGCCGCACACGGGCCACTACGGAAAGGAAAGACCGCCGTATTAGCCGCATGGCTGTGGCTGATCGTACTGCATCCGCAGCAACCATAAGAACTTCCGCTGGCACTAGAGTGACATAGCGAACTGTAACAAATCGATTACTTGAGGGAAAGCTCTATGACAAACGTCATATAGCGTTCATGCCACCAACTCCGAATCACTGCCATCTGCGACTTCAGTGGTGTCAAGCTACAGCACAGTGGAGGGCGTAGTTGAGATCTGTTGTATTCTGAGATATGAGCCGTTTCTGTCTTGATGCCAGTGATGGCCAAGCTATCTGTGGTGTTGACACACTGGACCTACACTAGTAGGTCTGGGAAGTAATTTCCTTTGAAGAAACTTGATTTGTGCGTCAGACTGGTGATTGAACCTGTTGTGTTTCCCTTCATTCGCAGTATTCAAGGGAGTGTTTTCCAACAGGATATAATGACAAATCCAGCGTCATCCAATATCAGAATTAACCGTTGCTGATTTGACTGACCAAGTGCGACAGGCATCGAAACCCACCCCACAAACTAACATACGGCACCTGTACAACACAATTCATGCACGTTTGTAAGTATGTTTTCAAATTGTGGCGACTGCACCAGTTATTAATGTACCACGTGTCACATGTATTCTCGCCCATATTTGAATCAGTGACCTGGAACTTTAATAAAATAAATATGTTACCTAGATAATTGCTTAGCCTAAATGGTATTCCTCCAAACTAATGTATTCTTGATGTTGGGATTTCTTTTTTCCACAGTGTAATTTAGATATTAGTCTGTAATTTTCTACTTTTATTTCTGATGTATGTTAATAATATATTGTCATTTATTAGGTATTTAAGCCCACTAGGGAGCACTTATGCATAGTTCTTTTTGGATGCTCGCTTTTGTTCCCAATACCTCTTTAGCCCTGATTATTATTATTATTATTATCATTATTATTATTATTATTATTATTATTATTTATGGGAGCTAATCATCGAGTTCATCATACCAGGAAAGATGGAAGTGAAGAGCCTGGCACAAGCATGTCGAACACAAAAATAGACTGAACAAGAGACCCCATGCATGCCACTTAAAGATGGTGATGATGGTGATTATTGTCGTAAGAGGAAGCACAATTAGACAATCTTCTAATAAATCAGAGTGAAAATCAAAGCGTTCCGATACTTTGAATAATGAATGTATCGGTATGAAAGTGAAGGGCTACGACGGCATCGCAAATCTAATACTATTGGGGTAGTAAGAGAACAAGTGTTGATAAATATAACCAGATATGAAACACTGAGAAGACTGGCATAAGTAAGTGAAAACTATGCTAGGCTCAGCTATGGGCCCAGTGGTTTCCAAACACCCCTCTTAAGTTATGAGTCCCTGGGAGTCCCTGTTAGTCGCCTCTGAGGACAGGCAAGGGCTACCTTGGAAGTATTCCACAACCCTCATCTACAGGGGAATCACTTCACACTCCCAATTTGAGAGTCACTAGATCGTCACCTCTCATTACCAGCCTATTATGATGGGCAGGGAAACGCTGTTCATGTATTCTATCCCCCATCCACAGGGTTTCGCGCTCAGAGCGCTTTATTCATTCCCCTCTCAGACATAAAAATCTTTCAATTTCAGAATATAATAAATCACCCTTAACGAGGAATCTGTTCCGCAAAGATTGTGAATGGCCTTAATGATGCTGAAGGCTTTGTCTAAGTATAAAAAAGAAAAAAATTACTTGATCGAGCAGGCGATTCGCCCTATCGAATGTGTCAAATAGTTCAACAAAAGCTGATTCATGTCATTTAGAACCACCTCGTTTTGTTCTTTTAAAGACTTTAAAATTAGCTTACTGTCAATCCAATAAAATGTCTGAAAACCATTAATAAACAGTAATAAATGAGGCTATTGAATTGGCTATTGTTTCAAGATGGCAGAAGCGTTCCTTGGTCTGACATATGGATTAAACGTAGTGAGGTGTGTGAGTGCGTGATGGACTGATGATTTATGATTCATCACGTGATATTTAACTCAGCGGTTGAGGGCCGGGTGTTCGTACGTAAATAGAAACCGAGGTCACGAACGAACATCAGAAGTTCTTCAGGCTTTACAGACCGATTTGCGCAATGGGTGATGTTTCGTGAATTTTAACGCAAGTTTCTGATTCTGTTATTTATTTCGAGGGCCCGAACCAATCCAGTTGCCACTCCAATAGTGTAGAGGTAGACTCCACGTTGGATTTCCAGCTCGTTCAAGAATGTCAATCTTTCTTTTTGGTAGGGGCTTTACGTCGCACCGACACAGATAGGTCTTATGGCGACGATGGGATAGGAAAGGCCTAGGAGTGGGAAGGAAACGACCGTGGCCTTAATTGAGATACAGCCCCAGCATTTGCCTGGTGTGAAAATGGGGAACCACGGAGAACCATCTTCAGGGCTGCCGACAGTGGGGTTCGAACCCACTATCTCCCAGATGCAAGCTCACAGTCGCGCACCCGTAACCGCACGGCCAACTTGGCCGGTATCTGAGGACTGACACCCCCGATAATTTGTACTATACAGTTTTTCCCATTTTCGAAGAGGTAAAGTGACGAAGATCTCGATTCTTGGCCCCTTATCATCATTATTCCAGGAGAAAGTACGTTAAAGTTGTCCAGAACTTCAAAAATCCCATATTTCATATTTTATCTAAATTCTTATTTGTAAATATAGGTTCACTCATGCGAACACTACTGAATATGGCATTTGATATTTCTTTGCATTTGATGCAGCAAAGGATGATGGATATATTTTGATCGATGCCAAGCGAAGGGCTAAGTATATTTTTTGTTCAGACTCTAAACATGACGAGCTAAGTGTTAATAAAACGTAACGGCAGTGATTTCCTTGATAATAATAGTATCTCGGATCATAAAACGAGGTTATGTGAAAATTAGTATTTCCAAGACTAAAGTGGGAAGAGACCGGACGAGTTGGCCGTGCGGTTAGGGGCGCGCGGCTGTGAGCGTGCATCCGGGAGATAGTGGGTTCGTACCCCACTGTCGGCAGCCCTGAAAATGGTTTTCCGTGGTTGCCCATTTTCACACCAGGCAAATACTGGGGCTGTACCTTTATTAAAGCCACGGCCGCTTTCTTCCCATTTCTAGGTCTTTCCTATCCCATCGTCCCCATAAGACCTATCTGTGTCGGTCTGACGTAAAGCCGACTGTAAAAGTGGGAAGAAACCTAACAGGATTGAATGTCAGGTAGGAAATAAGAAATTGGAAGAGGTAGACCATTTCCCGCATTTAGGATATGTATTCTTCCAGAATGATATGGTAGTGAAATCAAATCAAGGTGTAGTAAAGGACTTACGTCGTGGTAATTCAGATACAGAAAGTCTGAATTTGTGTGAAACTCACAGGCCACCGTGAGGAAAAAGAACATGGAATATGTCTCCTACTGATCTTCTGTAGAAGTGGGTAACTATCTCCTCTTACCACTAATCAGAAGAAATATGGGAGAGTTACAATACTTCGAAGGAAGAGGGTGTCGGAAATGATTGAGAAAGACCACGAAGGGTGTGCAAATCTAAGACTCCGTAGGTCTGGCAAACCTAATACCGTCGAGGTAAGAAGAGAAGAATTTGTTAACCAATGAAGGTCAGATGTGAGAGGAGCTTAGCACAAGTAAGTGGAAGCAAAGCCAGACTCATCTAGGGGATCCTAATATAAGAACCCCTGGGGTACAACATTTTCAGTTGCCCCGTAAGACAAGCAGCAGGTACCATGCAATTATTCTACCATCCCCACCCACTGGAAGTCCACTTACCTGCTGGAAACCTGGCAGTCCGAGGAGCTGTTTTACAAGAATTACAACATGTAAAAAAATAAGCGTCAGTTACATGACTGAGGTAGCCGTTCAGCGATCACTGACACTGTAATATCCGCAAGCCGTCTACTGACAGCTGCAATACTGGTAGATCCAACATCGCCAATGGATTCAATAGGCCGTTGATTGATTTTGAGTTTTTAGATCCTATTCAGTAAAGAGCTCCGTGCATTGCCTTGGAGTTCATTAGTACTACCTTACTTTACCAATGCATGCAACTTCAATAAAATTCGTCTCCATGGCTAAATGGTCAACGTTGAAGTCTTCGGTTCAGAGGACACGGGGTTCATTTCCTGACCACGTCTGCGATTTTATCGCAGTCCGGTTGATTCTCTGACCGAGAAACTGGGTGTCTATGTTCATCCAGGTACACACCTCCTCATAAACACACAACACTCTACCGACCTTCATAAAAACCGGAAATAGTGTATACATCCTTCTACACAGAGTTGGAGTCAAGAAGGGCATTCGGCCGTAAAATACAGCATAGTTTGGTGTGATATAGTTCGCGACCCCACCACAGTATGGGAAAATTGATGGAAGAAGTAGAATGATAAATATGTAATTATCTTGGTAATTATGCTGGACGAAATATTGAAATGAAATGGCGTATGGCTTTTAGTGCCGGGAATGTCCGAGGACAAGTTCGGCTCGCCAGATGCAGGTCTCTCAAGTTGACTCCCGTAGGCGACCTGCGCGTTGTGATGAGGATGAAATGATGATGAAGACGACACATACACCCAGCCCCCGTGCCAGCGAAATTAACCAATTATGGTTAAAATTCCCGACCCTGCCGGGAATCGAACCCGGGACCCCTGTGACCAAAGGCCAACACGCTAACCATTTAGCCATGGAGCCGGACGACGAAATATGAATTTGTAGTGAAGACATTATTCCAACAATTTTCTGGAGCGCATGTGGGAAAATGGTGAAGCTAGTACTTGTTATCACAATGGGAAATAAAATAGAACTATTTCGGTTAATGTCAGGAATTTCTGCAGGCCCTAGAGCTATCCTGGCTTAGTCTGGAATTTTTTACAAGGAGAAGTATAATGCGATAATCATCCTCTCTTATTAATACTAATCCTGTCCGGCTCCATGGCTTAATGGTTAGCGTGCTGGCCTTTGGTCACAGGAGTCTCGGGTTCGATTCCCGGCGGGGTCGGAAATTCTAACCATAATTGGTTAATTTCGCTGACATGGGGGCTGGGTGTATGTGTCGTCCTCATCATTATTTCATCCTCATCACAACGCGCAGGTCGCCTACGGGAGTCAACTTGAGAGACCTACATCTGGCGAGCCGAACTTGTCCTCGGACACTCCCGGCACTAAAAGCCATACGCCATTTCATTTTCAATACTAATCCTAGGAGTAAGAAGATCGTACAAGCTCATTGCTGAATGGTCAGCCTTCAACTCATGGGATCCTGGGTTCGACAGAAGACCCCACCAGATGTGAGAAAAACAGAAGAGAAAGACGAAGAAGACGGGAGTTTAAAATATTGCTAAAGATCTGTCCATTCAAAATAAAAAGAGAAAATGACCATGATGCGGGTGAAAATGAAATCCCTAGGCCTCGTAAGCCTAGTACCGTCGAGGTAGGAAAAGACACCTAGGGAGGTCATAGAGGAAATATACAAAATTTCAGCATGGTACAAGGCTTTTCTTCTTTTGTACATAGCTTTCTTGTGCCGGTAATGTCCGAGGACATGTTCAACTCACGAGTTCTGCAGCTGCTATTCCGGTACACACAATGGGGATGAGCGATATTTGCCGCCGTGTGAGGGTGTTGTCTGTGGGGTGTAGGTAGAATTGCATGGACTAGGTATGGGAAGGAAGTGTCCGTGGCCTTGGAAAGTTACCAACCCGGCATTTACCTAGAGCTGAACTGAGTAACCACGGAAAACCATTGCGGGGATGGCCGATGGGAATTCGAACCCACCTGTCTCTCCAGTACAGGGCTGGCAGTCATAACGGATCGTTTCGCAACGCATTGAGCTAACCTGTTCGGTGGCACAAGTTAGAAGAAGCTACAGGCCTACCAGTATAAGCTTAAAGTCCGTTGTCGAATCTCTGCGCATCCGATCTCAGAGCCCCTGGGACTAATGTGGCAAAATACGGACACAAATTCTGGACTTCAGAAGGAACAACCTCGGAATATCTTACAGCAGAGTAAGAAATATGAAATTGAACATGACCTTTCCCCTATTTTGAGCATATATTATGCATTTGCTGGTGGGACCTAGTGTTTACAGTGCACTATGTCTTCTGGTATGGGCTAGAGCAATTTTGTTACTTTCATTGATCTGTCTCAGCTTTATCCTTGGCTTTGACAAAATGAAAGTGACTGAGGTACGAGTGAAGCTAGTAATGCCATTCCTTCTGCAGCCAGTCCCTGCTATGAATGGTGTGAAAATATTGCTCATTGGTGCATGCATTTCAGTGGGCCTGGCAGACTGATATGTAATAGCAACTTCTGGCTCTGTGAGGAAAGCAACGGGAAACTACCTCACTCCTCATTTCCCTAGTACGCCTCTTCAGTGATGCCTAGGCCATCTATGACAGCTGACGGCGGAACTGTTGAGTATCCAACCAGCCTTGGGCTGAGGACTAAACATACATACATGTGGCCATTATACGTTCATATTCATCAAGGTGATGAGAGGTCTCTACTCCACAAAACAATATAGAGATATATAAGTCATTATTTTTGAAAACTAGTCCCCCAAATCAATTTAAGGTATATATGAGAATATCTTCCGTCTGTTTCTATGCTGTTTCAAGATTAGCTGATAATTCTAAGAATAAGTTCTTAATGCGTGCATGTTTCATTTGAGAATTTAGCCTTCAGCGGGCAGCTGATATCAGCCGTCTTCCCCCTTTATAAAAACATAGTAAATAGGAAATGGTCAATCGACTTCCCATCACATGAAGACTGCCTTGAGAAATTCAATTATAACAGTAACTCATTTTCGATAAAATGTGGACAAGGGCACTTACACTTCCGAGGTCTTGAATTAGTCTCATGAAAACTAGTTTCTATCCGGATATCAGTCAATCCACTCAATAAAATCATACTAATGTAGGTTATATGACCTTCAATATCCTGCTGGACTTCTCACAATGTCAATATTCTTACAGCTCTGGAGTTTGTGCTAATAAAAGAGGCAAAATATCAGGGGAAAAGGAACACCACTCTAAGAATCGAAATATGATATTTCATTTAACCCTCCCTCTTAATTCCCTGTGCTGAGCAATGCACTTGAAGGTAGTGGTAAGTGTACACGTGCAGCGAATAGGCCTGCAGCCTCTCCTCGAAGTAGGGGAACAGCTTGTCGTAGCCCAATAGAAGCTGCTACAGCTTATTTCTCCCTTCACATATTTAGACTGTACCTCACAATAACATTGTACAATAGATTTGACATGGATACAAGTATTAAAAAGTACGGTTGCCATAGTAAAGTCATTGTTATATAACTTAAATGAGATGATATGCCTATTAAACCCGCTAGCACCGAGAGAGTTGGCCGTGCGGTTAGGGGCGCGCATCTGTGAGGGTGCATTCGGGAGATAGTGGGTTCGAAACACACTCTCGGCACACCTGATGGTGGTTTTTCGTCGTTTCCCATTTTCACAACAGGCAATTGTTGGGGCTATAACTTATTTAGTAATAATGATAGTCATGTTATTGGTTTTACGTCGTGACTGGATAGCGACGATCATGGAATAGCAGTGGAAGGAAGTGGCCATGGCCTTAATTAAGGTACAGCCAGTCCGGCCCCGCGGTGTAGGGGACAATGCAGCCGCCTGTCATCCGGCGGCCCCGGGTTCGATTCCCGGCCGGGTTACGGGCATTTAATTGTAAATGATCAATATCCCTGGCCTGGGGACTGGGTGTTTGTGACGTCATTAATGTTAATTTCCTCACATTCAACGCTTTACATTTCCACCATTTCCAAATACACGCAAGTTCACAAAATATGGTGCAAAGTAGGGGCAAAAGATCTTCTTAGGTCGACGCCCCGAATAAATAGATTTTAAAAATGTACAGCCGGACTGCGTGGCTCAGAAGATTCATGCGCTAGCCTTCTGACCCCAACTTGGCACGATCGCTCAGTCGGATGGTATACGTCAGCCTCGTGTCGGTGGATTTATTGGCACGTAAAATAACTCAGTCAAAATGGTTAAAAATGTGTTTTGTCCAACGTGAGTTGCCCATCCGCCGTTAAGTGCTCGTAGAAATAAGCTCTAAGTTTGCGTATATGTCCCTTATATTATCTCTCTCAGAATAGCTTTCTTGTCTCGATTTTATTATATAGATGCCATTTTCGTAATCTGGGCAACTATATTGCGGAGAACCTTTCTCTCATTTTATTCTAACTTCGTGAGTTCAGATTTCTGAGAGGATAAAGCATTCTTACTCATAGAGTGATACCGACTCGACACAGTGCTATAATGATTTTTATTTATTGAAAAGCACCGTTATATATATTTTGGGTGGTTTTAAAAGCTACCTCCGTATTTTTACTCTGTTCACTTAGGCCTCTATGTATCTAGTTCGTTTGATGGGATCTACTCACTAAGGTATGTTTTTTTAAGTTAATTTCGTGTGGCTATTTCTAGCCGGGTGCAGCCCTTGTAAGGCAGACCCTCCGATGAGGGTGGGCGGCATCTGCCATGTGTAGGTAACTGCGTGTTATTGTGGTGGAGGATAGTGTTATGTGTGGTGTGTGAGGTGCAGGGATGTTGGGGACAGCACAAACGCCCAGCCCCCGAGCCAATGAAATTAACCAAGGGAGGTTAAAATCCCCGAACAGGCCGGGAATCGAACCCGGGACCCTCTGAACCGAAGGCCAGTATGCTGACCATTTAGCCAACGAGTCGGACACTAAGGTATGTTAATTTATACACACAGTTTGTGTTCCATATTTGGTGCTTAGTTGAGTCTTGTAGTCTTTGATATTTGGCATTACTTCCGTCTATTTAAATTACATCTTCAAGCCTGTTTGTTCTGTTACTTCTTTCATCACATTAATTTCTTCCGTCGCATTTTCAAAATTCTCAATCATTATTGATATATCATTCGCGAAAGGTAAACAGTCAATTTCCACTCCGTTCTTCTCGTCCCATTCTTAACAAGTTCGAACAAGTTTTTATCTTGCAGTATCTAACAGCATTCCTGTATTACGTTTCCCAGCGTGCAGTTGAACAAGAGTGGCGAAGCGTCCATCTCCCTGTCTAACTCCAGTTTTAATCTCAAACGGTGCGGAGGAGCATCCTAATTTTTGTTATTTTGGTCTTGGTACTAATCAGAATTGCCTGTATTGAAAATGAAAAAATAAAAATCCACAGCCTGTTTCCATCATTCGACCGGGTCAAGAATGGAATGAATGAAGCTCCGATCTAGCGGCGAGGATAGGAGATGAGCCGGCTGCCGAAACCTGTCGCGCTCTTCTGGGGGTTGCCTGCATTACCGCTAGCAATTTCTCATTGACTACCATATATGCAATTATGTGCAGCAACTCATTGCGGGCAGTAAAATCGTATGCCCTTTTGAAGTCCACAGCTGTACACACGTACGTTCGGCTATTCAACATATGATATTTTATTATTGTTTTGAGATGATATATTCTCTGTGCTGCTGATCGGCCTTTCCGTAAACCACCTTGTTATTGTCCAAGCGAGCTCTCAACTTGCTGTTCTAGTCTTTCTAGAATAGATAGGGATAGAATCTTGCATACTACTGGAAATAGTGGGAAACCGCGACAGTTATTTATTTACAAATCTGACAATTAATTTCTTATACAAAGGATGGATTAAAGCCACCTTCCAATCCTCTGGAAGTTGTATTCTCTCCCATATGTCAATGATGGTCCGATAGAAGAAATGTGTTGCTTATTCCTGGGCGTATTTCCATACTTCCGTTATTACGGAATCTTCACTAGAGGCCTTGCAGTTCTTCAGTCGTTTCAGGCGTTCAATCTGATCGCGATCTGGGGAAGAAGACGCCAGGTGTTGGTGTGTTGATTTGTTGGTTCTGATGGGGTTAAGCAGTTTTTCACAATTTAGAAGGTTGTCGAAGTATTCGGTAAGGACCTCATAGTTTTCATCTTTTGATGTTGCTAAAGTTCCATCTTTCCATTGAAGGCAGAAAGAGAGAGGCTTTTACCTTCATATCTTCTTATTAAACCCCTGAAATAATCACCGGAGTTACTTCGCTGGAATCTTTTCAATCTTGTTCATTGTTTCCTTTTCGTACTTGCATTTCTCACTCCGTAACACCTTCACCTATTGCACCCGTTGGTTTTTTTTATATGTTCCAGTCTTCCTCTCTTTTGGACGTATAGTATATTTTACAGGTATGTACAGTAAACGGTCCATCAATACTTGCTCTCAGCTTTCCTTCTACAAAGTGTGTTTTTCCTCTTTTTAACTTCTGCTACTCTTTTTGGCTCTTGCCTATCACGTCTCATTTTGGCGCCGCTATTTCGGGATAGAACCAATCTCTGGACTGATAACCTAACAGTTGGACGGAATTCTTTTGCAGCTTGAAACATACGCCATTTTTACTGTTTATATCGAAGTCCACTGACCGGGCGAGTCCTTCGAATTAATTCTAATTTCCTTTCAGTTTATTTGTGTCGAAGCGGGTTGTGGTAGGTTGGATCTTTTATCTGTTTAAAACTGAAGAACTGGGACATAAATGATCCGAATCTTTGTTCATCCCCGTTTTGACTATGACGTTAAATATTTGGGGACACGTTCGAGATGTTGTGGTATGGTCCAGTTGGAATTCTTTTATTTCTGTGTTTGGCTTAGATTTGAACCAAAGCCACCTTGATGAAATGCCAGTGGCGGTGTTTCTCGGCTTTGACGTCATGTCCTATGATTATTATTATTATTATTATTATTATTATTATTATTATTATTATTATTATTATTATTATTATTATTATTTTCGTGGTAAGTAAGTAAGTAAGTAAGTAAACTCGTGTCCTCATCCCGAGGTGGTGCAGCTCTTTTCAGGCACACCCCCATTGGAGGTGAGCAGCATGTACCATTTCAACCACATTCTTAAATTTCTGGCAGTACCGGCAATCGAACCCGGGCCCCCAAGGACGGCAGCTAATAACACTAACCGTTACGCTACGGAGGCGGACATTTTCGTGGTTAGCTATTTTCAGCTTGGAAAAACACGAGAAAGATAATTTCTCATCTGATCTCCAGATCATCGCAATGTATTTTTTTTTTTTTTTTTTTTTTTTTTGGCTAGTGGTTTTACGTCGCACCGACACAGATAGGTCTTGTGGCGACGGTAGGATAGGAAGGCCTAGGTGTTGGAAGGAAGTGACCGTGGCCTTAATTAAGATACAGCCCTGGCATTTGCCTGGTGTGAAAATGGAAAAACACGGAAAACCACCTTCAGGGCTGCCGACAGTGGGATTCGAACCCACTCTCTCCCGGATGCAAGCTCACTGCCACGCGCCCCTAACCGCACGGCTAACTAGCCCGGTGCAATGTACTTCCTCTACAGTAATTGGTCTAGCGGGGTTTTTGTATAAGCTCTGCAGGTTACAGAGAATAATTATCACAATGTGGCCGGTCAATGAGTTTCAGTGGTCAATACAGACTCAATCATAATTAACATAGAATTAATACTTTAAATTATTCATTTCTCGTGGTGATTTATGGGCAGTGCCAGATGCCACGAGTTGTGATTGCAAATTCAACTTCGAAATTAGCTCAATGTGACGTATTAATTGAAAGGTATTATCATTACTCTTTTGATGCTCAAATTTATGCTGAATCATGGAGAGTGTTATATTGTTTTCATCATTTGAAATAATGTAAGGGCGTATGATGGAAGAAATTAGTTGAAATATACTGTCATGGACACAGAGGGAAATGACACTGACACTACATAGAGTAACTATCTGCGAGCCATGCCTATTAAGCCGATATAGATTAAATTAGATTACATGTGAAATACTGTTCCCTTCTCATTGTACAGTAAATATAATATTAGACTAGCTTAGGTATCAGGTTATTAGACTAGTTTAGATACGAAATTATGTTTTTATCTACTCTTTTCTTATAAGGATTAGATAAGTAATATTATTTCTTTCTCAACGTAAATATAATATTAGAATAGTTTAGATATTAGGTTAGTAGATATTGAAACATGAAAAAAATCACGTGTAAACATTTGCCACTGTAATTGGGATTAGAAATCCTGTAGTGCGCAGTAAATAAATAAATAAATAAATAAATAAATAAATAAATAAATAAATAAATAAATAAATAAATAAATAAATAAATAAATAAATAACGTACCGGTAGTCTGGAAGTGAGTACAGCAACTTATCTCACCAGTTGGCCCGGGGTCGATTTCCGCTCAGTTCTAAGTTGAATGGTTTGAGGTTCTGGAAAGGGGTTTTGTCAGCATATAGAATATTTAAAAAAAATATTTCTCTCGGTCATCATTGATCTGGTTATCCTTGTATTTAACTTCGACACTTAGCGATTGCTGGGATGGCACTATGTTGTGACAGTAGTGGTGGTTATCGTTTTAAAGGGCAGTGCAACTTGATAACAATCAATTCTTTAATTGAAGATGGAAAAGGAAGACGTTCGACCCTTCTAATAATTAAGTACCGTTTAAAGGAAGGCGAAGGCCACGAAGGGTATGAAAATGAAGTGCTCTCTACACCTCACAAAAGTAATACAGTTGGGAGTAGGAAAAGAACAAAAGCTGACAATTTGAGGTGCTGGTGGTGAGGGCTATGACCCTTCAAGGAATTAGGGTATCCGAGAAAGAAAGAGTGGACGACAAAGATTATGAAAATGAAAGACTCTCTACGCCTCACAAAAGTAATACAGTTGAAGTCAGAATAGAATAAAAAAAGAGCTCATTATTGGAGGTCACTTGAGAAATATGAAATTGAGAAGCTGGTACAATTAAATGGAAAAAATGACAGATCCATCTAGGGACTCCATGGTCACCATCGCAAGCTGAAGGGAGTCTGATAACCTACGTTCATATGATAATGCCTTGATAGGTTAAGGAAAAAAGTGGCTGTGATCTCCGCTATATTTTAGGTACTACCTCGACATTTGCTTGGAAGTGAAGTGGGGGATACCGGGAGCAACACACTGAGAGAGGAATTTTAACTCAATTTTCCTTTTTAGCTGAACCGATAATCTAGACGTTAGACCTCTTACAACAGTAATTATCATGATCATCGTCCTTCACAGTTCTGTTATCCCATGCTGCGTTCACCGCGTTTTGGTCCATTCAAATAGGATAAGTATTCGGCCAAGTCGGGAATCCAAGCTAGCTTAACTTGGAAAATCACATACACAAACTGTGGAAACTCTGTGGAGAAATGATCGATTATTTATTTACATGTAAATAACCTTGTATATCCTGGGCTTTTATGTTAAACTTCTTGGGACGATAATGCACAACTATTAGAATTTGTGAGAAAGAAAATGAATAGAAACAGAAAATGTGGATTGGGAATAATATTCAGTTCGATAAAGAGAAAGGCGAATTTTACACCACAATACTGGACATGGACAACGAGACATTTGAGCCAGTATGTATGGGACAATAAAATGAAATGAAATGAAATGAAATGAAATGAAATGAAATGACGTATCGCTATTAGTGCCGGGAGTGTCCGAGGACATGTTCGGCCCCCCAGGTGCAGGTCTTTTGAACTGACACCCGTAGGCGAGCTGCACGTCATGATGAGGATGAAATGATGACGAAGACGACACATACACCCAGTCCCCCTGCCAGCGAAATTAACCAATAATGTTTAAAATTCCCGAACCTGCCGGAAATCGAACCCGGGACACCTATGACCAAAGGCCAGCATGCTAACCATTTAGCCATGGAGCAGGACTATGAGATAATACGACAACATTTTCAGACATTCGTGACCTAATAAAGAAAATTATTGTCAAAGAAGAAAATCCAATTCGAAATACAATTACTATTATATTAAATGTACAATGCGTACAGTATTAGCAGAGTATTGACGGGAGTTCTACAATTAAAACCTGAGTTTTGTAATAGTTAACGCCGTATCTACTTACATATATTAATGGAATATTTTCTTTGGTAAAGAAGCCTCCGTGGCTCAGGCGGCAGCGCGTCGGTCTCTCACCGTTGTGGTTCAAATCGCGGTCACTCCATGTGAGATTTGTGCTGGATAAATCGGAGGTGGTACAGGTTTGTCTACGGGCACTGCGGTTTTCCCTGTTATCTTTCATTCCAGCAACATTCTCCAATATCATTTCATTTCATCTCTCAGTCGTTAATCATTGCCCAGAGGAGTGCGACAGGCTTCGGCAGCCAGCACAATTCCTATCCTCGCCGCTAGACCGGGGTTTCATTCATTCCATTTCTGATCCGGTCGAATGGCTAGAAACTGGCTGTGAATTTTCATTTCATGTTCTTTGATCATGTTTCTAATAATATCTAGCTTTCTCCTGGAACATAAAACTCTCGTCCCCTCCCTGCTTTTTGGCAGGGTACACAGCAATGCAGTGGGACATAACATTGCCAAATGTAAAGAGTTGAGATGCTTTTCAGTCCCTCTCGTACTGCACTTCTCGAACACCAGTTGTTGTATTAGAAACATATATACTAGTGTCTAACTTCCTTTGGCTGTGAAATCAAGGCCTCGGCCTTTTAAATGAAAAATGAAAAACCACAGCCTGTTTCCAGTCATTCGACCGGGTCAGGAATGGAATGAATGAAACCCCCATCTAGCTGGGAGGATAGGAAATGTGCCGGCTGCCGAAGGCCTGCCGCACTCCTCTGGGGCAATGATTAATGACTGTCGGATGAAATGAAGTGATATAGGAGAGTGTTGCTCGAATGAAAGATGACAGAGAAACCCGGAGTACTCAGAGAAGAACCTTTCCCGCCTCTGCTTTGTTCATCAGAAATTTACAGGGGGGGGGGGGATCGGTATTTGAACCACGGAACCCAGCATTGAGAGGCCGATGCGCTGCTGCCTGAGCCACGGAGGCTACAGGGGCTTCTAATTCGGCTCAAATACAACAACCACCAAATAAGAATCAATCAGTCACTACTGATCTGCATTTAGGGCAGTCACCCAGGTGGCAGATACCCTATATGTTGTTTTCCTAGCCTTTCCTTAAATGATTGCAAAGAAATTGGAAATTTATTGAACATCTCTCTTGGTAACTTATTCTAATCCCTAACTCCCCTTCCTATAAACGAATATTTGCCCCAATTTGTCCTCTTGAATTCGAACTTTATCTTCATATTGTGATCTTTCCTACTTTTAAAGACACCACTCAGACTTATTCGTCTACTGATGTCATTCCACGCCATTCATGGAAATTTGAGGCATGCGGGTGTAAGACAGGCAGTAACCCTCATAACTCTACCGTCTTTACTCCTGGAGAAAGCCACTGCTCTCTGCGACAAGCAGGGATAATGAAACAGCTCATTATGAAAAAGAGGAATAAATAAAAAAAGGCAGTGGTTTTCCTTTTAATACCTTAATGCCATAGCAGCTACTGAAAATAAATTAGTTTTCATTTATGCAGACCTGACATCTTCGAAGGAAGTTCTATGAAAGGCGTGTTAGGTTATTTCACTTATCACTCTTTGAATTTCTTCCTCCAGGGCCCCTACTACACGCGGGTTATTCCATTAGGTTTTCTGTTTCAAAATTTCCACACAAATAAAAGTCACACGTACTGATATCTTCAGCATATTGACCATATTCCCCTATTAATTATCCGATTACCAAGCCTATTTGACATTTCAAATTGCAGCCACAGAATTACATGCAGTGTCGGCTGTAGCACCATCATGTTGAGAGTAGGCGGTTTTTTTTCCGTCAACATGCTAAATAGAGGATGTAAAATAGTGTCCAGTTACCGTTCGGACGTTAGTGAATCACAAAAAATATACGGATCCAATTATTCTTCATCCACTAACTGAGCATTTAATATCCAATTTCGTATCATGAGGAGGTACCTCGTGTATCGCGTGGGGATTTTCAGTGTCCGAGTGTCTAGTGTACTGAGAATTCGTATAACCACTGAGATGAAACCGAGATTCTTCAGACATGATGAAAAGCGAAGGATCTAAATCTCCTTCATAAACGCATTGTAACATTCACCGGCGGAAGTTAATACGAGCGACAAGATCTGCGACAATAACATGTGTACTACGGAAACATTATAGGGAAAATGATTTTAGGCACTCTGAGCACTGAGGTGAGTGGGATATTACGCTCCTTTGCTAACCTCCTAGACGATTTAGAAAGGATAATGTCAAGTCTGTTTTGCGTATAATCATTTTTGTCAGTAAAAAGTCTATTTTAAATGCCTTTCTCAATTGAAGGCGGATCCAGTTGCGTTCCACGTTTCAAATAATGAACATAGAACATTTCAAAAATTGTTTGCAATACTTGTGCACACAGTTATCAATTTTGTTTTTGAGAAGTTACGTTTCAAGAAGAAAGATTCATTGCTAAACGATGACCTTAACATAATGGCTAATTGTTACTGAGCACTTTTATGATCACAATCACTGAGTGCGTCAGGAATATCACGTGTCTCACTAGCACAAGTAAATAGCTCTTCTAAGGAACGAGCCTCACAGGACGGAGGACTGGACGAAGAAGCTGCTGTTCTGTCAGAAGTCGCCCCTTGAGTGGGAGAATACAGTCCGTCCTTACCGTCAGCTTACTATGCACACCTCGCTCGAATATGTCGTAAACTCTTGTTTGGTGGTCGTTGCACCAGAATTTTCTCGCCAAAGAACGCCAACCGCTTTCAAAAGTGGGAACGTAGTAGCGTTGTAATTCGGATCTTACTATGTGGTACGTGGGTATCATTACTTTTTTATTTCCAACTTCTTTGAAATCATAAAAAATATCAGCTAAACACTTGATAGGGAATCTGCCACCTGGGTGACTGCCCTAACCGCAGATCAGCGGTAATGATGATGAAGGGGATGGGAATAGGTCGTCTTGTTCTGAGCCAGACTTCAGTCTACAGAAATGGATTCCATCTGACATCCTCTACCATCCGTTCATCATTTTACTGTCTGTCATGTTTTTCAATGCCTTTACAAGCATGACCTAGTATTTACAGTTCGCTATGTCTTCTGGTATGGGCTACGACAGATTTGTCACTTTCATTGACCTGTCTCAGTGTCATACTTGGCTTTGACAATATGGAAGTGATTGAGATATGAGTGCCGTTCCTTACGTAGCCAGTCCCTTTATGAATAGTATGAAGATGCTGATCATAAAGTCACTTGGTGCGTGCATTTCAGTGGGCTTGGTAATTGATATGTAATAGCAAGTTCTGGCTCTGCGAGGAAAGCAACGGGAATCTACCTCGCCTTGCATTTCTCTAACACGCCTCTTCAGTAAGTAACACCTAAACCATTACGACAGCTGATAATTAAACTGCTGAGGATCAAACGGGGCTTCGGTCTCAGTACTGAATATACATACATACATACATACATACATACATACATACATACATACATACATACATACATACATACATATATACATACATACATGTTTTAGACACGAAATAAAAAATTTAAAAATATATTACATCTCATACATTTTTCCTTACATTTCGCATTAACATCAAAAGCCAAATGTGCAGAGAAAATTCGGTTTCTGATCGATCTGGACCGAAATATCTCAGACCCAGCAGAGAATTTTGATTTCGTAAGAAGGTGCATATTTAAATAGGCTACACGGCACAGAGTTCTATTTATGTCTGCGAGATTTTCTCTGCAGACTTTTCTTAGAGAGAGAGAGAGAGAGAGAGAGAGAGTGAGTGTGTGTGTGTGTGTGTGTGTGTGTGTGTGTGTGTGTGTGTGTGTGTGTGTGTGTGTGTGTATTTTACAAACCTTAGGTTAAATCCTGGACAATGACTTGCTTTTGGAATCCAGGCAATGACTGAGTACATACATTGTGTACTTGGCTGTTTAAATACGACTTTGTAATCTAATTAGGAACTCGGGTAATAAATCCTAATGAATTATACTTATAAAGTATTCAGATAAAGTTAGGAAAAGTCAATATTGTTCCCACATCTCCTGATAAAATCCAAGCGTAATTGCAGACTATACCGTAGGATGCGATTGAACACTGATTGTGGTTTCGTGAATATAATATAAATTGCGAAAAATAAAACAAAAAATATCTCCAAATAAATCAACGGGGGAGAGAATCCCTACTGCATCAGTAAATACGAACCAGCAGCAACAATATAGACAGCTATCACATTTCATATCAAGCCCTTCTGTCACGCGTGAAGTGCAAATTACTGCCACAGCGCAGTGCCCAGCTGTAAATCTCCCGCCTCGAGATGGAATAGAAAACTGGACATAGAATGTTTTATAAAAGTTGGACAGGTTTTAAAAATTCAAGAGATTATGTAATTTCCACTGAATTAAATCACGATTATCGTATTACAGTCCCCGTAACAGCTTAATTATAAGTGATGTGACATTAAGATTTTCATGTGTAGAGTGGCTTCTGAATTAGGAGATTGGGTGTGATAAGAGGAAGTGACGCCCCGTTATCGCCAATCCACGCTCTCAAGATCAGAAGGAGTGTGACGACTGTTCGTCGCCTTTCTTTTTACGATGGAGAGATGATATCTTGGATGCATTCTGCTGCCCCACCCACAGGCGGTCTGCGAATGCCTGGGACAAGAAGCTTCACTGTAAACTAATGAAAACGTATGTCAAGTCTGTTCACACATACGGTTTTAAGAAATTGAGGAATCAACTCCAAGTCTGTCAGCGTAGGTTAGAAATGATTTTACTGGTTTTATCTTGGACAGATTGTCTCCAAACACGTTATTAAGGCAAAGAACCGGCATAAGGCATAGCCAAGGTAAGGCAGGGTCCAAGACATATTATTTTAATTATGGTATCGATGACAAGATGAGCGAAGATAAAAGGTAGAAATTACACAGAGTGGTCGGAAACAACGCCGGCCCCGTTGGTGTAGAGGTAGCGTGCCTACCTCTAACGCGGAGGCCCCGAGTTAGATTCCCGGCCAGGTGAGGGATTTTTACCTGGACCTGAGGGCTGGTTCGCGGTCCACTCAGCCTATGTAATTAGAATTGAGGAGCTATCTGACGGTGAGATAGTGGTCCAGGTCTAGAAAGCCAAGAATAACGGCCGAGAGGATTGTCGTTCTGACCACATGACACCTCGTAATCTGCAGGCATTCGGGCTGAGCAGCGGTCGCTTGGTAGGCCAAGGCCCTTCAAGGGCTGTAGTGCCATGTGGTTTTGTTTTTTTGGTCGGAAACAACGTGAAGTGAGTATATGAGCGTTAGAGCGTTGGTCATACTGATAGGTAATTTGAAAAAAATACCTACCTATCGCTTCGCGGGCGAATTCAAATGAGTTTTACCGGATGGTGTTACTAAATCTGTTCGTGGCTTGGCTGGGCTTGAGAGCCATGCCGAGGAATGGGCATCAAACACTACACACTGTGTATTTCAGCCAATGCCACCGTAGCGTGTTTGCTGTGGGCCGAGTCTTATCAGCAGGGAGGTCCTTGTTCAACTCCCTCCCCTGGAGAAGTTCATTCTTCTACTGGCGGTCTCGAGCAAGTCATCAGCCACGGGAAGATTTAACAACACCGCTTCGCAAAACCCATCGAAGTTGCCCACGAAGCGATCTGATTGTCTAAATTCAGCAGTTGATAAAATTACAACGGCGATAGATATTTAATTATTTCTTTCAAATGATTTACAACATAACTATCCCTCTAACGCTCATATGCCCAGTTCACGTTGTTTCCGACCACACTGTAGACGCATCTCAGGCCTTCAAAGCTGTTTGCAGAATATGCTCTCAAGTGCAGAACAGTCTATCATGATGATATATTTGATGTGCATACGTAGATTCAGAAATAAGTGCATAAAATCATTCTTTCTTTCCTTTTTTTACAATTTGCTTTACGCCGCACGGACACATGTAGGTCTAATGGCGACGACGGGATAGGAAAAGGCTAGGAATGGGAAGGAAGCAGCCATGGCTTTAATTATTGCACGTCTCTAGCATGCGCATTGTGTGAAAATGGGAAACCATAGAAAACCATCTTCAGGGCTGCCGACAGTGGGGTCCGACCCCACTTTCTCCCGAATAAAAGCTCAAAGTTTCGCGCCCCTAACGACCCGATCACTTGCTCAGTAAAACCATTCTAGATATCAAAATCTATACTTCGCAACCTTCTCTTGACAGCTTTACGTGCTTCTACTATCACATTCTTTAAACAAATTCACTAACCAAGTCTGGATAAAACACTGAAGATAGATTAGACGAGTAACAAGGGATAAAATGCTTCAGTAAAGACATGCTACGTCAAAATTCAAGTGAATTATTTGAATTATTCCATGGAGTAAAAAAGAATGTTTTTTCGCTTGGCAACAAGCTTTTACGTCTTATGGAAAATGTATCAGTAATTAATTCAGTACAGCTGTACAAACATGGTTCACAATTTGTGCTCGTAACGTAAGTGTTACGTTGCAGCGATCATTAAGTGGTAATGGAGACTACAGGTAATGAATATTGCCTTTTTGTCTGTGAGGAATCGCATGTGCCACTAATATCTCGTCGATATATCGTCGAACAGTTAAGTATCCATTGCGAATGAAAAGGAGGTTGGCTTTCTTGTAACACCATAACGGATCCCCCTCATTAAGCAACGGTAGATTGTACAGCTGTCAGATTTTTTCATTCCCCTTGCCTTATCGACTCACAGACAACCATATGAACGATAAAATGCGAAACGTGATTCTTTCGAGAACATCGCAGGACACCAGTGTCTTACCTACCGGGCGAGTTGGCCGTGCGCGTAGAGGCGCGCGGCTGTGAGCTTGCATCCGGGAGATAGTAGGTTCGAATCCCACTATCGGCAGCCCTGAAGATGGTTTTCCGTGGTTTCCCATTTTCACACCAGGCAAATGCTGGGGCTGTACCTTAATTAAGGCCACGGCCGCTTCCTTCCAACTCCTAGGCCTTTCCTATCCCATCGTCGCCATAAGACCTATCTGTGTCGGCGCGACGTAAAGCCCCTAGCAACAAGTGTCTTACCTGTCAGTGCAGATGATGTCTAGCAAATTCCATTCTGCCGCCACGGTGTCGTCTGTCCAGTGCGGGTCGTGAAGATCTTTAATTGGCCTCTCGAAGCCTGTTTCTGACTGTATGGATACTATCTCCTGCTCTAGAAGCCTGCTGTAGGTCCACGTAAAGTACTCATGCTGTAACTGAGTTTGTAGATGGACAAAACGATCATGACCAGCGGTTGTTTTGCTTTCGCGGCTCTTGTAAGAGCGCTTGGTAACACTTGTAATCTCCTGCAAACGTTTACACAGATACCAAATATTAAGCTGATCAGCCCCTATCATTCTGGCAACGTACTTATACGAGTAGTCTTCTTGAAGCAGCATAAGTGCACCAGTGGCTTCATTTGCCGACGCCTGCTTTCCCCGTTGCCTACCTCGGTCCGGACGATCAACCATGAGTTGTAAACGCTACACTCCACACAGAACAACCTTCGCATACACATGGAATTGTGGTACTTGTACATTTCAACTGACACTGATACCGCACAAACATCCAGATAGTAGAAGAGCGCTGTGTTATATAAACAGGAGAGGCTATTGCCGCAACAGTCTAATCACCATTCCACTATGCATTCGTAAAATGTTGTTAAGAACATCGAAATACGTGATCAAATTCGTGCTTGGAGCAGTGTAAGATATTCGCATAGTAATAAGGAAATACATTCACGTACGTCACATCACCATTAAAATGTTGTTTTCTCTAACGTTATACTAAAATATAACAAACTTGTGAATGAATCTCTAAATAAAATGATGTCAATGATTGTTGCATACAGCGAAAAAGCTACAGGTTATCAGCTTCAGTCTGCTTAACATAGGTAAAAAGTCTGAACCAAAATCCTAAGTTTGTGGGTGCTATTCTGGTTGAGGGAATAGATTACTGAAGGGTGACAGTCAAAAATCCTAGCACTCCATATCAGATCGTGGTGCTATTCGACTCTTCTTCTTCTTCTTCTTCTTCTTCTTCTTCTTCTTATATTCAGAGCACGACTAGTGCATCTGAGTGTTATGAAAGGTGTTGCTCATAGGGTCAGTCATGCTGCAATAGCACTTTCTGACCCAGTGAGGAAAGCAATGGCAAACTACCTCACTCCTTGTCTTGCCTAGTACGCCTCATTTTGGTGCTGCCATTGATTTTTGCGGTTTCCTTATAACCGCGTAACTTTTGGTGGTGCTATTTGAGGATCCAACCAGCCTCTGGGCTGATGACCTAACAGACAGACAGACAGACAGACAGACAGACAGACAGACAGATTATTATTATTATTATTATTATTATTATTATTATTATTATTATTATTATTATTACACAAGGAGTGGTAAGGAACTATAGCTCACCCATTCGTAAAATGTTCTACCTGTGGAGGATTTAAATTAACAAATTATGTCTACTCGCAGAGAAGGACTCATTGAATACTCTCAAACACCACCTTTATAATAGATATCTGCAAGTGCATTATACGACCATCGTTGATTACCATGATCATAATTTATTATTCCTTTCTTGGAGTTTGTCAGTCAGGCAGCCCCAGTTTCGGCGAATCAGAATAAAATATTATTCTAAATTTAAAATAAGTACATATTTGACAAAATGGCTTCAAGGGAGAAGTCCTATCAAGAAAGAGTGTTATGTACAGGAAATAGACAGAAGTGAAAAACAATCGCATAGTTCAAAGAATGCCGTGGGAGGACTTGAATGGGATAGGTCAGACGTCGCAGCAACCTTTTCAGATCTAAATGCAAGGTGAACTATGTTTCCATGATAATGAAAATAAATTCTGGTTAAATATTAAATGCGAATTAGATACAGTAATTATAATGCGCGTGTTATGTTTGAGCGACTATATACCGAGAGATACCGTGAACTCTGTAATATAGTTTAAAAAACATAGGAAATACATGTCCAAAATCTTAACTTGTAGAGTTATTCAAGATAAGTTCAAGAAGGTTTTACGGGATTTCAATAAATATGAGTATTTTAACTAATTTTGTGTGTTGTAGTACGTATAATCGTGTACGTACGTGTTGAGCAGGTATTGACATCGTATTATCATACGATTATTATTAGTTTCATCGTCAGAGACAACTGACCATCGGTAGTACAAACGAATTATTCGTCAACAGTTAGATGAAGGTATTGTAGTTGACGCTTGTGCAGAGTGATCAACTCACATTCATAAAGAATCAATCTGAAAGACATGGTATTTTTTATTGTAAGTAGAATGTTTTGATTGTCTGGGATATCCCTTCGATATTTAAAAGAAAAATAAAATGATTAATATCTTCCTAAATTGGCATGTGAAATACGATGAACTCGATGATGAAATATACAGTAAATAACGGCGAATAACAATAATAATAATAATAATAATAATAATAATAATAATAATCGTATGGCCTCAGCTATTATGATCAGGAATTTTTGACGCAATTTACACTGCCTGCACGTCAAATTGGACGTTCCGTTTTACTTTATCAAATGGCAGAGCAAACTGAATTTCTCTTGGATGATCTACGGCTAAGTATTTTAATTTTGTAATTTTGTAAACATCAAACGTGTAACTAGAGAGCACTTTCATACTAATATCATACTTACTACATCGAGTGACGAACGGACATTCTTCCGCTTCAAGAATCCGACTACCTTGGATATGGAGGCCAACACTACCACTGATCCACGTATGGAACTACTGTATAGGCTGTCTGTCTGTTAGGTCATCAGCCCAGAGGCTGGTTGGATCCTCAAATAGCACCACCAAAGGTTATGCGGTTATAAGGAAACCACAAAAACCAATGACAGCACCAAAATGAGGCGTACTAGGCAAGACGAGGAGTGAGGTAGTTTGCCATTGCTTTCCTCACTGGGTCAGCAAGTGCTATTGCAGCACGACTGACCCTATGAGCAACACCTTTCATAGCACTCAGATGCTCTGAATGTCATTACTCAGCACCACCCATACCCCAGCAGCTTCCATATTGTCACAGCCATGGATGAGACTGGGACTTCGGTGGAAGCTACATTTTACTCTGGCCTGTGCCAAGAGATGGATACAAAAGTACTGTATCCATCAAGAAATGGCAGCAGGCACCCTGTATAGGCTATAACGGCTATATATATGTTAGTGCTCAAGTGCAGTTGTTTTCCCGATTGAATGCGGTGGCTTCATTTGCAGTTAAAATGGGGGACTGTAGCCTAATTAAATACTCAGGAGTGATATCGCTGTGAGCCTACGATGCAACGATCCTGCAATACTAAGCTTAGGTTTACGTAGTTGCATCCCAGTATTCGTTGATAATTAATCGATTTAATTTTGACCTACTCTATCAACAATTCAATGAACCAGCGTGTAAACTTACAGGCAATGAGGGGTAGTCTCATCTATTAGAGAGCAATGGGGAGTAAACTACCACCAGTTGTATAATTGTAAAATTAATCAAGCGAGGACTTAAACTTATATTAATGATTGCTGGAAATGTAATAGGGGATATATTTCCCACTTCACGTGCTAAGGCGCTGCAGCATGCAATTCGTGCGTGACAAATGCTGGAACATTGAGGATTTGTATCTCAGCGGTACCGTCAAGAGTATTAATTATTTGTTCTAAATTAGATCATACATAGATACACACACATTTAACTCTCGTAATAAATGGTGTCCACAAAAACACCTTTGACACAAAAGGATAACTCGCGTCAGTCATCATTCATCAGACGGCTTAGAGTTTAGCACAAAATCACATATAAAAATAATGAATTTGAAAAACAAAAGGCTAGCTATCTTACTAATCTAGTCTGCGTTTATTAGAGGGGAATATTATCTTCAGCAGCTAAATTCATAACTATGCTATTAGAAATTGAGCCACAATCTTCGACTTATATCTGATAATAAGCCATAGAAATACTCACGTTGCCGAGAAGTTATAACCCAAAGTCGGGCAGAATTCGGCTCAATGAGCAGGGCTCCAGCTCAAGAAGGTATACAGTACGAGCAATGTACGCGCTCTGGTGGAAAGTACAGCCTAGCAGCTGCTTGCACGGCCCTTACTTACAACTAGTGAAGGGGCGCGTATCTAAACATTTAAACTTTTAACAGTTTTACTCTGCCTGATATCTCGTTCTATACAATGCATTAGATTATGACGAGGAAAAGAAATAAGTTATTTTATATACAAATGACTTGTGATAAATATATACGTGTAAATATATCTATTCATTTCATTAGGTTATGCGTAGGAAACAAAATTAATTATTTTGACATGTGATAACTAAATACTCCTTGGACAACTAACTGAGCTATGGAAATACAGTAGGCCTATATAAAAACTTGTTTAGGAATACAATGAATGACGAACGAACTGTACGATTGTATTGTGTAGACGTAATATACTCAGTCAGGTACACTGCTGTGGCTTTGCTTGCAACTTGCTCCGCATATCGGCGTCTAGTCTTAGTACAGTCAGCTGCTCTCGGATCTTTCTGCGCTCATGCCGTTAGCTGAAGGAGCGGGGGCCCTCTCATTACCCACCTATGTTATAACGAATACGCAACAGGTCTAGGGTACTGAACCACTAGGATATATTACGTTCAAATACTGATGTTGTTAACGACAGCCTTGAATGTACATTTCCTTCCAACGTTTATACGTTCACCGGGATAATATCTCTCTCGTATTCCAGCGCACTCATCCCAATCCTGAAACTAACCCGTTAATCGCTTTGATAGGCGTTGATAGACCTGTCAAGACGACTACTGATCAGATAATTGACCAGCAGATATTGGAATTATTGAGATTCAATAAATGGAAATCATGCATGCACGTTTACAATAACCAGGATATATGCGCTTAAGGCAGCATTACGACTACTGGTTTTAAAAACGGACGGGTTCTGCCGAAGGCACAGCCGCAGTATTTATAGTGTACAATACATCTTTCTGGCAGGAATGCAGTACAATAAAACCTCCGTTAACCGACCTCTTATTAACCGAAATGGCCATTTGATTCCTAAAACGTACCACAATATTTGTCTACTTTTCGAGGGAAAATGTTCTTTTCTTTGGCTAAAACCAGAATGCTGTACTTATACTTCGTGTTCATTATTCACTTCGTAAAATTCTAATAGTCGCATACTTTTGAATCACAAAACAAAGAAAGCCCGTGGCACAACAGTCCTGATGGGCCTTGGCCTACGAAGTGACCGCTGCTCAGTCCGAAGGCCCGCATATTACGAGGAGCCGTGTAATCAGTGTGACAAATTTTATCTTCTTGGCTTTCTAGCCGGTGCCAGGATCTCAACGTCGGGCAGCTCCTGAATTCCAATCATGGAGGCTGAGTGGACCTCGAAACCAGTCCTCAGATCCAGGAGAAAATCCCTGATCTGCTGGAAATCGAACATGGAGCCTTCGGGTATGAGGCAAGCAGGCTTCCTCTAGAGGTAGACCACGGGTTCCGCACTTTTGACGCACCTTAGTGGGCATATTAATTTTGTTTCTTCATATTGATTATCTAGTATTATAATTCGGTAGTATTCTGTAGTATAATTCTGTAGTGGTACAATCATTTCAATGTAAAATGTTCTAAGAGACATTTTCTGCCTTCTGACACCAAAAATCTTCATTCACTTTTTGTCCGAAATTTTCGCTATACGAAACTATGAACCTCCACCACCCAGCACCTTTATTTCCATTAATAACCGTTTTACCAGATCGAATTAGAAGAAACGGGCTAAGGTGGATACCGGAGCCCGTTCGTTCTGGAAGGCAGAACACCTTCAGTTTCCTAGTTACATCTTCAAAGATCAAACTTGGTACGAGGCGCCTCTATCACCCAGACAGTTGGGGTTTTCCAAGTCTTCCCTGTGCCCCAGCCTGTCGCAAATCCGTAACCTTATTAATTATCTATAAATACAACATCAAAGTGATTAGTGGCAGCTTTCCAAATCGTGTCAAAAGCGGTTTCCGAACGCGCGCTCACCATTCGGGCCTGGTATTCCTCTATGAGCTGCTGGTGGTCAGATATAGTCAGCGAGACGTCACCAGTGACTGCTCCGTCATGTAAAACTGACTCCACAACAGGTTCCACTGGCGCGCTAGAAATACTAGACTGCGGGTCCAGCAGCGCGGACAGCCCCCAATTTCTTGGGCTGCCGGTCTGCCTGGCTCAATCTGCTGTGAACTCCTTGGAATTACTAGATTTTTCAGATTTTCCTTTTCCCTCCCCAATGTGTTTGCCGTAGTTCCTGATCCATTTAATTCGAACATATTTAAATAATTTGTATTTATTTAATTCTTTCAATTTGTTTTACGTCGCACCGACACAGAAAGGTCTTTTGGCAAAGATGGGATAGGAAAGGCCTAGGAGCGGAAAGAAAACGGCCGTGACCTTAATTAATGTACACCCCCAGCATTTTCCTGGTGTGAAAATGGGAAACCACAGAAAACCATATTCAGGGCTGCCGGCAGAGGGATTCGAAACCACTGTCTCCCGGATCCAAGTTCACAGTTGCGCGTCCCTAATCGCATGGCCAACTCACCCGGAAAATAATTTGTACATTTAGCACAGCTTTCAATAAAACGTACGTGGTCGCGAAGGTATGAAAGTTATGGTAACCCATGGTAGCTGGTATGATAGAAATGAAATGATAACACTTGCACTCTAGCACCATGGAGTTACTAGCTGCACTAATTTCATTGCTGCGTCGTGACAATCTTGTTTTCAGCACAAATTGGAGGATGCCCCCATCATTCGCCATGACGCCACCGGAAATACTTGTTCTATTTAAAACCTGTAGGTAACAAAAGTTGTAGAAACTATAATGTCCAAATTTTATGTTACATTTTTACCTCCGTCCAACAATGACGTATCTCGCTGACTGGAAATATTATCCAACCGTCATGGCGACAAGTTCTAGCAACGATGGTTGTTGCCCCGATTGCTTTTATAAGATGTAAACCCGCGTGGTCATGAGTCCATATTGATACTAAGATGACCATCAAAATGAGAATGTCACCGTGAAGTCGGAGTAAATGGAGAGAAAAGGAAGTCGTGAGTGTAAAGTAATGCTTGGTATCACATTTTATGACTATAATCATGATATTCGTGAGTTAGCCACTTCATATTTCGTAGGAAATTGAAAATGTGTTTGCTGTGTAAAGTAACAATTATGTCAAAACTTTATTCTGACATAGTTAAACTAAAGCTACTATAACAATCACAACGTCCACCACTTAAAATGTAAGCCAAGGGCACTGCGGAGAAGGGCAGATTTAAGATATCACATTGAAACAGTTCTTTGCTCTCCTGGACAGTGTTGAATTTCACACTCGCTAGTTTAAGTTGGTGCCAACAACAGCAAAATAAAAGAATAACGCATATGGGCCCAGACACAAGAATAAGCCTTGTGTATTATATAGATGATGATGATGATAATAATAATAATAATAATAATAATAATAATAATAATAATAATAATAATAATAATAATAGTGTTTAATAAACCTAAACTCTTACCTCTCAATGTACTGAATGTCTGTTAACAAACTAACGGCCTTTACTTGGTTATATCGTCATACCTGTACCCTGTTTCAATATAACTCTACTTTGACCTGTTAGTCACATGCATTAAGTGGATGGGATAACGCGAAAACTTAGCAGCCACTTGGCTGGGCAGTTCTCAGTAGCCTCTCGAGGCCAAAGCGTTTCCTATCCGATACAGACTATAATAGGGTAGTGGGGCTTCATGCAGTACATGCTCATTCTTACATGGACGGAATCCATTCCTTCCTATTGTCTAATTTCCTAAAGAATTTCGTTACGCTAACTTTTGTAAATTCCACTCCTACTTTCTCTCTGATTCCTGGGCTTCACACAGTTATTTAGGGTTGACTCAGTCCTTCACCTTATCCCAGTAATTTATAGGGTTCCTGGAGCCACACCCAGACTCATTTTGGTTTTGACCGGGAGTTTACGAATGCCACACGACTCTTCAAGTGAAAATTCCAGATCGACCGGGATTCGAACTTCAGTCATTCAGGTGGAAAGCTAGCAGCAAAGCCACTACTCTAATCACACACCATGTATATCTTCCAAAAGACTGTTTAGGGACAAGGGAAATAAAAGAGAAATTTATGGAGGAGGAGGATAGGAGGAAAATTGATAATGGAACTCAGTTGTATACCGTTGTCAACTTATTGAACAGACAGTGGATGCACTCGGGAAGAATTGCTAAATTATTTGCCATTATTAAGGGACTGTGGGGAAATAAATAGACAGAGGTAAGAATTGATACATGCTAGTTAGTGACGGAATTGTGTTTAAGATAACCTAGATATTATAACATTGATGTCCGTCTCCATAGCTAAATGGTTAGTGTGCTAGCCTTTGGTCACAGTCGTCCCGGGTTCGATTCCCGGCAGGGTCGGGAGTTTTAACCATAATTGGTTAATTTCCCTGGCACTGGGGCTGGGTGTATGTGTCTTTTTCATCATCATTTCATCCTCATCGCGACGCGCAGGTCGCCTACGGGAGTCAAATCAAAAGACCTGCAACTGGCGAGCCGAACATGTCCTCGGACACTTCAGCACTAAAAGCCATACGCCAATTCATTTCATACTTTGTTGAAGTCTAGAGCTATTAAGTACTTGGATTATACTTACAGCATATAAATAACGAACCGTCACATTCTATTTAAATTGCATAGTTTGGTGATATTATATTAATAATTTGAGATGTTGGAGTGGTATACAGGGAATAATATGACTACTGTGGTAACTCTCACTTTGGGGAGGGATGGGGGAGTCACGTTTCTGGAGTATTCTATGTTTCCCTTGCTTTTTTGTTTGTTTGTCTTTAAAGTTCAATTTATTAACATATTATTTCTAGCATTCATTTCAGTCCAGTTTTTCTCTGTTCAATTCCTAAATCATTTAGGTGTTAAAACTGGTTTATGATGTTTTCCGGACACTTCTTTATTTGTGCTTTACTTTTGTTTTAAAATGACGCTATAGGATATCAATCTTTTGTATACTTTATGTACCAATAATATGGAAAGATTAAAATAAACAATACAGTCTAGCTGATCTGTGGTTTCCGAGATATGGGAGACGCGTATTCTCTTATCTTGATCACATCTCCTAACCACCCCTCCCTCCGGCAGGCCAAATTATATGACGTTATCACGTGAAAAGCGAAAAGGCAGTTTTCTACATTACACAAAGCGAAATAAATTGTTTTAACACTCCGGTGGTCGCGCGAAGAAAAGTCACGTCAGTGGTCGCGCGGATCACAATGGTGATCCATACTTTCTTTGTGATATAAGGCTATTTATTCAATGAATATGATTATGCATTGTGAAAAGAACTTTATTTTCTGTACAGTATAATATAATTATGCACGCACTTATAAAAAATACCTAAAAATTACCGGACATTGTGATTTGTCTGACTTACTCCCTCCATAATGTTTTTGAGTTACCTCACTGTCTGGTTCTTTCAGCCATTGATTTATATTCTCATAGTCATCCATTTTGTACTTTTATACCAATAATTAATATAAACTCATAAAACGGAGTAGATATTTACATATGAACTGAGATTAGACACAGTAATAAGAAAACATACAAAGTCACAAGAATTCGTGCTAGTGGTCGTACGGATCACAGTTGTGATCCACAACAATAAATTGCTTTATAACGCAACAATCATCAGTTTAGCAGACTGCTGCATTATGAGAGAGGGGATGGGACACGAGGAAGGTACACCGATGCTCAAGGTCAACAGACATACCAAAAAACAGGAGCGAAAAACACTAAACGGCTAGATCACTGTTGTGATCCGCGCGACCACTGGAGTGTTAACATTGGAAAGTTTAGACACAAACTGTCTGATGTACCCGTACTTCGCTACGGAATTCTCAGAAAATCTGTCTTTGTGGTTTTCCTAACTTAAGTTAAATTAGGCCATTGAAAAACGTCAGTAGGAATGTAGCGACTAAAAGCAATGTTATCATATAAAATACTCGATGAAGTGAAAAACCGCACATTTTCTCACTTTTAACGAACAGTACTACGGTGGCGATCTAACAGTCCAATGTTCCAGTGCTGGAATGACCAGACGGCAGAGAGCCGTGAATACTCCTCTGCTATTATTCCGTTAAATATGCACGCTGCTCATTCCAGTCAGTGCCTCCGAGTAAGGATTGAATAGTTCAAATGCTATGATGAACCAGTTTGTTACGTACCAGTAGTATCAGAAAATTTATGAACCAGAGGAACGGCATGCTAAAGAAGAAAGTTATTTAACTTCCCATCTAATTTCCGCCAATATTCAGGCAGGCTGTTATACACGGTACGACCGGGTGAGTTGGCCGTGTGGTTAGGGACGTGCAGCTGTGAGCTTGCATCCGGGAGGTAGTGGGTTCGAACCCCGCTGTCGATAGCCCTGAGGATGGTTTTCCGTGGTCTCCCATTTTCACACCAGGCAAATGCTGGGGCTGTAGCGTAAATAAGACCAGGGCCGCTTCCTTCCCACTCCAATCCCTTTCCTATCCCATCGTCGCCATGAGTCCTATCTCTGTCGGAGCGACGTAAAGCAATTTAAAAAAGATAATAATAATAATGCTATTTGCTTTACGTCCCACTAACTACTTTTACGGACTTCGGAGACGCCGAGGTGCAGGAATTTAGTCCCGCAGGAGTTCTTTTACGTGCCAGTAAATCTACCGACACGAGGCTGTCGTATTTGAGCACCTTCAAATACCACCGGACTGAACCAGGATCGAACCTGCCAAGTTGGGGTTAGAAGGCCAGCGCTTTAACCGTCTGAGCCACTCAGCCCGGCTTTTAAAAAAAAGTACTCTGTATACAGCAGTAATCCCATCTATCGGAGATGCTTTTCGTTTATCTGCTAGTGGTATTTCGTCGCACCGACACAGATACTGTAGGTCTTACGGCGACGATGGGATAGGAAAGGCCTAGTAGTTGGAAGGAAGCGACCGTGGCCTTAATTAAGGTGCAGCCCCAGCATTTGCCTGGTGTGAAAGCGGGAAACTACGGAAAACCATTTTCAGGGCTGCCTACAGTGGGATTCGAACCCACTATCTACCGGATGCAAGCTCACAGCCGCGCGCCCCAAACCGCACGGCCAACTCTCTCGATATATCAGAGACGAGTGGCAGCAGAGACACAAAGCACATCACAACAAACTATGGTCAATGTAATGTTATTGATCAATATTATGAGCTTTCTGTATTGCAGGCATTCAAATTTACTTTTCTTTAGACTCTGTAATATCAGGGCGTCTTAAAAAATTAATTATAGCGTAGACTGTAGTTCCTTACTCCCCGACTTTACATACCGATGTTTATTAAATTCTGTTTACCCATTTCCTCCCGACTCGGTGCTGATATGGACTTAGCAAAAAATATTCAAATTCATGAATATCTCTGTTATCACAGCCGGTGCTGTAAAAATGAATAAGACATAAATGATCAGGACAACTAATAACATAAATATTTGAGAATTTAATTATAGGCCTCCCCTAAACTACCATTTCTCTCAGCGTGAATAAGATTATATATGACCTAGATTGTATCGACTTATTCCCGGACTTTACATACCGATTTTCATTAAGATAGGCCCATTAATAACATAAATATTTGAGAATTAAGTTTTAGGCCTTCCCCTAAACTACCATTTCTCTCAGCGTAAGTACGATTATTTGTAGCCTAGATTGTAGCGACATATTCTCGGACTTTACATACCGATTTTCATTAAATTCTCTTCAGCCATTTTCTCGTGATGCGTGTACATACATACACACATACATACATACATACATACATACATACATACATACATACATAGATACATACATACACACACACACACATACAGACAGACAGTCAGACAGACAGACAGACAGATATAAATTACGGAAAATTAAAAAGTCAATTTCCTTGTTACTATGGACACGACCGATATAGAAATACCATCCTTTTTAAATTCTGTTCAATGTACAGACAAAACTCTTATTTTATATAAGGTACTAGCTGATGTACCCGTGCTTCGCTACGGGATTCTCAGAAAGACTGACTTTGTGGTTTTCCTAACTGAAATCAACATAGGTCATTACAAAAACGTAAGTATGAATGTAGCGATTAAAAGCAATGCTATCATATAAAATACTCGATCAAATGGAAAGCCGCACGTTTTATCACTTTTAACGAACAGTGCTGCGGTTAGATTGCGGTGCCAATCTAATAGTCCAAAGTTCCAGAGCTGGGATGACCAGGCTGCAGATTGCCATGAACACTCATCTGCCATTATTCCGCTAAATATGCACACTGTTCATTCCAATCAGTGCCTCAGAGTAGGGATTGAATAGCCCGAATGTTATGATGATCCAGTGTGTTACGTACCAGTAGTATCAGAAAATGTATAAACCAGGGGAATGACATGCTAAAGAAGAAAGTTATGTAACTCCCCAGCTACTTCCCATCAATATTCAGGCAGGCTGTTACACTCTGTACGACTGGGCGAGTTGACCGTGTGGTTAGCGGTGCGCAGCTGTGAGCTTGCATCCGAGAGATAATGGATTCGAACCCTACTGTCGGCAGCGCTGAAGATGGTATTGCGTGGTTTCCCACTTTTACACCAGTCAAATGCTGGGCCTGTACCTTAATTAAGGCCTAAGGCACTCCTAGCCCTTTCCTATCCCATCGTCACCATAAGGCTATCTATGTCGGTGCGACGTAAATCAAATAAAAAATACTCTGTACGCAGCAGTAATCCTATCTACCGGAGATGAGGGGCAACAGAAGACACAAAGCACATCACGACAAACAATGGTCAATGTAACGTTATTGTTGATCAATGTTATGAGCTTTCTATATTGTAGGCCTGCACATTTAGTTTTCTTTCGACTCTGTGATTTGTAAAATATTTTATGCCGTAAACTGTAGTTTCTTATTCTCCGACTATACATACCGATTTTCATTAAATACTGTTTACCCATTTTCTCGTTACTCGGCGCTGATATGGACTTGGTAACAAAAATCCAAATTCATGAATATCTTTGTGATCATAACCAGTACGGTAACAATGTATAAGACATGAATAATAGGAAATTTAATACTATATAACCTTAGTTATGTAGCATTCATCGATTACACCTCTAATAAGAAATATTTGAGAATTACATTTTAGGCCTTCCCCTAAACTACCATTTTACTCAGCGTGAATAAAATAATTTACAGCCTAGACTATAGCGACTTATTTCCTGACTTTGCATACCGATTTTCATCAAGATAGGACTGCTAATGACAACAATATTTGAGAATAAATTTTTAGGCCTTCCCCTAAACTACCATTTTTCTCAGCGTGAATACAATTATTGACAGCCTAGATTGTAGCAATTTATTCCCCAACTTTGAATTCCCATTTTCTTTAAAATACGACCACTAATAACATAAATAGTTGAGAATTCAATTTTAGGCCTTCCCCTAAACTACCATTTCACTCAGCGTGAGTAAAATGATTTATAGCCTACATTGTAGAGGCTCATCCCCCGACTTCACATACCGATTTTCATTAGACCACTAATAACATAAATAGTTGAGAATTCAATTTTAGGCCTTCCCCTAAACTACCATTTCACTCAGCGTGAGTAAAATGATTTATAGCCTAGATTGTAGAAGCTCATCCCCCAACTTCACATACCGATTTTCATTAAATTATCTTGAACCGTTTTCTCGTGATGCTTGTACATACATACATACATACAGACAGACAGACAGACAGACAGACAGAAATTACGGAAAAGTAAAAAGTGCATTTTCTTGTTAGTATGGACATAACCGATACAGAAATACCATTATTTTCAAATTCTGAGCAATGTACAGACAAAACTCTTATTTTATATATATAGATATGGAAATTTAACAAACACATGGTGCTACATCGCTGACGGACCTTGGCCTACAAGGAGCTACTTAGACGGGAGACCTGCAGATTACGAGGTGCATGTGCTCAAAGCGATGAATCCTCTCGGTAGTTATTCTTGAGGTTCTAGAGCGGGGCCGCTACCTCACTGTCAGATAGCTCCTCGATTATTCTCACGTAGATTGAGTGGACCTCGAATCAGTCCTCAGATATAGGTAAAAATCTTTAACCTGGCTGGGAATCAAACTCGGACAGTAATATTATAATTATATTGGACTGATAGGAATGTGGTAGGCAAGTGGCATAATGACTAACTTCTTATCAAGGTGGATGTTATTCGAATGCCAGCCAATACAGCGAGATTTTTGAAATGAGAAATTCCCGCGGTTACAATCATATCAGTAGTCACGTAAAGCTACAAATGGGTTATATTTTCGCGATTTAAATAACTGACTAACTCTCCCAATCTCGGATCCAGAAACTGACACTCAATGACAGATCCACACAAGAAGCAAAGTAACATAATAGTACAATTTACTATCTAATGATGAAAGAAGTATTTTGTGGAGAATGCCGTTTTATGGGGCAAATTGTGTTATCTGAAGTTACGTACATGAGATCCTTTTCATTAAAATACTTCTCTCTCTCTCTCCCTCTCTCACCTAACTGTGAAGCCTCTGAATAACTAGTGATATGTACACTGTTGGAACATTTCACAGGGCGTCAAAGCCGGGCAGATTGCCTCTATTTAGCCAAGCCTGTTTTATAACTGCACATTTTATAAGCCGATTTTAACTCACAGTAATTGTAACCAGAATGTAGAAAATAGAGAAATATTAGCTCACCATAACCTTCAATTTTTGGTATGTGGTCTACTAGATAACAGTATTCTCAAGTAGTAATACATCCATTTGTGCTGTTATTTTCCGCACATTCATTCTTTCTGAATTCTGTTCTACTTGTTGATATGGAGTCTCACAGCCTGTGTAGTATATTTCTCATGTATCTAAGAATATAACCATTTGTGTAACATGTGGCAAATAAATGAAATAATAACATAATCTTATAGAGTTAAATGCCGGCCCCGCGCTATAAGGGGTAGCGTGCCTGCCTTACACCCGGAGGCCCTGGATTCAAATTCCGGCCAGGTCAGGGATTTTTATCTGATTCTGAGGGCGGGTTGGAGGTCCACTCAGCCTACGTGATTACAATTGAGGAGCTATCTGACGGTGAGATGGTGGCCCCGGTCAAGAAAGACAAGAATGACGGCTGAGAGGACTCGTTCTACTCGTCCGTCATCTGCAGACTTCGAGCTGAGCAGCGGTCGTTTGGTAGATCCTTTAAGGCTGTTGCGCCATCGGGTTCTTTTTTTTTTTTTTTAGTTAATATTTTCCGTTGAGTTACTATCAGTATGAATAATGCATACGTGGTTGCAGTGACTTAGAAGTGCGATATTCCTCGCAGTCTGAGAGTTAAAATTGTCGTGACAGCAAACCGAGAGAGTTGGCTAGGTGGTACGGATACCTTAGTGAAAGATGATGGGTTTGAAACCTACTGTCAGTAGGCCCAGATATACCGTAGCAATAATCAAATGTTATTGAATTTACTTCCCACTGACTACTTTTACGGTTTTCGGTGACGCCGAGGTGGAATGCTGTCCCGCAGGAGTTCTTTAACGTGTTAGTAAATCTATCGACACGAGGCTGACTTATTTGAGCACCTTTAAATACCTCCAGACTGAGCCAGAATCGAACCTGCCAAGTTGGGCTCAGATGGCCAGCGCTCTACCGATGGAGCTACTCAACCCTGCCCTGGATACAGTTTTCAGAAAATTATCATTTTCACACCAGGTCTTGTACCTGAAACTGTTCCTTTCCAGTCCTAGCTTTTTTCCATCCCGTCGTCGCCGAAAAATGCTGTTGACGAAACGCTATCAACGTAATTGATACCAGTGTCTCATAACAATTTCCAGAACTATAAATATTCAAAACACCTGACAACCAAAGGTGTATTTGTTTGAGTAATACAATATTTCAATAATATTCGTTGAGACCGACAGATTGTTGTTCTTTAACTCAGAATGGAAGGGTGACTTTCAAGACATGCTCAGTGGTATAAGCATGTGATGCTGAATTCTGAATTGCGAATTGGGTTTACAATATCACACGCCTCTTCATTATTAGAGCCAATGGCCGTAGCCGTGTTGAAACATCGAATCCTGTGAGATCTCCGAAGTTAAGCAACATTGGACGTGGTCAAGATTTGGATGGGTTGCCACGTGCTGTTGGTGGGGGGGGGGGGGTAAGGAAATGGAGGAGCGGAAAGGAGCTGGCCACCCTACCGTACGTAAACTCCGGCTCAGGCACATCTCTGCGGAGGTTCGAACCTGCCTTCGGGCAGAATACACCCTTACCTTACCTTCATTATTAGAAGAACCATCTCCATGGCACTACATCCCCGAATGGCCATGGCCTACCAAGCGACCGCTGCTCAGCCAGAAGGCCTGAAGATTACGAGGTGTCGTGTGATCAACACGACGAATCCTCCCGGCCGTTATTCTTGGCTTTCTAGTCCGGGCCGCTATCTCACTGTCAGATAGCTCCTCAATTCTAACCACGTAGGCTGAGTGGACCTCAAAACATCCCTCAGATCCAGTTAAAAATCACTGCCCTGGCCTGGAATCGAACCCGGGGCCTCCAGTTAAGAGGCACGCAAGCTACCCTTACACCTCGGGGCCGGCTTTCATTATTATAATATATTACAATAATACGATTATGTGAAGGTAACTTCTTGTAGCTATATGATATGCATTGTTTCTTCTTCCTTGGCTTATGCCGCTCAGTAATACGGTCGCGTGTACGAACTGTGCTGCCCTGTTTTACAGCTGTTCCTATCGCCTACTCTTCGACGAGACATCTATTCAATATTACGTGTTTCTGTGGTGACTGGTAGTGTGGCGTGCTGCGTCCATTTGAAGAGATGTGTATTATGATAAACACCCAGTCCCTAAGACAGATTAATTAACCGATGCGGTTAAGAATCCAACGCGGGACCACCTGAACCGACGACTACGACAATGACCATTCAGCCAAGGATGACATAGTTAACCGAAAGTTACGATGAGGTAACCTGTCGCGAAAGTAATTCAGTACACAGTCGTCTGTTCAACTGGGAATATTTAGCACTCGTCAGATTTAACTGCTAGTGAAGGGGAAGAGAGATCTTGGTATAGAGATACATGGTTTGCAAGGAGACCGCTGACGACAGAAGTTCAGATAATTCTTAGTATTTGGATATCGTTCTCAATGACCACAGTGATCTGAACTCATGCGATATTGTGTGGAAATGGATTATATGGACTGTGGATACCGTCGATCAATGTGAGTTCACATGATAATTAATTTTGTACTCTGACTAGTTCTTATTTTCAATTTACTGCGATTCGTCCACTACCTCACATGCTGTAGTAAACAAGATTCCTCCTGACAGAATATAGTTTGCATTGCTGATTTTCAAGAAGTGATTCTGGTTCATACATATAACATGAACTGTTGTATGATTTTCCTGAAGTTTCCGTCCGGTAGCAAGCCTTTGATGTACAATGTTAGCAATAACCCTCTGCCTGTTGGTGTAATTAGATTGAAGATGAGGTGTCTTGCCAGAGGACGGAGACATGTTTGCACTATGGCTATTATTATTATTATTATTATTATTATTATTATTATTATTATTATTATTATTATGTCCGGCTGCATGGCCAAATGGTTAGCGTGCTAGCCATTGGTTACAGGGGTCCCGGGTTCGATTCCCGGCAGGGTCGGGAATTTTAACCTTAATTGGTTAATTTCGCTGGCACGGGGGCTGGGTGTAGGTGTCGTCTTCATCATCATTTCATCCTCATCACGACGCGCAGGTCGCCTACGGGAGTCAAATAAAAAGACCTGCATCTGGCGAGCCAAACTTGTCCTCGGACATTCCCGGCACTAAAAGTCATACGACATTTCATTTTTCATTATTATTATTATTATTATTATTATTATTATTATTATTATTATTATTATTATTATTATTATTATTATTATGTTAGTACACATGTGAAAGTAATAATGTTAGTATACATATGAACGTTAAAATAATAATAATAATAATAATAATAATAATAATAATAATAATAATAATAATAATAATAATAATAATAATAATAGTAAAGCATTCAAGAACTACTGATGCAAGCGGGATATGCTAGTAAAATAGGAGTGAGAATTTTGCTGTTATATGCTTTACGTCGCACTGACACAGATAGGTCTTATATCGACGACTGGACAGGAAAGGCCTAGGGATGGGAAGGAAGCGGCCGTGGCCCTAATTAAGGTACAGCCCCAGCATTTTCCTGGTGTGAAAATAAGAAACCACGGAAAACCATCTTAAGAGCTGCCGACCGTGGGGTTCGAACCCACTATCTTCCGATTACTGGATACTGGCCGCACTTAAGCGGCGGAGTGAGAATTCATTCCTTGTTTAATATTACTGTTACGAGATATAATTCCATATCCTAGGAATTTAACTCAATGTGATTTGCTTCAAAACCTTGTATCCCATGTTGAAAATGAGTTCCAGTCATGTATTACTTTTAAAATAGATTTCGAGCTTGTTCGACGATAAAGTTATTCGCAACTGGTTTTTCTATTGCATATTAACGAGATATATTTTTACTGTTGCTTTAACTTACTGAGATATGTCATGCCATTTGAATACAAGTATCGTACAGAACATGATGAATGGAATTTATAACTAAATGCGTCACAAACACAATGCTAGGGGCTGTACTAGAGCCGGCAGCAGAGACATCGCACAGTTCTAAAATCTCACACCTTAGTCAATACGCTTGTCGGCTTCCTATATGTAAAATATTTATTCAGCATTATTGTATGCATAAATTTTATTGTATTGCTTCCAAATGACATTCATTCAGGCAACTATACATCCAGCCACATTGAAATAAATATCACCCCTATCAAAGAGTTTTTTATTTTGTAAGCCGAAATATCAGAGGTATGCATATCCACTCAGATTTTTTTTTCGTATCCCTTAGTGTCACCGCAGTATTTACATAAATACTAGCTTTAAAATATTCCTATGTGATCTACCCGTTCTCTTTACAACTTCATTTACAAATCAGTAGAATGTCTTCGAGGCTAAGAAGTTGTTAAGAATCACTATGTCGATGGGTAACCTAACCGTCTGAATAGGTTCTGGAGGAGAAACTAAATGATGCAGACACATTTTAGCAGATAAAATATAAGATTAAAGCAAGTAAAACGAACAACAGATAATGAAACATAATCGAATAGGTAAACAGGTAACGCAGAAAATATTTTTATCAGAAAAAATCTTGGGGTGAAGAAGGAACAGTTTTTTCACTTGGGTAGTAACAAATTCAGTGATAGAAGAAGCATAGGAAACGTAGCATGTAAAAAGCCTAAAGGAAACTTTTCCGTAGAAGAGACACTAGACAGCCTCAGACTTAGGTACGCATCATTAAAATTCGTTTCCGAATGCATTTGTTTAGAATGATACACTGCGAGGAAAAAATACATAGACGATCACAAATGTAGAGAGAAAGGTAAGAAGAAACCTTCGAAATTTACATTACTGTAAAATGCTGTTGGTAATAAATAATGGCGTGTGGCCTACGGAGAGGCCTGCTGCAAGTCTTCCGAGTTGACGCCGTATAGGCGACCTGCGCGTCTGTAAGGATGGGGCCTTACCTGGGATTATTTCTAAATCTTAAGACAACGCACACACCCAGCCACCCAGTCATCAGAATTAATCTGTTAAGATTAAAATCGCCGACCTTGCTGGGAATAAAACCCGGCACCCCCTGGACCAAAGGCCAGCATGCCAACCATTTAGCCATGGAACCGGACAATGCTGTTTGTGAGGTCTGATACTTCAGATCATAGCTGAAGAAGTAATGAATTTTGTAGATGAAAGTAGAAATATTTGATAAACTTTGATCAGAAGAAGACACAAGTTGATAGAATTTAATTCGCATTGTAGCCCTTCACTAACAGCTACAGATTCGACAATTTGCAATGGGATACGTGACCCACAATAGCATCGGTAAATTTAAAAAACGAAAAATGCATTTACGCACATTCCTTAGCTTAATATGGTGACGATGATGTTGAGTAGGCCTATGTGATACAGTTATGCTAACTCTTCAATTCTACATCTTTTATTCTTTTGATCATTTATCGAAAAAGTCTTGGATGAATGTTTACACAGAAATCTTCAGGAAATGAACAGGGAATTTTTGTTACCTCTAGATCAAAATAACCTTCCACTTTCCATTTTTTTTTTTGCTAGGGGCTTTACGTCGCACCGACACAGATAGGTCTTATGGCGACGATACTTTCCATTTTATCCCCACATTTTTATCTCCTGTCCACGGATTCGCGAGTAGAGTACCACGGCATTGGAGGTAGATGCCTCAATATTTTGGAGGAAGTAAAATACAAAAATCGAAGTAAATAATGTACCATTGAATTCTTTAGTAGAAATACATTATAATACCATCCAATAATAATCACAAATTTAATAAATTATGGCTAAATAAAGTATTTTAAATATATTTCTATTTAAATTTTTCACCTTAGGCTAATACAGGCATTCTAGCCACTGTCAAGATGATTTAACGATCGAAATTATGAGATACACGTAAGGGTCAGTGTAGTTCATTAATAATAATAATAATAATAATAATAATAATAATAATAATAATAATAGCGAAATCAGCAGAACGTCTTAATAAACACTGATATACTATTTCTATGTTTCGTCTCAACATTTCTGACGGCTGAAAGCCAGTTGTAATCCTAGAATATCGTGGCTCATGTTGCTGGGATCGTAGTATATTTCAAATTTTTTGGTCGTCAAGTTAAAACTTTCTGTAACACAAGATATATTACACATTGTAAATTTTACTGTGGAGATGGTGTTGAATAAAAATTAAATATATATATTGAGAGACAGACAGGATTGAAATGAAGTTTTAATTTTATAGTGGATCCGTAAGTCATTGCGAAAGAGCTGAAGGTGGTGCATTTAAAAAAAAAAATATTCATGTATAATTAATTTCTCACCCAATTAACTAACCCTTATGCTTACGCAATTTTATTGAGCATTGAATATTAATAAACAGGAAGTCCACTAGTACGTGGAAGACGTGGCATTATTCATCACTTTTTTCAATATTAGTGAATAATCTTAGTGAATATGTGTAAATCTACGGATATGAAACAAATCTATATGAGAAAAGACACGTGCTTTGGCATTCTAGAGACAAGTTTATAAGGGCAGAATATTGCGTCATTAGTGTATGCACCCACGTGGGCATTTCACAACGACACCTATGTGATTCGATAACGTCATAATGATTATTTACTTATCAACAGGGGAAAATGAATGTCAGGGTAAATAAGCCTTTGATAAAATAATGTAACACGAAAGTAATTAATTACAGTTAGAGGTATCATTTCAATTAACTTGATAAGCATATATATACACCAATATACCATATTAATCAAATAAAACTGTGTTAAGATTTGTTTCGGTAAATTGTATTTGAGAAATATTGGAGATTGAAAGTTCCAGAACACGAGATATACGCGAAACATCTAACAACATTGTGAATTTTAATTAATAGCAAGTTGTATATTTTAGCAAATTATTTCTTTTGTTTCACAGAAATTGGAATAGTTCGTGATGTAACACACCATTTCAAAATCACTCGGAATGAAATAATACGTAACATTAAAACAAAGAACATATTTCAACAGTATTAATAATAATAATCGAATAAACTAATGTGAGAATAAATTCTTATATATGATAGTATTAAATAATTCAATTCATACATTCAGTACTTTGTGTCAATTGATGACCGAAATTAATTAGCCTATGGTACGTATTTAGCAAAATAGTCAAGTAAGAACGTAAAAATACAAGTAGTTTTATATTTTGTGCTTCGTGTTGAAGAAACAAGTACATATTCATGTTTCATATATTCGAACACAAAATTATATTATTAAAACAGAAAATGTCCAAAGTTGTAACTTCTGTTAATTACAAGGTTGAAGGAGATAAAATCAGCTCTATTTTATATTCTCGTTTGTCGTTCTTTTAGAGAAATTTTGCACTGTAATATTTCTTATCAATGTATTTCGTCTTAAGTTAAGTGGTAGTGTAAAGCGCACAGCGTGCTTGGGATGACTTGTCTACACTAAAGGTCTAATAGGTACAAGAGGTACAAGTTTACTGTGGATGTCTCTACTTACCCGTAGCTTGAAGGAAGAGCTGTATTAAAACAGCTAACACCCCGGAACTTGTAGATATCAGCATCGTTGTTTGGAATTGTCTTCTGGAGAGGAAAGGAGTATTCTTCTTTCACAAGGAAACAATTTGCATTTTTGTCTGTATCACCAACAGGGATGGTCCTCACTCTACGCATAACTTGCTGTCACACGCAAAGAAAATTTGTTCTATACTCATAAGTAGTGCATTGGATATAAAAATAACAATCACTACCTGATTTAATACTTATTTTTTCACTCCACGGAATAAATTTCACAATCCATAACGAATATATTACCACAATTGAAATTGTGATATGATTGCCTAAATAATCATGGGATATTCACAAAAATATTTTTCGATGAATTTAATTTGGTAAGGTAGTTTGTTTTTGTTATTATTAAATCCCTAATGTATCGTTTTAATTTGCCGTCTTATTATATTAATAAGAACCACAATGAATTTCTGAGACAGAGACAAGATTATGTTGAACTATATGTTACTGATTATAATTTTAGCCACTAGAATGTACGTATAATGTTATTGATTTAGTATTAGTAGCGCAATTATGTCACCAAATATAATTAGTTTATCAGTGACGTATTTTTCATGAACAATTGTAAGCAGGAGAAATAACGCACTTATTAGGCTGATTATTCATTCAATATATTTCTTATTATATTACCAACACTATTCTTCAGTGCTTACGGAGCTCTTGTTTTTCTTCCGTCTTTCGTGGTATAATAGAGTTAACTTGAACTAAAAGCACAGTGCCATTTCTTCGTTATAATGCCTGGCGTTACTTACGTTAGACTTCCATTACGTTAAGCCATAAACACGGTGTTCCTCGCACACGACGTCGAAGACGTCGCGTGGTATCGCGTGACTTCCCGCCAACAGCTAGTCGTCACTATCGGGCGTCCCGTCCTTGTCGGTTAGCCGACAACGTGTGCCGAGCACAGCTAGGCTGGTTAGCGGCGTGGTTTTCCTCGCTCCCTGCCCGCGCCAAAGAGAGGGGGCAGAGGGCTTGCGCACCGGGGCACTCTTCTCTGTCTGGTCTACCACAAGCAGGAAGGAGGAGGTACGTCTCTCTACTAAAGAAAAAAAGAACTAGTAAGACACCACAACGGCTCACCAGATAACTGCAAAAATTTTGGATCAATGTAATGTTATTCTCTTTTCATTCCCTTCATTACGGTCTCACTTGGATAATGTACCTGCTACATTTAAATTCATTCTGAATTAGCCTTCATTAGCCTAGAGTGCTTGAGACTAGCATAAAACCACACAGTACAATACTTCTTCCAATATACAACGCTCAGTGTCTTGTGAATCGATTTACAGCAATTGACTAAAAAGAGAAATATATAATCACAAGACGACGGCGAACAAAACTTAACGACGTTGGTGGGCACAAGCAGATGAATCGAAAATGAAAATAGATGTAAATACATTACACCCAACCAATTTTTACAATTTTCTGAAATGTCTGACATTATGATTCCTAGAATAATAATGACAGTGGTGTCCGACTCGTTGGCTGAATGGTCAGCGTACTGGCGTTCCGTTCAGAAGGTCCTGGATTCGATACCCGGCCGGGTCGGGGATTTTAACCTTCATTGGTTGATTCCAATGGCCCGGGGACTGGGTGTTTGTGCTGTCCCCAACATCCCTGCAACTCACGCACCACACATAACACTATCCTCCACCACAATAACACGCAGTTACCTACACATGGCAGATGCCACCCACCCTCATCGGAGGGTCTGCCTTACAAGGGCTGCACTCGGCTACAAATAGCCACACGAAAATTAAATTAACAATTAATTAATAACAGTGGTGCACAACTAGTGAATACAAGGTCCTGAATTTAATTCCGCGTTGACTTCACTTGCTTCTTCAAATTACACTCTATCATGTTTCGTGTTCTACTCTCTTGGCAATTTTTTTTTCCTTTCTTAATCCGTTTACCCTCCAGAGTTGGTTTCTCCCTCGGACTCAGCGAGGGCTCCCACCTCTACCACCTCAAGGGCAGTGCGTAGAGCGTGAGACTTTAGGTTGCGGAATACAACCGGGGAGGAGGACCAGTTTCTCAGTATCCAGTTATGCCGAGGAGGGGCTTTTAAATAAATACTTGCTGTCCTTAATTTCACAAAAAGATTGGTGGTTGTTATTTTTTATGATCACCTGTCTACGCCTTACCTACTTTAGTTGTCAAGCGGTAAAGTTTACTCCATATTACTTGGATGAAGATACAATGGTAGGAGATCGTAGGTTCAGATCCCAGGCCTACTTATTGTTATCCTGATCATATTTTTCGTTTTATTATCCCTATGGATTGGTAGTAGTGTGTTCGCCTCCGAATCCGAAGATCGCGGGTTCAGACCTAGCAGAGGCAGTTAGAGTTTTGGAGGTCAGAAAGAGATCCATTCGAAACAACATGTCTCACGATGTCGGCACATACAAAATCTGTAGTAACACATTTATTATTTAACCGAAAAAAAATTGATTAAAACTCAGCCACAAGTCGCCCGACAGAGAACCATTTCTCTGGCACCTGATAGAGTAAAATGGAACGACAAAAGTTGACAATAAGGCAGCCTCATTAGCTCCCAATTAAAATGCCCTCACACAGTAGCCGACAACCTACAGCAATAACAATAACAATCATAATAATGAAAATCCACAGCCTGTTTCCGGTCATTCGACCTAGTCACGAATGGAATGAATGAAGTCCAATCTAGCGGCGAGGATAGGAACTGTGCTGGCTGCTGAAGCCTGTCGCACTCCTCTGGGGCAATGTGATTAATGGCTGACAGATGAAATGAAATGATAGTGGAGAGTGTTGCTGGAATGAAAGACGACAGGGAAAACCGGAGTACCCGGAGAAAAACCTGACCTGCCTCCGCTTTTTCCAGCACAAATTTCACATGGAGTGACCGGGATTTGAACCACGGTATCCAGCGGTGAGAGGTCGGCGCGCTGCCGCCTGAGCCACGGAGGCTTCAATAATAATATTATTATTAATAATAATAATAATGATAATAATAGTAATAATATAATATCCTCCTGCGTGGTGTAGTGGTTAGTGTGATTAGCTACCACTCCCGGACTCCCGGGTCCGATTCCCGTCTCTGCCATGAAACTTGAAAAGTGGTAGGAGGGGTGGAACGGGGTCCACTCAGCCTCGGTAGGTCATCTGAGTAGAAAGGGGTTCGATTCCCTCCTCAGCCATCCTCTAAGTGGTTTTCCGTGGCTTCTCATTTATTTTCCAGGCAAATGCCGGGAACGGCCACTTCCTTCCCTCTTCCTTGTCTATCCTTTCCAATCTTTCCATCAACCCCACAAGGCCCCTATTCAACATAGAAGGTAAGGCTGACTGGGCGATGTACTGGTCCTCCTTCCCAGTTGTATCCCCACCCAAATCTCACGCTCCAGGACACTGCCCTTGAGGCAGTAGAGGTGGGATCCTTCGCTGAGTTCAAGGAAAACACCAATTTCGGAGGGTAAACGGATTATGAAATAATATTATTATTAATAATAATAATAATTATTATTATTATCTATATATTAACAGAGTTTACTAAAAACTTCTTCGGGAAATTCGTTCGTCCGTTCTACTGGATCGATTAGCTTCACTTCTCATTTATTCTCTCTGGAATTACCTGCCAGTAAATCATCAAACATCTTAGGTCTCTTAAGTTCAGCCAACTTTGAGTAATCACAAAATCAACTCATTAAATGATCACTCCAACAATTGCAGGAGAAGGCTTACCGTAACCCGCAATATATTCTGTACTTAGCAAGTTGTTAAGCGGCTAGCACTTTCATTAATATTCAGCTATATGTGATTCTCATTGTTAGTAAAATGAAATGTCGTATGGCTTTTAGTGCCGGCATATCCCAGGACGGGTTCGGCTCGCCACGTGCAGGTCTTTCTATTTGACTCCTGTAGGCGACCTGTGCGTCGTGATGAGGATGAAATGATGATAATGACAACACATACACCCAGCCCCCGTGCCATTGGAATTGGGCAATTAAGGTTAAAATTCCAGACCGTGCCGGGAATCGAACCCAGGACCCCTGTGACCAAAGGCCAACACGCTAACCATTTAGCCATGGATTAGTAATGTTATTGCACGCAGCCAGAGAGTACACACTTCCTCAGATGATGGAAGAATACTATTTTCTACTAGATACTCTTTGATTCTCTGATCTTCCCCAGCTTCTGAATATACTGAAAAGATGAGATAACGTACCTAATAACTCACATGCTGATAAGAGGAAACAGTCTACCCACGTACAGACGGGAAGGTATCAAGTCGACTAGCCTTCTGTATGACCATTAATGAAGCGGAGGGACAAAATATGGAAGAAGTGGGGTGTCTACTTACCCGAACCAGTATTCAGCCACGGCCAATTGTATGTTGCACTATCTCGGACAAGATCGTCTGAAAATGTTAAGATCCAGATACGGCCGAATGGCCGAAGCACAGAGAATATTGCGTGGAAAAAATTGTTATAAACTACATTACGAATGAATCAGTCATTATGTACCAGTATTAAATATTCATAAAACTATTGGAAAGTGCAGGAAAAACAATATGACTGTGACAGGCGTATCAAGTTGAGTTATCTAACCTTATTATTATTATTATTATTATTATTATTATTATTATTATTATTACACTTAAAAAAGTGGAAATTGCAACAGCATGAAGGCATTGGTCGTTTGTGTTGATTTTCAAGATATGGAACGATGCCATGTAGATATGTAAACGATCAAAGTTTCAGGCCCATTGGATTGTTGCTACATGTCTCCCCACGTGATTGGTCGCGGAGGAATCAACTCCAGTATACGGACTCTGGTGTAGCGTAGTTGACTTGCAGTCTGTGCAGTGAAGTGTTCCCCGTCAAACATGCCTCGACGACAGAGAAGAGCACGCAATCAATAACTGTCGCCGTTTGAGAGGGCTCGGATAATTGGGCTGTGTGAGGCTGGATTATCGGTGCACGTGTTGGCCGACAGGCATCTACGGTACAACGTGTATGGCAGCAGTGGTCAAATGAAGGTACCCACACTCGTAGACCTGGCACAGGCCCAGCGCGACAGACAACTGTGAGAGAGGATCGCCGTATCATTCGGATGACCCGGATGGAACCCCATGCAACAGCAGCGCAAATTCGAGCAGCTGTTGCACCCCACGTTACACAACAAACAGTTCGTAATCGCCTGCGTGCAGCTGGCTTACGAGCCCGTGTCCCTGCAGAGGGTGTTCCATTGACCCCACAACAGTGACGTGTAAGGCTGGCCTGATGTCGAGAAAGATCGACGTGGGTCGACGAAAGGCTTTAGTGATGAATCGCGCTTCCGTCTTGCCCGCAGTGATCGCCGGAATCGTGTGCGCCGACGTAGCGGGCAGAGGGGCGTCCCAGATCTTATTGTCGAGAGGCACACAGGGCCAACACCAAGCATTGTGGTCTGGGGACCTATTGGCTTTAATGTGAAATCGCAATTAGTGCTTGTTGAGAGCACTATGACTGCTCGACAGTACGTTGATAGGGCACTCAATCCCATTGCTAATGGGATGTTTCAGCAGTACAATGCCCGGGTTCACACTGCACGCATATCGAGAGAAGCTCTCCACGACATCACAACCTTAGAATGGCCTGCCAGATCCCCGGACCTCAGTCCTCTTGAGCATGTGTGGGACATGATGGGTCGACAACTGGCCAACCGTCCTCAGCCACCCACAACTCTGGAACAACTGACCCAGCAGCAAGCATGGGCCACAATTCCTCAGGAAGCGACCCAGGGCCTTATTGACTCCATGCCTCGACGAATTCATCAATGTATTGCAACTCGCGGTGGGCACATCCTGTATTGATTGTTGTCCGAACTTGCGGGCAGAGGGACCTGAAAGTGTAATCATCGAATCACAACCAAACACTTGTCCTGCATGTTCAATTGCAACAATGTAGCACCACTCCTTCGGGGTGTTCCAATTTCCATTTTCTTCAGTGTACTATTCTTCTTCTTTCTTTCTTTCTTTCTTTCTTCGTTATGCCCATTTATAGAGCGCGTTTGAACTTGTTAGTTGGTTTGATGGTTTGTGCCTTCTTATCCTCCCAAAATCTCTTCATGAATGCACTGTGTTGCATCTTGCGTTCTGCCGACCACTTCCTACCAGTTGTCTTTTTGGGTTTCTCCCTAAATTTATGATTGGCTACTTTTGTTCTAAAAGCTCCACGATTTTCCATGATGTCGTCTGTGATATTTATTTCTTGGAGGTCCGCCTTAGTTTCTTCTAGCCATTTTATTTTGACCTTCTTTGAGTTGATTACTTCAGTGTATTATTATTATTATTATTATTATTATTATTATTATTATTATTATTAGCGTATGATGCATACAAGACAGTAAAAATAAAAGAATATGTACAATATAAATACAATTTACAGCATTAAGACCAAAAGTAAAATATCTTTATATACGGATACGTCGATATTGAATTCATTCAATTGCTTCTGGATTGGCTGCATGAAGATCTTCCAAGGACACAGGATACATATGTAGAGGGCACTCCTCTACTATATGCTTGATGGTTTGCACTACATATCCTCCGTCACAACGAGGCGAGTCTATCCAGACCCACTGATGTAATGTTGCACTGGTTTGTGCATTGCCACATCGAATTCTGTTCAGTAGTGACCAGATAGCCCGAGGGAGATGAAATCCAGTTACTTTTATAGTGGGGTCATGGATTTTAATCAGACCACGAGGTGGAGATTTAGACCACTCATCTTTCCATATATTTTGGGGGTCAAACCGAGTTTAGGTAAGTTGTATAGCAGTCATGTACGCTGGTTTTCGTGATTTGAGCCTGGATGTAGTGATTTGGTTGACGTCTTGGTGGATTGGGAGAACGTAATTTTTCATTATTCTACGCCACAGACAGATAAGAGCTTTCTGTCTCCTGATGTGAGTGGGAACAATATTACTCAGTACAGGTAGCTTCTGAGATGGAGTGCAGTGAAGAGTGCCAGAGATTATCCTCATTGTCTGGCGGAGATTGATATCAATCATTTGGCAGTGGGAGCTGTTCAAACCATATTCCTGCACAGTATTCACCTGGAGAGTATACGATTGCCAAAGCAGTAATCCTGAGAGTGTTGGCATCAGCACCCCATGATGTTCCGACTAACCTACTGAGTAGGTTATTATGGCTGTTTAGTTTTGCAACCGTTTTTTAATATGATGTCTGTTAGACAGTGCTCTGTCCAATATCACTCCTATTTACTTAGGACAGCTGTTGTATTTCAAATATCTGTTCCCGAAGGTCGCTATAGGTTGGTATTTTGCCTGCAAGTTGCTAAGGTGAAATATGATTACATCAGATTTGGAAAGACTCGGTCGAAGACGCCACTTTCTGAAATACACATCCAGCTTCTGAAGGTCTTCGTTCAAAATATTCTCTGCTTCTTCAAAGAAGGTACTCTGGACTGTAAGATTTATGTCGTCTGCATAGATGAACTTACGGTATACCGTATATGCCAGATCGTGGATGTACAATTTAAATAGTATTGAGGATAAAACTGATCACTGAGGTAGACCATTATTGAGAAAATGGAACATGCTTTTGGTATTTTCACTGTGAACTTGGAATAGCCTGTTACACAACATATTGTTGATAAGAGAGACTGTTTTAAGACAAGGAATAGTTTTTATGAGTTTGAGAAGAAGTCCTTTCCTCCAGACAGTATCATACGCCGCTCAGAGGTCCAAAATGGCAGAGACACTCTTAAGTTTCATCTCAAAGCCGGTTTCTAGAAACGTAGTTGTGACAATGACTTGATCAGAGCAATCACGTTTTGGGCGGAATCCAGCTTGTTCGTCGGGAATTACATGCTCAATTGCAGGAGCAATTCTATTCTGTAAGAGTATTTCAAGTAATTTATAGGTGAAGCTGAGTAAGGCAATTGGCCTGTAACTTTGAGGCAGCTGTGGGTCCTTTCTTGGCTTCTCGAAAGATGATGGTAAACGTCTGGATTGTAAAATGGAACTGAAAAAGTTTGCAAGCCATCGTTTCGTAGTTGGACCACATTTATTGAGAAACTCAGGATATACACCATCAAATCCCGCTGCTTTTCTAGTCTGAAGAGCATCCAATGTATGTTGTATCTCTTCTGAAGAGAATGGTCGTGAATAAATTGAGTGAGATTGTATTTCTCGTTTTAACTTGTTGAATTCCGATCGTACCTGTCTGCTAAACCTCCTGTCTCTCTCTGTCTTGGATGTAGAAATAAGGTGGTCAGCTGTGGATTCTAAGTTGATAGAGGAATGCTTTCTTGTTGGTATAGATGTTGAATCCAGTTTTCGTATTAGGAACCATGCTTTCCTACTTGAATGCGTAAAGTTCATGTTTTCAACAAACTTGTGCCATTTCTCTCTTCTAGCATAATCCAAGGATTTCAGCAATAATTACATAGCTTTTTCAAGGCTACTGTTCTCATCAAATTCACAACTTAAGCGAGATGTTTCGTCACTCCAGCCAGGGACACAGTCTTTGCGAAAACCTCTAGGAATGCTTCTCTTGGCAACAGATTTGATTAAACCGACAAATCGGTCAGAGTTCTCAGGTGTTGGTGTAGCCCATCTAATGTTGGCATCAGTGTAATTGGCGTACAAATCCCAGTCAGCTTTCTGGAAGTTCCAACGAGGGTGGGGTGTAGATATTACAACAGGGATGTTAATACCAATGTTATAAATTATTGGTAAAGCTGACTGCGCGGAAAGTCATTTCAAAACTTGTCTTCTTATTCGTGGTACTGGTGTCATGAGACTTTGTGAAACAAAATACAGATCAGGAGAATAATCCCGATTCCAACGATCAGATTGGAATGTGCCTCGATCTTTAGCATCATAAATCAGAGTAAAATTATTTACGTCAATCAGTTCAAATAGCTTGACACCGTTATCATCATTTTGTCATATCCCTAGAAAGTATGGTGGCTATGAAAATCACCAAATATCGTGCTATCTTCAACAGGAACCAATGTAATTGGATCTGACCAGCAGACTGTTGGAGGTTTATAGATGTTCGTGATGGTAACATTCTGAATCTTGATAGAAGCAGAGAAGACATTTGGGCATATATTAGAAGGCAAGATCGTATATTGTCCAATATCGTTCTTAACATAGATGGCAATGCCATATTTTGGATGATGTTGTTCTGTTGCTATTTTGTATCCAGGAATTTTTTCTCTGTTTAACAACTGAGTATCGTCTTCAATATGTGTTTCTTTTAGAGCCAATACATCTACATAATGATCTCTGAGTATCTTATATAAATATTCGCACTTAGCTCTGCTGATACCTTCAGTGTTAAGTTGACAAATCGTTAGTTGAGGGCCCAGGGTCTTGGTACTAAATGCTGAGTCCTTAGAAGGACTCTTTGTTGTGATAGATTTACTGTCGTGGCCGTGAGGCCCCATGGGGCAATACGGAGGCATCTTATTGTTGTTGCATTCTTAGCAAAACCCGGGGACACGTGTAGGGACGTGACACCTCCATTCTGCTCGTTGGAACCGGGATTACTCTCCTGATCTGTGTTTTGTTTCACAAAGTCTCATGATATCAGTACCACGATTACGAAGACAAGGTTTCAATGACTTTCCGCGCAGTCATCTTATACCAATAATTTATAACATTGGTATTAACATCCCTGTTGTAAGATGTACACCCCACCCTCGTTGGAACTTCCAGAAAGCTGACTGGGATTTGTACGCCAATTACACTGATGCCAACATTAGATCCTACGGACGTGAAGCAACGTTCGACGCCCACCTATTTAGAATGAATGCTGCTGAGCAGCACGGGTCCCACTAGTCTATATATTAAAAGAGATTACCAAAAATAGCTTTGGCAAATCCATCCGTCCGTTCTACTGGGCACATTTGCTTCCTTTTTAATTCTCTCCAGAATTACCTGCCGATGAATCATGAGACATTGATAGATCTCTAAGCTTAGACAACTTTGAATAACCCTAAAATCAAGTCATTAAGTTATCACTTCAGTAATAGCAGGGGAAGACTTACTCTAGCCCGCAATACGTTCTGTACTTAGTGGATCGCACACAGTTAAGGAGCAATATTTTCGCGTAAAGATATCAGCGAAGCCAAACGATTGGAAATGACGGTGACTGTAGGCAAACCTTCAATTTCAAACGCACTTGATACACATATGACTTATTACTATCTGGAGCAAAATACTGTGGGGGTAAGACACACTAGCACCCCTACGGTTGGTGACTGAGAGGAAGTAGCAGATACAGTAATTGTAAACGACCAGTCTTAGTGTCGAATCCATACTTTTCATGGACACTGAGATGAACTGTGACGCTCTGGATGCCGTTTAATTCCAATTGCAGCCTCCATCGGCACGCAGCTCATAAGAGGTGAGAAAGAAAATGCCCAAAATGACACAGATCAGTACTCAATTCACAGTTTTGGGGTTCTTTAGAATGCTTTATGACAGTCCCAACGACAGTTGGATTCGTGTATATCATATCCATAGAGCTAAGTGCAAATATATACAGTTATCACTTATATTAGTGTTTTCCGGGCTTGTAGGGCATAGTCCAGGAACATACCATGGTCTCAACGTTTCGCCAAAGATGCGTTCGGCATTGTGAAGGGTTCTCACTGACGTCGATACCAGCGAAGCTCTCAGTGGAATTAACTGAAGTTGTAATTCCACTTCATTATATATATGGTGCAGGCTAGGGTGCGCTGCTCGCCTGTTGGTCCGCCGTGCTAGCCGAGGGAGGGGGGAGGTTGGTCGCTGATTGGCTGTTCTTCTGGCAATGGTTGAAGCATTAACGAGCCCGATGCCCATTGACCTGCCTCGGCGGCGACAGGTAACTGATCACCCGTTGCTTTATCTGTTCTGCATCGGCCATCGTGTCCTTCAGGACTGGAAACAAAGCTTTGTTTATCCGTTCAGATGCCACCTAACGGGCATATTTGTTGCGAGTAACCAGGTTAAGAAGCAACTAAATTAGGAAAAGGGATCTCACAGCCGCAGTGAAGGCAGTCCCTCTAGGGTCTAGGGAGAATTCCCCCGGTCCTCGACGTTGAGGGTTCTGCTACAGGCCAACACGCAGTGCAGGTAAAGAGGAACTTATATTTCAGAAAGAAAGAAGCCGGCGGATGTCATGAAAAACGACAATAAATTCGAAAAAGAAACTTTTCGAATTGGAACGTGGAACATATAGGGTCTGAACAATAAATTCCAGGAAGTGATATCAGAGGTTGAAAAACAGCGGGCAGATATTCTAATTTTGACAGAGGCGAAGAAGGAAAGTAGCGGAAGTGAAATAAATCTTAGCATATATCAGCATATATGGAGAGATGTTGACAAGAGTACACTGGGTAAAGGTTGAGTGTCCATTTCGTTTAAGAATGGATGAGAGGGGAAGAGTAAAGAACTTGGAGTAGATTAATGAGAAGTTCTTGAAATTGGTGTTTGAAATGTTTAGTAGTGAAGTGGTTGTAAATAACAACGTATGTTTTATGGTGAGGATGCTGCCGTGGCTGATAAAGAGGTGGTGGTTACTGTTCCTTGTAATCACATCGCCTACTGACAGCATAAGGGAGCAAATGTTTACTTGAAATAAGAATTTACCGACTGATAGGCCTATTTATTAAAGAAAGACCAAAAGGGAAAGGAAGAATAAACCAATTAAATGGAATTACGGTACGACAAAGAAAAAAGGAACAAACAACCAGAGAGAAATCTCTGAGAAAATGAGCTATACGTTGACTTCTTCCTGAACTACCTCAATAGCCTTCTGAAGTTGCATTTAACTATTATTATTATTATTATTATTATTATTATTATTATTATTATTATTATTATTATTATTATTATTATTATTATTATTATTCTCCCGGTTCACGACGCGAAATTTGAAATTGAAAAGGTAATCATAGTTTAGTCATTTAATTGAATTGAAATTGAATTGAAAAACTTTGAGTGAACAAATAGAAGTTGCAGTATTGTTCACTGATGGACAGTGGTGAACTCCTTTTGGTCTGAAAGGTAAAGATGCATATTTACAGATTCGTCGTTTTAACGTTCCGTCACACTAAATCTATACATATAAAATAACTTGTCCTGACTGACTGACTGACTGACTGACTGACTGACTGACTGACTGACTGACTGACTGACTGACTGACTGACTGACTGACTGACTGACTGATTCATCATCGCCGAGCCAAAACTACTGGACATAAATAAATGAAACGTTGAGGATACATTCATATTCATATGCAGGTGCTCGCTAATGGAGGATTTTTGGATATTCCGTCGCTAAGGGGATGAAAAGGGGGTGGATTTTTATAACAAGGATATCTATTGTCCCCGACTAGGTCTGCCAGAGAACAAGAGACATCCCAGGGGTGCTCAGTTCGACAGCCGCAGACTTAGAAAAAAGTATGAAAGTGGCACGATTGACATAAGGTTCAGAAAATAAGAATGTTCTAAATGTAGAAAGCATATTACACATTTATTCAATAAAAATAAAATATTAGCCATCCTGACATCTATGATAATGAAAATGATCGCTAATTTACGTTAATTATTATGGCTCTTGATGTGACAAAAAATACAAACAAATGGGATGGGACACGTAACTTATTTTCCCTTTCATTCTAACAGAGTGTTTGACCATAACATAACCTTCCTCGTTTAAAAAATATTCATTTAATAATTTAAAGTAGAATTCATATTTTAAAGAAAATGAAGTCTTGCGTATCATTCCTCGAACAATCTGGAAAAATGCATTAATTTTAATAAAGTGTATAATAAAGAAGTATCCAAGATTAAATTTTTACTACCATGACAAAATAAGATTGAAATTCAGTTCATCGAAAATTTGTTAACATTAAAAATGAAAATTTGAATTTACCTTTATTTTTTACAAGTTAATTCGAGACGTCGAATATATCTGTTCACGTCTTCCTACATATCTCCTCGTGAGAACTAATAATAAACTTATAATCACTTGGTCATTAACTGAACAAAAATTAGCATTATGACCTACGGAAAATCAATAAATGCAGAAAAATATATCCTTACCGTGGAAATCCCATCCACAATCAATTAAAACTATCAATGAGTCACACATCAGCACACCACAAATGAATAGAAAATAAGTGTCTTACAACTAGGAAATCTCTACATCTAATACTAGCTACTGAAAATATCAAAGAAGAAAATATCTACAATATTTACACATCTTCATCAGCTGTTAATCAATCTCGCCACTCCCCTATTAAAACGTTCCATTATGTTCAAAATACAGAGTCACCACGTGAGTACAAAAATTACCTCGAAAAGTGAGCATGCCGGGTTTCGAACTGAATATTAGAATATTTAATTGATGATCTGTTCTCAAGACTTAAGGTCTTCCAGTAAATTTACACGTACCTTAAACTCGGAATTATTGAACACTATTAGGATACACTGACTGACAGTGACAATGCAACACCAAGGAAGAGTGGTTCGAAAGGGATGAAAGTTGGGGAAAAAACAGAGACGGCACGGATGAATAATTGATGTTTATTTCAAACCGATATGCAGGTTACACAATGCGCACGGCATCGACTCAGTAGGATGTAGGACCACCGCGAGCGGCGATGCACGCAGAAACACGTCGAGGTACAGAGTCAATAAGAGTGCGGATGGTGTCCTGAGGGATGGTTCTTCATTCTCTGTCAACCATTTGCCACAGTTGGTCGTCCGTACGAGGCTTGGGCAGAGTTTGCAAACGGCGTCCAATGAGATCCCACACGTGTTCGATTGGTGAGAGATCCGGAGAGTACGCTGGCCACGGAAGCATCTGTACACCTCGTAGAGCCTGTTGGGAGATGCGGGCAGTGTGTGGGCGGGCATTCTCCTGCTGAAACAGAGCATTGGGCAGCCCCTGAAGGTACGGGAGTGCCACCGGCCGCAGCACATGCTGCACGTAGCGGTGGGCATTTAACGTGCCTTGAATACGCACTAGAGGTGACGTGGAATCATACGCAATAGCGCCCCAAACCATGATGCCGCGTTGTCTAGCGGTAGGGCGCTCCACAGTTACTGCCGGATTTGACCTTTCTCCACGCCGACGCCACACTCGTCTGCGGTGACTATCACTGACAGAACAGAAGCGTGACTCATCGGAGAACACGACGTTCCGCCATTCCCTCATCCAAGTCGCTCTAGCCTGGCACCATGCCAGGCGTGCACGTCTATGCTGTGGAGTCAATGGTAGTCTTCTGAGCGGACGCCGGGAGTGCAGGCCTCCTTCAACCAATCGACGGGAAATTGTTCTGGTCGATATTGGAACAGCCAGGGTGTCTTGCACATGCTGAAGAATGGCGGTTGACGTGGCGTGCGGGGCTGCCACCGCTTGGCGGCGTATGCGCCGATCCTCGCGTGCTGACGTCACTCGGGCTGCGCCTGGACCCCTCGCACGTGCCACATGTCCCTGCGCCAACCATCTTCGCCACAGGCGCTGCACCGTGGACACATCCCTATGGGTATCGGCTGCGATTTGACGAAGCGACCAACCTGCCCTTCTCAGCCCGATCACCATACCCCTCGTAAAGTCGTCTGTCTGCTGGAAATGCCTCCGTTGACGGCGGCCTGGCATTCTTAGCTATACACGTGTCCTGTGGCACACGACAACACGTTCTACAATGACTGTCGGCTGAGAAATCACGGTACGAAGTGGGCCATTCGCCAACGCCGTGTCCCATTTATCGTTCGCTACGTGCGCAGCACAGCGGCGCATTTCACATCATGAGCATACCTCAGTGACGTCAGTCTACCCTGCAATTGGCATACAGTTCTGACCACTCCTTCTTGGTGTTGCATTTGCTCTGTCAGTCAGTGTATTATTTCGAATTATGGAGTACATCGTTTAACATGGACTTGTCCTTATCATCAGAAGACATTATCATCTTAACTACACCTCATGAAATTTCGAAGATTCCATACTTCCATTATATCATGATCAACATCATCTATAACAATATTACTATATTAGCATGTGAAAAACTCAGTTTCACGAAGACTCATATCGTACGTACGAATTCCTCATAAATTACACGTACAGTACATCATAACGACGACCCTAACTCATCGTCACCCATTATCACTCATGTGTAGTCATTAAAATTATAAGGACCTACCACCGTCCTAAAAAGACGTAATATCCTCCTTAAATTTGTCTCGATGATTAACTAATCTATTAAATATCACATACCACCATGCATGTACTCTACATAAATTAATACACTCGATTCGGAATTAATATCCTGATGACACGCTATGACAAATGTAAGGTACAAGTAAAAGTCCTATTTCCATGAAAAAGTTAAAAATATTGGAAAAATATCCCCTCAATAAAATCGTCAAGCACAGATCAGCTCACTATCGTAATGAAATTCGTACAATAAGAAAGGATGGTTTCGATAACACATGGATAACTTCAACTGAACCATCATCGTCAAACTCGTCAACACGTGGTCATGAATCAAGCAAGTAAGCAAATTTAGCCACATGTCCTATCTCACATCTAAGGAATAACAGTGAACTGTCGTGAAAATAAATCAACTAGATATTATAGAACAAATCTAAGGAAAGATAAAGAGTAGAAATAGAGCTACTTATAACAGATATAAATAAGACGTAGTCGACTTATTTAGATGTCTTCACATCTGGAAGTCCGGGTTCTCAATCAGCCATTCTAAGGTGAAAGTCTCTGCATTTCGGCGCTGCCGACGATGGCCGATGGCTTAGAACTTCATGATGAAATACGTGGAGTCCATGGCACGAAATTCCATCTTCTTCTGGCGATGATAACGTAGAGGTCCTCTTCCACGTTTACTCGTGAGGTTGCTGAAACTTGTACAAATGTGTTAAAACAAATCCTGAACACACACGTAATTTAGGATGAGAATAACACGTACTTTAAAAATATTATCTGTTCTTTCGACGTCCGTTTATTGCACTAACTCAAGTCGTAGATTAACATAATTATAGGAAGCGTCGAACACAGGAATGAGTCCACTATATCTGATGATAGTGTTCCACTGATGTTCTGCGTTGAAGTCCGCTAGCGAAGTATCCGAAGTAACTGCAGATCGTAGACCAGGAACATGTCGGCATGTGAGAGCGTGTACTCATATGTCTTGCCTTAAATATCGTGCGTGGCACTCGTGGTCGGAAGTGAAGTCAACTCGAGTACTGAATTCTTCTGGGGTATGATTACATAATTTTACCATCATTCTAGCCGAAATACCGTTGAAATTAAAATAAAAATTCAGTTTTTGATTTTTATAATTTACACGTGATATTATTAGCACAGTTCAGTAAAATATAATGCATGAGTACTTTCATAATTATGCATATCACGCCACCAAAGGTATTAGAAATATTTCATTTATTACTAATCGATGTAATTGCAGATGAACACATACTGGTTACTTTTTATCTTTCGCCCGCTTTTATTTTTATTATATTTTGTCAGTCAGCCAGCTACCCCTTCAAGTCAGAAACTGGTTCTCTACCACCTGGCTAAGGACACACGCGCCTCGCCGACAAACGAATCCCAGTAGCACACTAACCCATATTCAGTCAGCTGAGACCTGATTACGGTCACACTATATTTCAAAAACAAGAAAGTTTACAGACGTAAAATTTGGTATTTTGAATCTCCTTTAGAAATAAAGAAAAAAGTATTTTTTGTTTCCGGAAGATCACATTGGGGGGATAAAAAAAGGAGGGAAATGTGTTGAACACCTAGCCTATTATGAGGAGACTTATATCTCAAAAACTTAAAATGTTACGGACATGAAAATTTCATTTGGAATTTTCTTTCAAAGTTAAGAAACACGTAATCTTTTATCTTTGGAAAATCCATTAACTGGGGGGGGGGGGTGAAGTAATTGAAAATTTAGTTTAATACTTTGTATGAGGATACTTATATTGAACCCTTGAACTTACCATTCCATTGTTGGTCGGCCGCAGCTGCTACAGTAGAGCAATATAGAACTCTTAAATCATGGGTCGTTGCGGGAAGAAATTCGGTCACGATCTTAAATGAACGATGGGGGTTCAGAAGAGAGCCTAATTACTTGAAATGAGGAGCAAATATGTGCTCACTAACTTTTATTAAATTCGAAATGGCACGACAACATTGTTATTTTAATATAAATCCTTGAAATAAAAAAAACATTATAAATCATTTATTATTGAATGTTTCAAACGCAGTCACATTGCATAGCGTTGAATTGTTTCTCACAATATCGAATAGTTGCTTCGGAGAAAGTAATAAATTAGTGGACAGCGAAACAGAAAGACTGAAAAAGGAAAGACCTGAAAACCGGGCACCTATTACTCCAAACGAGAACTGAGAATTAATCCACACGATCCGTGGAAAATCTGACTTTCAACAAGTAGAACGCCTGATTTCCTCTCAATTAAGGTTATCCACCAGTCGAATACCCTTGCGGATACGGAATACCCGCCGAATGGACCCCTAATCGAACAAAATTGACTATCAGTTGCTTTGGATAGGTTGCGAAATATTATGGGAAAGCATGGTGTTCACTACGAGTTAACTGCATCATTCACAAATGAAATAAAATTCCACCATGTATTTGTCATTTCATGACACCCTTAAGTGATAAAATAATCCCGATGCTAAATGTGCATCACCCAAACAGCTTTTCAGAAGGAACCAAGAACAACATGATCCGCGAGGATCTTACGTTACGTCGTTCTGAAGGAACAAAACTGCGAAATGCAGGAAACACTTATTCATCACGCATTTAGAAGAAATGCCAAACACTGAAGTTAATTAAAAAGTGGTAAATCACTTGAAAAGTATTATTATCAAACCGATTTTCAGGTTAGAAATGGTTATGTTACGCTTACTAAAATACCAGTCCACATTGAAAAATACAACAAACTTAAGGAATTTTCCCTTTCTTAAACAATGACTATCATTACAGATCCACCTACTTATTGTTTGTCCCAACACACTACTATAAAGTTATCACTTAATCGAATTCAACTACGTATAAAGTGAAAGAACGACAAAGATTGAAAATAAAAATAATATTACTGGCTGACGAATCGAAACCTCATTCGCAACTCAAGTCTCACACTAATACATTGAGTGTCAATATGCACACTATCAAAGCGAAACGGACGTCAGAACGACAAAACAATTAAATCCGTAAAATAAAATAACATATCGAAGTCATTTAAACTCAACACGCATGGAGAATTACAGTAAACTGTTCCATCACCATTTAGAAGAAATCCAATGTTGGGCAACCCTCATTCGCCGATAACGGTCCCATATCTTAGGGAGCACCTTCCAGCTGTTGGGAGCTGCGTACAAGTTGGCCTCATTATTACCGATCTAACCATCTTCATATTTCGTAGATTACTGCAGATGCTACCTTCGCCCAGGTCACTTCGCAAAAACAAAAAAACATCTAATCTGAGACTTGAGTATGTACAACTGACATCCCAGACCTATCGTCGGGCTTATTTAAAATCTGTACATCCTAACACTAATCTCTATGTACATAATACCTTCCTAATTCTGTCGTCGAGTGTGAACTAGGACGTCTCATCATCAGTATACTCCAAGGATAACATGTGACGTCCTAAATCTATTGTCGGGCGGAAAACTGGGTCGTATTACGCATCCCCTAGCATATCAGGCGAACTAGCAATTTCAAACAAACTCTGACATTTCAATTGTAAACCTGGTCAGACTAATAACACACAACGGAACAACGTCTCTTACTATTAAACAAACGCAAGTCGGAAAATGCAGTAAGTCTCTATCTCGTTACAAAACGTGAGCTCGAAAATAAATATACGTGACGAACAATCCCCCAACTCAAACACGATCTCAGCATGCGCAATGAATTTTAGGGAAGAATATAATAATTCCCAACACACGTCTACCATTTAGTGGATGTATTCAAATAATAATCATCACTACCACATTGGAAACCCTCAAATCGCCTACCGTCAATTTCAAATATTCATATCTATGACTATCCAGTGAAATGAAATTCAATACAACACGAACCGTGTATTCTAAATGCTCTTTTATCCTTGAGGTCACATTATCTTAATATTCATACTGACTTTACGTAAATAGTCACTTGACTTTTAGTACCAAGATTTTTAATCTTTACTAGAATCGTTTTCACTTGGGATCTTACTAGAAATCTACGGTGCCTCACACAGTAGTCGTCTCAATTTTCGGATTGTTAGCGGAAAACACTACAGCCTGCCACAATACAGCCTGTCACACAAATCCTTCCTCGGCAAACATAGCCTGTCTCAAAACTCATTCTCCTCGCCTTATCCAAGCGGTATTACTTAAAATCCAGGCTCCCTTTCACCTTCAGTATTCCTATCCCTCTCATCTCCACATATATAAATTCTTCGCTCTCAATCCTTCTCATATTTCCAAGACCCTTTTCATATTTCAATTCTCTTGTGAAAACAATAACCATTATAAAATACACCTCTTTATTTTACTTTTACTACAACTTTCGGACCTCGAGAATACAAGAACACACCGCGATTTTCCGTATCATCGACATACACGATGTCACAAAACATTTTTACTTCCCATGAATAAAACATAACTCTATCTAATTTCACTGGAAATTTTCTAAATGCCTGCGATCCTTGTAAAACATACTTGTTAAATGCACTTTTAACATAGGAAAATTTTATCCCGCGGTAGACATTATTATTATGATGATGATTATTATTAATGTTATTATTATTAATATTATTAATTGTTAATATTATTAATATTATTAATTTCGACAAAAATTTCTGAATTCAAACGATATTTGAAATTAAGACATTCGCCAAGACTATTTTACCATTATCGCTTTCCTAATTTTCCTCACTTTGGACAATATCTCATAGAACATTAACACCAGATTTAAACGTCGCATTTTACAGTTTCTTGACGTGAAATTTACAAAACTAACATTTTCACACGCTGACCAAAATTATAACACTTTTCGCCTGATAATTACAAATATCAACCCGACGCACGTCTTTAAAAAAATAGGTTGGGACAAACAAAAAATCTAACTACAACATAATACAAAATATAGACAGACCTGCAATTGATGTCATCTCCAGTATTCTGGCTACATTTGCCAGCTGACCTCGTGCTTAGCCGCACATTGGTACAGGGAACATCATCTTCTCAAACATATCTATCTTACAAATACTGTCTTTTCACACGTTATTAAATGACAACACAAATCACGCACTTTCTTCGTTATAATTTGTACACCAAACCTCCTTCGTTCTGCAGTCAGCTGCGACTGTCTCCCTTCTCCCCAGAGCCGGATTTCTGTCACCCTAATATAACAGGTGTTCAACAGATAACGAAATCAGAAGTACTCTTACTAGCTTCCCAACTCCCGTAACACTCTCCAACACACACGAGGTGATACAATAAAAATCTGCTTTTTATGTACTTTAACAGACGCCTATGCTTTCACAGTTTGTCGGCAAAAGTTCAGAAAAATTTCTATCACCTTCCCTTTCTAACAGAAGATATGGACCTCAGCTACGAACATGTACTAAGTTATTTGTAGATTAATCTTATATAATTTTCTGCTTGCGACGGGCGTAAGCTTCCGCTACTTCAGAACCCAGATCGACACTGAGAAATATGCAGAGCGGGGTTTCTTTTATAGTCTTAGGAGTGACGCTACTCACACCACTAAGCTTGATTACGTAATCTGCTAATTTCGCGTCCAAGAGACCGATTTTCATGAAACTCGTTCCAGAATTCCGGACAGACTTGTGATTTATTTAGATGTTAATCTCATAATTTTACCACACTCGCAACAGGTTAAATAAATTATTTCTGCCCGGGCGTTTCGCGGTTTTTCTTCATCCATTGACCTTGGCACGTGGAGCTTGTCCTCGGATCTGACGCTGATTTGTACTTAGGCTTAAATGCATTTACATTTAACCTGGGGGTTCTGTCTTCACGTAGGGTTTAAGAATAATTCAGATTATTTATTTCTGTATTTACTGTGTTGCCAAAATCTCTTGTTACGCAGAATTCCGTGAATTTGAAGAATTGTTGTGTACTCGAAGTCCACCGAGATGTCACGGTATTTCACGAGCTTACCGCGGGTGAGTCCGTTCCCACGCGACAGCGAGGCTCTGGAAGCGCAACATGGCTGCTCTCAAAAATAAAGGTAGCTTGTTATTTGAAATATTGAGAAAAATAAAAAAAATCTCATCGTTTTATTATGGGTTCAATATCTCAAAAATTAAAATTGTTGGAGACGTGAAAATTATTATTTGGAATATCCTTTAAAAATAAAGGAACATTTGAGGGGAGGGGAATCAACTTGGGGCAGTGGCGGTGAAAAAGGAGTTTAAATCCTTTTAATTAGGATACATGTATCTCAAAACTGAAGACGGTACGGTCGTGATAATTAGCATTTTGAAGCTCCTTTATAAATAAAGAAACAAGTTTTTTTGGTCTTCGGAAAATTCACTTAAGGGGGGAGGGTGAAAGGAAGTGATAAAATGTAGTTCTTTTGATGGAGAAACTTATAACTCCAATACTTAAGGTTACACACGTAAAAATTAGTATTTGGAATCACCTTAAAAATAAAGAAACACACCGTTTTGGAGCGGAGGGGATCAACTTAACGGGCTGGGGTGACGAAGGAGTTGAATTATTTTATGAGGATACTTATATCTCAAAAACTGAAGATGTTAGAGCCATGAACTTTTTTATTTGGAATCTTCTCTCAAAGTAAAGAAACATGTGTTCTTTTGTCTTCGGAAATTCCAATTAAAGGGGTTGAATGAATTGAAAAATTTGTTGAATTCTTTGTGTGAGGATACTTATATCTCAAAAACAAAAAATTATGAAGACGTGAAAATTGGTATTTGGAACCACCTTTGAAAATAAAGAAACACGCACTTTTGGATATAGGGAATCAGCTCAACGGGTAGGAAAGGGGGTGTAAAAGGAGTTGAATTACTTTTATTAATACACTTATATCTCAAAAACTGAAGATGTTACAGACGTGAAAATTAGTATTTGGAACTCTTTTAAAAATGAAGAATCACGCACTTGTATTTTTCGGAAAATCGACGTAAGGGATGTGGGGTTGAAAATAAGTAAGTGAGGAGTTGAAATATGTTTAAGAGGATACTTTATCTTAAAAACTGAAGCTTTACAGACGTGAAAGTTGGTATTTTTAAATTCCTTTCAAAATAAATAAACACGTACTTTTGTTTTCGGAAAGTCCACTTAAGGCGGGAGAGAGGTAGAAAGAATTGAAGAAGAAGATGAGTATACATGGTGTTACAGACGTGCAGGCATGAAAACTGGTATTTGTAATCTCCTTTAATAATAATGTAACGCGTATTTTTACGGTAAATCCAATTAAGGGGCTGAAAAGAATTGGAAAATCGGGTTAATTTTTGAAATGAGTACCGGCATATCTACATTATATGCCAAAAGATCAACATATTAGGGACAAGAAACTTGGTATTTGGAATGTCCATTAATAATACAGGAAACTGTACCTTTTTGTTTTCGGAGAAGGCACTTAACAAGGGGGTGAAAAGAAGTGAAAAATAGTTGAATTATTTTTTATGAGGATACTTATTTCTTGAAAAATGAAGATGTTACAGATGTGGAAATAGGTATTTGGAATCTCCTTTAAAAATAAAGAAACGTGTATTTATTTTTTGGACTTGAGAGAAGACTGTTTCTCACATGTACAGTTCTATGTCGCATGGTCGTCTTAGCCCCAAAAGGTAATACCAGAAATACGGTATACAAAGAATTTCTGGGGTAAATGAAACTAATATTTTGGGTGAGTTTTTATACTTTAGGAATTTTCAGATAATGTCTTAGTACAATGCCGAGGAACGATTACTTTGATCAAATTAAGAAATCCACGCGAGCGAAGCCGTGGGTAACTGCTAATCTAGATATATAAAATAACATGTCCTGACTGACTGACTGACTGACTGACTGACTGACTGACTGACTGACTGACTGACTGACTGATTCATCATCGCCGAGCCAAAACTACTGGACACAAAGAAAGGAAATTTTGGGGATGCAGTCATTTTACAATGTAGGTGCTCACTAAGGGTGGATTTTTTATTATTCCGTTTCTAAGGGGGTGAAAAGGGGGGTGAATTTTTAAAATGAGTGTATCTATATCTCGAAAATTGAACAGTTTTATGACATGAAAATATGTATTTGAAATCTCCTTTAAAAATAAAGAAACACATATTTTTTGTTTTCAAAAATCCGCTTAAGTGGGTGAAAAAACTGGAAAGGGTGTGAATACCTTTTATGATGATACTTATATCTCAAAAACTGAAGATGTTACAAACGTGAAAATTGATATTTGGAATCTCCTCTAAAATAAAGAAACACGTACTTTTTGTTTTTGGAAAATCCAATTAATGCGTGGTGAACAGGAGTGAAAACGTGGGTGAATTTTTAAAACGGTTTTATCTACAGTATGTCTCAGAAACGTAACACGTTACACACGTAAACATTGCAATTTGGAATCTCCTGTAAAAACAAAGGAACACAGATAACTTTTTCGAAAAATCCACTTAAGGTGAAGTAAAAAGGAGGTGGATTTTCAAAATGATCATATCTACAGTACACCTAAAAAACGTAACATGTTCCAGACATGAAAATTGGTATTTTTAACATCATTCAAAAACAAAGACAGATGTGTTTTTGTTTTCAGAAGAACACTTAAGGGCAGGGGGTAAACAGGACTGAAATGTGGATTGAATTATTTTTATTAGGATACTGACATCTCAAGAACTGAAGATGTTACTGACGTGAAAATTGGTATTTGGAGCCTCCTTTAAAAATAAAGAAAAGATTCTTTAAAAAATTCCACTTAAGGGGGGCTGAAAGAATTGAAAAATAGTTGAATTCTTTGTATGAGTATATTTGTATCTCAAAAACTAAAGATGTTACAGACTTGGAAATTGGTATTTGGAATTTCCCTTTAAAACAAAGAAACATATTTTTTTGTTTTCAGAAAATCCATTTAAGGGGGGGGGGGTGTGAGTGAACTGAAATATTAGTTGAATTGTTTGTACGAGGATACTTATACCGAAAAACAGTAAAGATGTCACAAACGTGAATATTGGTATTTGGAATCTCCTTTAAAAATAAAGGAACACGTATTTTTTGTTTTCGCAAAATCCTTTGAAGGGGACGGGGTGGGTGAAGAGAAGTGAACTCAGCTGAATTATTTTTATGGAGGTACTTATACATCAAATACTGAAGATGCTACAGACGTGAAAATTGGTATTTGTAACCTCCTTTAAAAATAAGGAAACATGTATTTTTGTTTTCGCAAAAATCCTCTAAAGGGGATGAAATAGAGTGAGAAATGTGTTGAATACCATTCTGAGGATACTTATATCTCAAAAACTGAAGATGTTACAGTCATGAAAAGTTTTATTTGGAATCTACTTTAATAATATAGGAACACGTATTTTGTTTTGTTTTTGAAAACCTACTAAAAGAGGGGGAGGGGGTTAACAGGACTGGCAAAGGACGTGAAGTTTTAAAATGAGTATATCTCAAAAACAGAACATGTGACAGACGTAAAAATTGGGAATTTTAATCACTTTGAAAAATAAAGTAACATAAGTTTTCGGGAAAATCACTTGCGTGGGGTAGGGTGGGCTGGGGTGGGGTAAAAGGACTGAAAGAGGGGTTGAAGTATTTTTATTAGGATACTGGTATCTCAAAATCTGAGGGTATTACAGACGTGAAAATTGGAATTTGTAATCTCCTTTAAAAATAAAGAAACACCCATTTTTTTCGGAAAATCCAATTCAGGGTGGGTAAGTGAATACAAAAATGAGTTTAATTCTTTGTATGAGGATGCTTGTATCACAAAAACGAAGGCTGTTACGGACATGAAAATAGATATTTGGAATCTCCTTTAAAAATGAAGAAACACGCATTTTGGCAGGGATGGGGGAAGCGAATCAACTTAAGGGAGTATAAAAGGTGTTGAATTCTTTTTATGAGGACACAAATAAGAAGTGGACTTAAAACAATACACCGATAAGGGGCTTTGACTGGGGGATGAGGAATAATGACAGAAATATACGTTTATATGAGACCGTTTGAATTACGAAATTAAAATATCAAATGATATCCAAGGTGTTAAATAACAAAAGGTTTGAAACAAATTTAACAACTCGGAGAGTTAAATGGGGGTTAAGATCCGAAAACAAATATATTAATTCCTTCCTCCGAAACGGTTTAATGTACGAGGATAAAATTCCAAATAGCGGTATATATTTTAAATCCTATGTGTGAAATAGGAAATATTTTTAAACGTTCAACCACTAAAATGTCAAACGAGGTTAGCTCCGTAAACTTATTCATCCCTCCAAAACCGTTTGGTGTACAAAGTTGTAATTTTACGAGAAGGGTCTTCTTTTATGTCCTAGGTGTAAAATAACATATACTTCAGAACATTTCTCCCCGAAGAGGTTTAGTTGGTAGCAGTGTTGCCAACTTAGCGGATTTTCCGCTAAATTTGGCGGAATTAGAAGACTGTCGGTGGAGAAATATATCATTTAGCGGACAGCGGATTTTTTGGCGGAATTCTAGATTTATTATAGCGGAATGTAGTGTTTTATCCATTTTACGTTTTTTTTATTTTGTACTCCAGTCTGTCTCCGAGCTATTCCGTATTTCTTGTCAGGAGCTAGCAGTCACACGAGGAAAACATGTTATTTGGATTCGATGCTATGAGATCATGGTATCATAAATTTGTAATGCGTTGGAAAAGGGTACTTCTCTCTTAATTGACGAATGACGACAGATAATGAAACTGTGAGAGAGTAGCATTTATATTTATGCTATGAAGGAAGACCGTTTAAAATGACTGGCCTGTTCTGTGTGTGGCCTTTGAGGTAGAGGATTCACCTAGTTTACACCCGGCACTAAAACGCCTACAAGTTTTAGCTCGCCGGCTCGCAGGCAGGGGTTAATCCCAGTGAAACTCGCAGATCAGATGAGTGCAGACATTTACTTTTATTATTATTATTATTATTATTATTATTATTATTATTATTATTATTATTATTATTATTATTATTATTGCTCGTTTTTATTGCTCATTATTTGAGATCGGATTTCTTAGCGGAATTTCAGCGGATTTTAGTAGTATTTAGCGGATCTTGAAAATATAATTTGGCAACACTAGTTGGTAGATGACACTCAAAGGCACAATATCCATCCTCCGGAATCGTTTCAGGCACGAACATAACATTTTTTTTAATGAAGGGTGGTCTTCTATAACCTAGATGTTAATAAATATTTCGAAATATTCACCCCTTAGTAAAGTATTCGTTCCTCCATTACTGTTCGACGTACAAAATCAAAATTTCACAGGTTGGTCGCTCTTACGTCCTATACGTTAAATCAGATATGGCTTAAAACATTCAAATACTTACGTACGAAGTTCAAGTGAGTGGTAGATTATAAAATAAATAATCATTCCCCCAGAACCGTTTGACGTACGAACTGAGGACGTATTTTACAGGCTCAGCTGACAGTGAACTCTCCAAAACGTAAAACTTTGAGTAATAACTTTCATTTTAAATCCGTAGCGAAGCACGGGTATCTTGATAGTTATTAATATACATTAAAATAACTTCTTAAATGTGGACGTCTACTAAGTAAATCGGTTTAACTACCGCTGAGTCCAACTGCACTCGAAAAATATACACTGACATTGCTGAATGATAAAGTATTTACAATCCTTAATCAACAATAAAGTATAACGCCTTAAATCGCCAAGAACATCTGTCACAAAAATTATAAAGCCACGGAAATATGGAATATAAATCACTAACGGTCGACCAGTGGTCAGTGTCAGAAGGCGTTTCACGGTGAGAAATAAATGTATCTAACTGGGTTACGCAATACTAACTCTGAATGTGTACCCCAAATGACTCAGTTTCCAACACCGCGTTACGAAATATTTTCACAATGGGATAATCACTTTTTTAAATAATGTTAATGTTCGAACACGTGATTTGAAGCCCTGAACGCGAGCCGTATCACAGCGTTCGACGGTGTAAGACTAGGCAATACGTCGTAGACGTAGGATATCCCTTATAGTTATAGACCAGGAACTCTGCTTTTTGAGTAGCATTTGTATACATTTCATTCACAAAAGTGTTCAACTCCTGTGGAGTCTGGACTGGCCTTACATGATAGTGAGGATTGCAGGGCTTAAGTTGGTAGTTGATACTTTTTCTACAGAGGTTGGTTATTCTGAAACAAATGTGAGTGTTGCACTTCATTAGGGCGGCAAGACAACAATTCTCAAGTTTTAAATTGGTTATTAAATAACTGATTTTGATTTTCAAAGGGAAGTCCTTAAAAATGCGTTTTAAAATTTTTATGTTAATTTCATATTATGTGTAATAAAATATATATGGAATTATGGATGATATTTACATGAAAGTATACAATAGTACGAAATTTAGTGTTCGGTCTTAATTGATGGCGATTTATTTTGTGTTAAGACCAGCCGATCAACATTCCGCAGATGGATAAGCGGGAATTAACTAATGATCCTGACCGCATGTTGCAGCTAATTGAAGTGGATAATTCAGACATTGATCTGAGTGATACTGACGATGATGGTTAGGTTCCTACAGCAGAAAACGTCGACTAAAGCACGGAATCAGGTGTACCGTAAATGATGAGAGTGACAATGAACACAAGCGGGACCAGTGATGACCAACTTTGCCTAAAACGCCTTTCATTCCAAATATCTTCCTAGAGGACGAACCATGTCATTCATAAACATAAACCATTTCCTACACTAAGGAAATTATTTTTTTCGTATGCATTGTTTGCTTGGTTGAATTACTTTTTCACGACTGAAAATGGTAGATTTTCGAGATTTATGATCGACACCACAGTCAGTGCAATGGCAAGGGATAGTTTCTTTTTCTACTACAGACCATCTTTCACACTGTGGAATATACAGAATTTCTGATTTTTAAAAAAAGAGGATATCCAACTTTAACAACAAATTTTATGAGTTTAGTTATTTATCAACGCTTCCAGTACACCTTCAATAAACAATCCGCTAAACTTTTAACGTAGATATCGCCAAGTAAAATTTCCCAGAAATTCAGTAACATGATTCCTAGTTTTCATTGAGGATCGCCAGTGGGTTAACTAGCCTTATTAAGTTTCGAATGTGATATTTTACGTAGTTTTCAGTTAGATCTTCATAATCAGGAGCTAAACAAGTGCGGAAATATGCGAGTGTGGTGGATTTATTAAATCATAATGAATAATAGAATTAAAACAGGAACGCAGTATAATGAAATTCCTACTTTACCATGACCACTTATAGGAAAAATGTCATATTTGTCGAAGTGCATAGGTGCATTGTAGCCCTTCAAAAATAACTATACATTCGACAGTTTGCCATGAAATGCAAGATCCACAAGGCCATTTTTTTTTGCTAGGGGCTTTACGTCGCACCGACACAGATAGGTCTTATGGCGACGATGGGATAGGAAAGGCGTAGGAGTTGGAAGGAAGCAGCCGTGGCCTTAATTAAGGTACAGCCTCAGCATTTGCCTGGTGTGCAAATGGGAAACCACGGAAAACCATTTTCAGGGCTGCCGATAGTGGGATTCGAACCTACTATCTCCCGGATGCAAGCTCACAGCCGCGCGCCTCTACACGTACGGTCAACTCGCCCGATAAAGGCCAAAAATGAAAAATGCTTTATTGCACATTCATTGGTTTAACATGGTGACTGCGATATATTTCAAATTTTATTGACCGGGCGAGGTGGCCGTGCGGTTAGGGGCGTGCAGCTGTGAGCTTGCATCCGGAAGATAGTGGGTTCGAGCCCCACAGTCGGCAACCCTGAAGATGGTTTTCCGTGGTTTCCCATTTTCACACCAGGAAAATGCTGGGGCTGTACCTTAATTCATGCCACGGCCGCTTCTTTCCTATCACATCGTCGCCATAAGACCTACGTGTATCGGTGCGACGTAAAACAAATTGTAAAATTAAATTGATAGATTCGGTTGCTTGGTGTAGACAATATTCCTGCAAGCTTGTCATTAGCCGTGGTTTTCCATTTCCCCTCCAGTGTAATCGCGAGGCTGTAACTTAATTAGGACCACGATTGGTTCCTTCTCATTCCTAGTCTTTTTTATCCCATCGTCATCCAAATCCTATCTGAGTTAATGCGACCTTAAATCGCTAGAAAAGTAATGTTTAAGCTACATTCATGAATACGACAAGCAGGTGTAATATCAAAAGCTACATAAAAGTAACAAGAATATTAAACATTTCTCAACCTTCCGTCAATCATTAGGAAGCCACGTTGAAACTCAACAACATCTTACCTGAATCCATTTTCATCAACGAGAGCTATATGAACATGTTCTATTTGAAGATACCCTCAGGAAACTTTACACAAAATCAGTACTTACCACCGTGCAGAATTACAGAAGATTACGAAAAAAAATTATTCTTACTAATGACGATGATGTTTAGAACATCGAGGATGATACATGTAGGACGATCAGCAACGGCATGGATTGGGACTGTATTAGACTAATAAGTCATTCAACTTGAATTAGCGATGTTGGTGACGAAGAAAATACTACGTATTTAATGGGATGTGCTAGCCCAGTAGCTTACTCGCTGGTGTCACACGAAAACGATCTTAATTCGAATTTCAGCCGATTCATATGGAAGTTCGGTCCACCTCTGTGGTGTAGTGGTTAGTGTTATTAGCTGCCACCCCCGGAGGCCAGGTTCGATTCCCGGCTCTGCCAAGAAATTCGAAAAGTGGTACGAGGGCTGGAACGGGCTCAACTCAGCCTCGGGAGGTCAACTGAGTATAGGTGGTTTCGATTCCCACCTCAGCCACCCTGGAAGTGGTTTTCTGTGGTTTCCTACTTCTCCTCCAGGCAAACGCTGGGATGGTACCTAACTTAAGGCCACGTCCGCTTTCTTCTTCCTTGTCTATCCCTTACAATCTTCCCATTCCACCGAAATTCCCCTGTTCAGCATAGGAGGCGAGACCGTCTGGGAGAGGTACTGGTCATCCTCCCCAGTTGTATCCCCCGACCAAGAGTCTGAAACTCCAGGACACTGCCCTTGAGGTGGTATAGGTGGGATCCCTCGCTGAGTCCGAGGGAAAAACCGACCCTGGATTGTAAACAAATTAATAAGTCATATGGAAGTCCACATACAACTGGTGGTCCCATGGCTGCGATCACGGTGTCAACAGTCACGTAAAGCTAGAAGCTTGTTCTTTTACAACATTATATATCAGCTTCTGTTACGAGATTGACGGTTACCATCCCGAGCGATGGATAATATGCAATGGACCGGTTGTATGGCCGACGCGACAACTCACTCAACATCCAAACTTCTAGTTGTTTGACCTTGGCCAGAACTGTGTACTCCTGATTTTACAACACGAGATAAATTTGTGGAACTTGCATACGGCTACTGCTAACACAGTCCGCAATTTGCTTCAAAACTTTCAACAAACAAGGCAATCACCGTGTGTGAGGGTTGATGTATATTTTGAATTCAGTAGTGAACACTTTGATCATCTGACATGAACGTTCGATATTTTACAACTCAGATCAATGAAATTAAAATCTAGTGCTATATTATTAACGTCCTGTCAACCTCTGGAAGAAGAAGGGGTATGTGGATTTCGATACTCCTTTTTGTTGTACACTATTACGAATGACCTTACATAGAATAATTTACCAATGAATGATCGTAGATACAGCAGCGGGGTACTCTGTAACTTACTGTAAGTCGATATTGCTCTTCAAAGTGTTATACTGAGGAGTGACCTAGAAAGGTATGGGTCACGTCAGAGTGCAGACACAGCTTGACATGCAACATGAATATCCAAGGGAGCGGATGTGCAACAGTACCGCGTGGCGTCTCTCTTATCACGAATGACACTTAATGTAACCCTCGCGTCGGTCGCTGATTTCCGTTATTTATTTTCCTACAGCTCTTTCTTTCACTTTGCGTGCTTGCAAGCAGTAAGAACGAAAGTGTTTTCATAGATTTATTTCGCCGTGCTACTATGTAAGATCCGTTTCGTTCAGTATTTGTTCGCTGTTGGTGTATCTGAACTTGTTCTCAGCAGACTTAATCATATTTCACGTGGTTAACTGCTCTCATGGTTGGGTGGGAGCATTAAGACCTTTCATGTTTCATTCATTCAAGTCTATCTTCTCAAACAAACCGCATTGTTCTAAAATATGCTCAAATAAAAGAACAGAACACTACAGTAGGATGAAGAAATTATACAGAAAATGTTAATCAAATAGAAATATGGAAGAAATAACTTCTTGAGATTGTACTCTGTGGTCGAATTGGGTTAGTAGCTTCCAATGGCCCTCTGGTAACTGCACCCAACGTTCTTAACCCTTTCGCTTTTAAACTCTCAGCTGATGGACGTGTGAAAACCGTCAGCCATATTTACCCCACTATGCCCGCGTTTTATTTTAAATTGCATGGAAGGCACACCAATAAAAGTATCAACATGAAAATTTGCAAGCTTATAGAGTATATATTACTTATTATCACTACATGTAAGTCATGTCAGTAAAGGAGAAGGGTTCAATTTAAAAAAATAACAAGTACGTAAACAAAGTTACAAGTTTCAGATTTTTATAGTTTTGAATAATTCTTAAAAATGGTGTTCAATGCACAAATTTGTCATTGGTGTTAATGGAAAGGTCATATCATTGCTTAATAGCATAGTAAATATCAATATTCTATGTGCATTAGATGCAAGGATAGATTACATTGTGTAAAGTGATGCATCAATGAAAGAGTCGGCCATTTTGTATTTCTTACTGGAGGCGTTAGATTTTTATCATCGTCACCTACTCTTTCTGATTCTGACAAAGAAATGCCATCACTTGAATAATTGTCAAGATATTCAGTGATATCGTCAGCTAAATGAACTGTCTTCGCCATGTCGAACGCGATAAATAACAGGGCATAACCTAAATGAACTATATCCTACTAGGCTATATCTAGCACTTCACTTAGAATATGCACCTAATTACTTAAGAAAATTTATTAATGAATGAAATAGCAACTAAACTGAATATAATGCATATAACACTGCTTAATTTCACTATATAATCAGCACCATCAACAAAAACAGAGAGAAATGCTCGCATGTTTACCGCCAACCATGACGTAAACAAGACACCGAACTCCAATGGTCACATGTTTTAAACTCTAAGAATATCGATAAATACGGAGAGTCGGCAGTTCCCGCGGAGTATAACGTGAGTTAAAACTGTGCTCTTCTTATTCCATGCAAAACTGTTGCTATCTGTCGCGTAAATAATAATAATAATAATAATAATAATAATAATAATAATAATAATAATAATAATAATAATAATAATAATAAAGGCGGGTAACGACAGATCCTTACCGTGACATTTTTCGCAGGACCTGTGGGTAACGATAGATCGTTACCTTGAGTGCCAACGAGTTAATTGTAAATTCTCAAATCAAGGCCTAAACGCCCAGAGAAAATTTTCCTTTATATACATCGAGCGCCACCTGTTACTTTAATGGCTGCTGTATTCTTGCATCTGTCTCTTTCCACAGACCAGAGCAGAATGTAACTTCCTCTTAAGTCTCAGTCTCATTTATGACTGTGACGGTATGGAAGCTGTGAGTTATAAGTAGTGCTGAGTAATGATATTCGAATCAGACTAGTGCGTCTGCATATTAGTTATTTCTATAGGCTTAAAGTCGCGCTAACTCATTGAAGGTTTTATCATTTGCCTGATACGAAAATGGGAAACCACGGAAAATCATCTTCAGGGAAGCCGATGGTGGGACTAGAACTCACAATCTCCCGAATGCAAGCTCTCAGCTACGCGAACCTAACAGCACGGCCAACTCCCTTGGGGTCAAACTACAGTACCGAAAAAAATGCACCAGGATATAATGCGCATACTGAGGGGTTGTGTTGGTGATTCATTCGTCACGGACACCGGCGATCAGATGGGGCTGAGGAGGCCTGTCCGTGCGCATTCGGTTTTGACTCAAATAGCGAATATTTAAGATTAACTTAAATATTATAGTTAAGTGGTCCGCCTATTCAATACATATATAATTAATTACACTGGTACATGTTTCGTCCCCTAAGGGCCATCATCAGCTATAATAAACTACAATAATACATTAGAATACCAAAATTACATTATTAAATTGTAAAGACACATTAAAAACATTATTGTATTATAGGACTTTTAACTACCTGCTGCCATTTCTTGATGGATACAGTACTTTTGCATCCATCTCTTGGCACAGGCCAGTGTAGCTTCCACCGAAGTTCCAGTCAACATCCATGGCTGTGACAATATGAAAGTTGCTGGGGTATGGGTAGTGCTGAGTAATGACAGTCAGAGCATGACTAGTGCATCTGAGTGTTACGAAAGGTGCTGCTCATAGGGTCAGTTGTACTGCAATAGTACTTTCTGACCCAGCGAGGAAAGCAATGGCAAACTACCTCACGCCTCATCTTGCCTAGTACGCCTCATTTTGGTGCTGCCATTGTTTTTTCGGGTTTCCTTATAACCGCATAACCTTCGGTGGTGCTATTTGAGGATCCAACCAGCCTCCGGGCTGATGACCTAACAGATAGAGAAGACATTTAAAATAAAATATTGTCAAACTTTATTAAAGTTGCAAGTCATATAATCAATAAAACTGGTTGAATTGTTCATCTTAATCTTAAATATTCGCTATTTGATTTATAGTCAATACGGGATTATTATCTACAATGAAGCTCACAAAGCTTGTTACATGTTCTGTTTTGACTCTCCAGGCAGTAACTGTGCTGAGGTTAGAGGTGAACAACATCCATTCTCAGGTACAAGCACGCCCCGCCGATGAGTACGTGGTTCTGTTGAACGACTGCAGACATTTGAACGGGGTCTCATTGTGGGCCTGCAGAGAGCTGGATGGATATATCGGCGGATTGCTGCACATGTTGGGCACAATGTAGCGGTGGTGTGTCGATGCTTTCAGATGTGGTCTGTGGAACATTTCCGAGCCCGCAGAACAGGCTCCGGACTTCCGCGTAGTACAGACACACGTCAAGATCTACGCATTGTACCAGTAGCAGAATCCGGCCGAACATCATCCAGGAACGAAATCCGGTCACATATTGCACCTCCTGTATCACCAAGGTCCATTGGGAACCGTCTGCTTTCAGCAGGATTATGATCACGTGTGCCTCTGGTCAGGCTACTACTGATACCACGACACCGCCAAGCACGGCTACTATGGCGTTGTGAAATGGTCGACTGAAGAGGGGAATGGCGCTCTCTTGTCTTCACTAACGAGAGTAGGCTCTGGCTGTGTGCCAGTGATGGCATGATTCCAGAGTGCATTCGTCTACTACACTCAGATTCCACCCCAGGGTGCGTGGTGTGGCGGGGCCATCAGTTACAACTCGCGGACGCAGTTGGTACATAACCAGTGCCTGCTACACTGTAAATGTTGTCCTGTCCGTGCTACTGTCATTACTTCGACAGGAAGTTGATGAGGTTCTCCAGCAGGACAATGCACGTCCACATACAGCCGATGCTACGTAGTGTAGAACTACTGCCCTGGCCAGGAAGATTACTGGATCTCTCGCCAATTGAACCCATATGGGATATGATGAAGCGGGAACTCACGCATTCTCCAGAGTCTACAAGTAGTATTGCCGAATTGCTTCAAAAGATGCAACATGCTTTTGACAGTCTATCGCAGGATGCCATGCGGCACCTTTATGATCGTTTGCATGCGCGAATACACGCCTGCATTGCCGCCACAGGGGGTACACTGTGTATTCGTGCGAACGTTTGGGCACCTTTTAGTGTGACATGTGTGTTTCATTTGGTCTGAATTTGTAACCATGTACTCCTGCAATGATAAACTACCTGTCACAGCGCTTGTGAATAAAATGACATTGTCCGTGAGGATGTTGGATGGTTTCTTTTCCGGCAATCTATATACAATACGTATGGGATATGATGTATTGTATATACATCATGTATATACAATGTATATACCTGCTTCGTTGCTAGGTAAATATGGACAGAAGATAAGCAAAAATATCAGTGTCGTTTGTTTTGGAGCATACCAGATTGTATATCGATGGCCTAGAGTGAATACCTCGTATCTCACATTCTTCCTACCCATTATTTCCCTTAAGCCCGGTTACGCCTCCCAGCCACACATGGATATGCAGTCCATCAGAACAATGTTCGTTGTGTTCTTTTTTCCTATGCCGATGTCTGAAGGAAAATTAACCTTACCGTGCCATACTATAGGAAAGTATGTTTGCGTAATGTATTTACTAGCTCCTAGAGTATAATTTTTGTAAGGGTCATTTTCCTTTACTCGTCAGCATAGGAAACCCAACGAACATTGTTCTGATGGACTGCATACCCAAATGTGGCTGGAAGGCGTGACCAGTCTTTAGGGGAAATAATGGATAGGAAGAACTTTGTGAGATACGAGGTATTCAATCTAGGCCATCGATATTCATATTAGAACAGGTATTTCCTTCTGATTCAATGAACCTATACTTATACCGGAAACGAATCTAATGCAATTTCAAAATTATAGATGAGAAGTGTTTAGAGATATAGGGACACATATATGGCATATTTAACATGTGTGAGTTAAGGCATAATCAGTCATCAATGATCTGCACTTAGGGCTGTCGCCGAGGTGGCAGATTCCCTATCAATTATTTACTTAGCCCTTCTTAAATTTTTCAAAGAACTTGGATATTCATAGAAAATTTCCTTTGTTACGTTATACTAGTCCCTTACGCCTTGTCCAATAAATGAATATTTGCCACAATTTGTCCCCTTGAAATCCAACTTTATGCTCTTTCCTTTTTATAAAATATCTACTCAAGCTTGTTCGACCAAAATGTCATTACACGCTATATTTCCATTGACAGCTTGAAACACACCAATTAGTCGAGCACCTCGTCTCCTTACTCCCAAGTCTTCCCAACGCAAAGTTTTCAACATTTTCGTAGGAAAATATCCAGAAAACCCCCTAGGAAAAGAATATAGCTTGAAAACCATCCATTGGTCGATTAAATATACTAGGCCTACATTCTGATAAAATCTTCTCCAGTATTAAGGTTTGACTTACCTCCTCCAAAAAATCTGCAGCAGAGGCCTGGATTTTATGAAAGGTCTAGTTCATAGGGCCGGTCGTACTGTAATACTTTCTGGCTAAGTGAGGGAAGAAATTATTTCGTTTCTCATTTTCCTTTGTACACCTCAGTATGGCAATTCCGTTGGTTCTTTGTACTCTTCCTAAACCACGTAACTACGGTGATGCTCTCTGATGATCCAACCAGCCTCCAAACTGATGACCTAACAGACATGCATATTCATCGAGGATCCGGTCTTGTAAGCCTAAGCCTTTAAATTGGGACTACATTGTTTGTAAAGGGAAGAATAAAATATTTAGCGTGAATTTTTAACTCTTTGCTCTATGTGATATGATTTTTTGTAATTTTACACTCCAAGCGAATTCACGGATAGCAATGAGCAAATATGCAACGGCCACATCTTCGTCAACACTGTTCCCTACTCATTACATACCAATTATCTTACTTGAGCCAATTAGGTAATGAGGCGAACTTCAGTCGCAATAAGTAAAAAGAGATACTGAGCAAGGTGTTCCAAGCCCCTTATATGAAGGAACAAAAATTTTATTCAATGTAAGGTTAGTCATCTTGCCGTGCCCCAATGTATGTGAACTCCTGGGGGTTTGAGACAGAAAGTGATTTTGTCTTCACTCTGAAGTTGCAGGTATTTTAACATTGATTCAGGTCGTTCATTCTCACCGTCCACTGCCCACGTTGCTTTCACATTCACTCTTTCAATCTGTGGAAATAATCAATGAAACAATCTTCTCTGCCACGTATTGGAATTTCTTGGAACAAATCGTCCGCGGGCACAGTTATTTATGGCTACATTAGTCGTTATTTCGTACAATCGCTCAGGCTTATACCAGGAAAGTTTCCATTCAGTTTAAGTGATATTTCTTCTTGAAACAATCAGAGACGTTTCTTCGTAATTTCAAGTCGTACAAAACATATGGAATTACTTATAAGCCATCTTATCTGAATAAATAAAACCAAGCAAGAGTCGCTAATTCAAATGTTTGCCATAGACGCCTATGAGAAATACGGTTTATTCTGCCATCTATTCTGCTCTAGAGTAAAACGGAACGTCGTAAATGACGAACAGACAGCCAGATGGCATCAAATTCAAATGTCCGTACACGGTACCCGAGACCAGAGATTATTAATCTGACCATAAAATCGAAAGCAACTTACCTAGACCAAAAATAATAATCATATACAAATAGAGTGTTTCTTTGAAAAATTAGCAGGTTACTGAACTTAATACATATTAATAAGTCGAATGTATAGGTATCTTAAGTCCCAAAGACCAAAAGTTTACAGATATTCCAAGAAAGAAGTGAGTTTTAGGGAAGAATATAGAGAACTTCTGAGGGATGCAGCGAGACAACGAAAGAAGGAGTCATCCTTAGAAACAGATATTTCTAACATATTATCTTAACTGATTCATCATTCTGAAAACTGCATCTGAATAAGTGAATAAAATATAAACGAAGATCATGCATTTCCAAAGTCCGTGACAATTGATTATTTGGGAAAAAATTCACTGAGTTGAGCGTCCAGCACTCATTGATAAAAAAGGACATTGTCCATAAATATTCTGCTTGGAATGTAAAGTAAATTAAGATCCTTAGCTAGTAAAAAACATTTAAGACAGGAAGAAAAAAGCGGTTAATTTTGGTACGTTATTCTCTAAGTATTTTATGTATAGAAGGCAGTGCGCTCTTCAAAGTGATCATGAAACTAACAAGGAAACATATTTTTCACTTGTTATAGTTCTTACAAGGGAACAATTTCCTCTGAATGAAACATTTCTACTGAAGTCGTTGTGCCAAATATCATTCAGATCGGAGACTTACAGATGAAACGGTTTCCTTGTGAGAACTGTAACCAGTGAAACTTATATAAAAAACAAGGAGAACTAATTATTTTTGTGTACCGGTATATATTATACCCTTGTCTCATCGAAGCGACGGTAATCTGCTCTTGGGTTCTTCCACGGCGCTCTGTAATGAAATATACTTACAGCTCGGAGACTCACATCTCCATGGGGCGTGATCGGTTCGAGATTCTTCTTCTAAAACTTGCATATAAGGGAATTAAATACTACGGGTACAATCGTCACTAAATGAGAATGTGTCAGATTAATTTTTTACTAATGAATTTATTCAAATCTTGAAATGTATTAAAATCCAAAAGTTTAAGTGGACAATGAAAAACCCACAGCGAGTTTCCAGTTATTCGACCGGGGCAGGAATGGAATGAATGAAGCCCCCATCTAGCGGCGAGGATAGAAAATATGCCGGTGGCCGAAGCCTGTAGCACTCCTCTGGGGCAATGATAAATGACTGACAGGTGAAATGTTAATGGAGAGTGTTGCTGGAATGAAAGATGACAGGGAAATTGGATTACCCGGAGAAAAATCTGTCCCGCCTCCGCTTTGTCCCGCACAAATCTCACACTTAGTGACCGGTATTTGGACCACAGTATCCAGTGTTGAGAGGCCGGCGTGCTGCCACCTGAGCCACGGAGGCTTCAAGTGGACAATGCAATCATTAAATTTACTCAAACTGTTAAAAACTATCAATAGTTAGGTTACGCAATAAACAACAATTCTCCATAACTGATTAATTAAATTGAAATTAATAGCTGCTACCGCAGGTGTGCAATATTGATTAAATTACTGACGTAACCTTAGTTATCTTTCATTAAAAATGTCAAATACAGTAATTGCTACATAAGGTAACTATGAGCAGTGTTAGAGTTTAGTTAATTGACAGTTACCAAATTAAAAACTATAAAAAATTACATTGAATTATATGAATTGCCACTGCTCCAATAAACGTCAGGAGTTTCTTGAGAAAACACCCCCGTTTGGGATTGTACTGCTTCCTGTTATATTACTATTATTTAAATTAGCACAAAATTACATGTGGCCTCAACTGGGCTTTTATGACCTAGTGTCTGATGGATACTCAAACTAAGTTTATCAATGAGCATTTTATGATCACTGAGTTAACTAACATATACATATTAGCATTTTACACATTCAAATGTTTAACCCGGACTAGTCTGCATGATTTGCGGATGTTTTACCCGAGTTGTTATAGAAATTTCATAAAATCCACAGCTTTACACACATAGTCTTATTTATTTACCCTTTAACCTTTTCACTCCCAGGTTTCTTTCAGCCTTATGCATGCCCCATACCAGATTTTTCTGGACGTTTCGACAGTGGTTGTAATAGGCCATATATACTGTGTATTTACACAGCTACTGAAAAGTCATGGAACCACAATATTAGCAATAGTTTTCTCCTAACACTTTTCCCAAAACTTGAAAGAACTTAGCACGATAAATGTCGACAGCTTGTTTCACTGAAACTTATCTCCACTATATTCATAAAAAGTCAGACTCATCATCACTGCCTAAAATTTTAAAAATATAATCTTTCGTTATGTTTTCTTTACACTCCCGTGCACCCATCTCAGAAGACAGCTGTGAAGAAAAACACAAGGCACATAATTATCGTCAAAAAACGGTAAGGCGATTTATGAATCGTCCGTCGTCTGAACAAAGCATGTCAACAGCGTTGGACTGAACTCGGAGAGTGCATTGCTTTAAATCCGAATTAACTCGTGTTTGGGACAGCAGGAGAAATATTGACATCCGAGTTAACTCGGGCATGGAATGGAAAAGGTTAAAAAGGCCTGTTCAGTGATTTAATTATCCAGTTGCTATTTGCTTATATACTGTAAGCGAAATGTTGTTTTAAAAGATCTAACCAAGCTGCCTTCCTTCCCTAAGGTCACTGAGCTCATATTTACATTACAGTGTGGGTGACTCCTCCCACGTTGACCATAAAACAAACTAAATGACAATAGAAAGAGTCAGTTAAGCCTCTGCTATCCTAATTCTACCATCTAAATACACTCCTGAAAGAGAAGACTCCCTATCGTATCTAGACTATACTATTTACACAGAGCAATACAATGACGTACCAATCTGACTTACTAACTTCTAAGATGCTGACCGTACCTGTCATTCAAGTAACTGAACATTACTGAATGTTCTGTTGATTTCACTCGTCACAGTGACTATGGTAATGTCTCACGGTGGACGGTGTGTGTGACCAAGTCCAATTATCTCATATCGTGGTCACTACAATAATTCAAATAAGTTTCAAATGTCGCTTAACTTTAACATCAAAAGAGTCAGATCAAAATTAAATAGGCCTGAAAATACATCCGGCTGTAAGATCCTCGTTAACTATCCAATAATAATCCTTCCATGATAAAATTACGAATGAAAGGTCAAACCAAAATAATCATCCACATAAATATTATTATTTAACCTCCGTACCAAAATATTACAGTGTCAGGTATTTATCATTTGGTTATTATGACATTTATTATTATTATTATTATTATTATTATTATTATTATTATTATTATTATTATTATTATTATTATTATTCAGAGGTGAAATTTTAAAGTATACAGTAATTGGTTATCAATTTAACTCTGCTTCATATCAGAGGACACAATCTGGAATCAACTCAATATCAACTAAATAATTCCAGTGCATTTGGATATTGTGATCATGGTGGTCTTTATATCCCGTGTTCAAGCATTTATAAGCAGACACCTGCCTTTCTCTATTACAAAGCGGCTAGTCTCTCTTTATTTCATTTCTTATTTTCAACGTGGATTCCTATTTCTATTTCTCTCTTGTTATTTCCTCGGAGCTGTATTTATATTCTTTCCATTCTTACTCGTAGAAATTGGCTTTCATAACGGCGTGTAGCTCGTCACTTGTTAATCCGGGATTATTTTCACTGGTACCTTAACGTAACATTTTCCTCCTCTTGTGGGGATTTCTTTCTTTCTCATTTTGCTTCTTGCTCGATATGTTCATTTATATCAGACCTTAACTCGCTTCTACGCACCCGATCGGCACTGTGTCAATTAACTCGCTTTTACATAAACAATACAAAACATTTATCACTTATTAGAAGTTCCCAATGATGTTATTACTTCATGGATATCAATAACATATCCTTCCATTGACATAAATATCCACTTATTCTGACGATATTTTGAAAACTTCGTAAAAGCCATAACTTAGAGTTGGTTAAATAACTCGTGTTACCGCAACATTATCATTATTATTAATTTATTATTATTCTCATATGATTTGGAAATTAGGGACATGGTAGATATAATTTTAGATTATTAAGCGACACAGTAGATATCCCAAAATCTTTAACATAATTAAATCATACACGTTAAGCAGATAATGATTTTATGTTGGGTCCGCAACATTAATATTTAAGTCGATTTTAGCTGTCCTTTCTAAAGCATAAGATAAAGAAGAATTGGCATAATTATATCTATTGGATGACAGCGTGGTCACGGATATAGTTAATTATTTACATATTAATTAAAACCATATTTCAATAATCTGGTACTCACATCATGAAAGCTGAGTCGTCGGCTACCCCATACCTTTCCTCTGCATCTTTCTCGGGGTTTTAGGACATGTTAATATTAGCGTTGTCATGGTGAAGATTGGTGTATATCCAAATTGGCACATATTTTATACACTGATAACACACGCCTTATTTTATAGACACACGAAACACTCTTCTTAAACTTAATTCTGTTCTAATTCTAATTGTTATCCTAACATACTCCCGGTGACAATCTCACTCTGCCATGTTGTTTTGACGCTGTCCTACGGTTACATAATTTCCTATCAGCTGGTCACCTCTGCGGGAAAAGAAGTGGCCCTTTAAATACTCGGTCAACAGAGGTACCTGTCCCAGCAGGCCTGCTAGCAATTGTTTTCCTTCTTCTTAAGTTCGTTAACCTCCTGCTTGTAGAGTTACAGGAATGTTCCTAACAAGCTCAAGGACAGGATAGCGAACTTAGAGACTGGTGCATACACAAGACTTTACCATTTACCAGAACGTTCCATTTTTTACCTCCTAGGAATGTTCCGTTTGTCTCTGCTAAATTTAGCCTGTTCAACTCCACTTTTTTAAAACAAACTGTCTACTTCTATCTCGACGATGTATTTGCGCCTTGTCTCATGAAATTGTCGTCGGAAATGGAACATCATTACGCTAAGAAAGTCATCTACTTAGAGAAATTTTATCCACAGAAAGTGAATCGGTATAGTTTATGGATATTCACTCACATTTCCTAATTATATTGTTGTAAGCCCTGACTAATCGGTCACTTGGCGTTCACTCGAAGTTGGTTGGACACGCACACGGCTTATCGTACTCAGAATGAAGTAGACTGACTAACTGACTGCTCACTCTCCGACTCACTGACTGTACATTGACTGACGGTTCGGTTCACGTCTTTGTTATAAACCTTCGGTCCTACTACGGGATTCAAACTCAAATTCCAGTGATATCACGGAGCGTCACAAATTAATCCACTGGCTTTGACAAGTCATTCACAGGTGTCCGTTGTTCATTATTTTTCTGGTATCACGGTAGGGGACTGAAAGAAGGTGTACGATCGTACAGTTTTGTATAATTCACTTAGCGTGGGTTCGATTAAACTAACGTCGGCCATTTGCCAGATGGAGCCACTTTGTTCCCTTCCGCTTGTCTTCACGCCATCAACACATGGTCGGTCGCACACAACGTCTGTACTTCACCTACGTTGTAATTAATTTAACTGAATCCATCAAAAATTATATTCACTCCGATACAGTCATTAGAAGCCCAGCTGATGTGCAATCTTACACAAACTCCAGAGATGGACTGAAATATTCTGAAGTCCTTACACGATGTACTATCAAGAGGTATGCGGTATCTTTCAGATATGGCTATATTCTATTGACGTACATATACATACATACATATCTTTATTACCCACCCTAGAATACACCATCGGCTTTACAGGTAATAAAGACAGACAGAGCGAAACCCAGAAACAAAAAGAACAAACAAACAAACACTAGGCACTACATCTCTCCTAAAACTACTTAGCAAAATTATTTACCTCTAAATCTACTCAGTGTCCTCCCACACGCACGCGGATAGCCGGAAAACGTGCAGGAAGCACCGCACTACAAATTACCCTATTTCCCTATTCCCCTATTCCTACCAACCACCTAGAAAAAAATATATATATAGTAGACCGGTCTCTGCGTCAGCCCTGGTATGGAATACATGCCCACCAACCCGTTGATCGCAGGGACCAGCCTCGCCACGTGAGAACTGATCTTATTTCTCACCTACACCTGCTGACAATGTATTCCTTACCTACCATGTGTGCCAAGCCAGCTTGGCGGAAACCGGACCCATCACATGGCTTGTCACACACTTCCGCTATATACGTCACACCTTCTCTGTTCATTGTCAGCTCACTACCTTCCCTCTTCTTTTTCTTTTCTTGCCGTGCAGACATGCTAAAGCCTAGCTTCTTTGGGTTGGGTCAAGCCCCAACCCGTCCCTCTTCCCTTGATACGCCACCTTCTCCTCTCTCGCACTATTCCCGCCCACTACATCTCACCTTCTTGAACTTAAGACTTAAACATCAACATTTTTTTTTTCACTTACACACAAACAGACAGTTTCCATTCCAAGTCCATCAGTTCACTCAGTCTTCACAATCTACAACACCACACTTGCCTCAAACCGTTGGACTTAATTTTTATACTTCCAACATTTTCTCCTTAACTACAGTCCCCCTTAATCTATCTAAATTACTATTACACATTAAACTTAATACATAAACATCAAGAATCCCTCAATTTTACACCCTTCATCAAGGCATCTACACCATTTAATTTTTATTTATTTTTTTTACCTACTTTCATAATTTCCATACTGCCAACATTTTCTCCTTAACTACATTCCCACTTAATCTATCTCAATTCTATCACATATACCTTCTTTATACTTCTTCCTCACAAACAATCCCTTTTTTTTTCCACTCCTCATTTACACACCAACAGACAGTACTCCATTCCAAGTCCATTAGTTCACTCAGTCAACTCGCTTTTTTTTTTTTTTTTTACTAAGCTTTACACTACCCTCAAACCTACTCAACCTCCCCTTTTCTCAACGCTTACCTAATTTTCTCAGGCTTTCCCTTTGCCCCGGGCGGATCACCTTTCCACAGGGCAAGGTGCTCTCCCCCTTTCCCCTAACACTAAAGCCCCCTCTTCTGATATCATGATTACCATGATACCTTTCCCGCATTTGCTCAGGGCGGATATCCATTCCTCTGAGCAGAATGCCTTCCCCCTTTCTCCCTCAGCACAAACCACATTATCTGCACAACCCCTGTTACTCCCTCAATTTCTTTATAAATATAGCTCTGGCCACATTTAAGAATTTCGTTATATTCGTTCCTTTCTCCCACTCTCTACATAACCAAGATGTTATCTTATAGCTTTCCCCTACCATATGCAGCTCCTTCTTACTTAGTAGTTTGATCTTTATCTCCGCCAAAGGTCGGCATTGATTAAAAATATGCAGGTCCTCCCACTTCTCTCCACATAACACACATCTATCCCTATTCTCACTACCTACCCAACCCCTATTCCTCGGAACACCCAATAACCACCAATACAAACCTCTCTTATCCCTTCTACCCTCAAACTCCGTTTTCGGGTTTATTACTTCCACCAATTTATTTAAAACTGATAAAGAGACTCTCTCTCTACATTCCCCTATTAAGCTCTGTCTTTCCATATCTAGTAGTCTTCCCTCTATCCTTTCCCATACCCATTTATTCCTACCATCCCCCCAGACCTCTCCATATACCCCCAATCCAATCTTTTGTAACCATTTTTTGCACTTATTCACCCAGTAACCTTCATTCGTCATACTTTTCTGAAAATTAAACGTTTCTTGTACTAACGCCCCACCCTTCCCTTCCTCCAATCTAATCCAGTACTTGAACACCCTCTTAGCTATTTCAACCTCTATCGATTCTTTACAGACTAATCTGGCCCCGGCATTGGCTGTACAATTCGGTAGGTCCATCATGATCTTGCTTAATTTCGCCACCACCTGGTTTAGTTCACTCCTATCTTCCTCCATTCCCCATACTTCAACCCCAAATAGCATTTTGCCCATTACCAGTGATTTAAACACCGTTTTCTGAATTTTGTATTTAACGTCTGGAAATTTCTTTTCTAATGCCCCTACTACCGCAAGCGCTCCTCTTCCTTTAAGTTTTGCCTTCTTACACTGATTTTTCCAAGAAGCATTCTTACTAATTATTACACCTAGGTACTCAATTTTTCCCCCTGGTTTTAATTTCTTCCTGCTCCAGCCTCCAGACTTCCTTATTCTTTCTCCCACCCCTTTTCCTACACACCAATATCTGAGTCTTTCTTACATTTACTCTGAGAGACCATTTCCTAGTATATTCAACTACCTTGTCCAACCCTTTTTGCAAACCATTTGCCGTCAAAGCCAAAATCAATAGGTCATCCGCGAATAGCAACCCCGGAACCTCCATTTTCCCTACCCAAGGGCAATGCCATGCATCTCCACCATGACCCTCTAAAATATTATTTATAAATAATATAAATAATATCGGGGATAGCTTACATCCCTGTCTCACCCCGCTTTTCGATTCAAAACACTTACTCAACCTTCCATCCTGCAATTTAATCATCACAAACACTTCCTCATAAATAGTTTCAATTGCCACCCTCATTTTTTTCGACATTCCAACCTCCCCTAATCTCAAAAATAGCGCCTCCCTACTGACCGTATCAAAGGCTTTTTCTAAGTCAATCGCTGCTATAAATAATTTACGCCCTGCTATCCTCACATACTTTGTAATCAAAGTGTCCAGAATCCAAACATTATCAACTGTATTACATCCTTTCCTAAATCCATTTTGGAACTGAGATATCCTACCGTACTGTTCCGCCCAATTTGTTATCCTATTCGCCAAAACCCCTGTGTACACCTTTGACAGCGAGTCTAGGAGTGTAATTCCTCTATAGTTGTTTGGATCACTACTAGCTCCTTTATTTTTATAAATAGGGCATAATACCCCCATCCTCCATTCTCTAGGAAATTTCCCCGTTTCCAGCAACCTATTAAAGAATTTCACAATCCCTCTCAACATCGGTTCATTTGCCCCTACCTCTTTCCATACACTATTGGAAATACCATTCACACCTCCTGCAGCCTTGGGTCTAGCATTTTTTAATACTGTAATTACCTCCTGCCTTGTTATCTCCCCATCCAATATTGTAATGCCTACTTCCAGTTCCCTTCCAATTTGTGACTTGTCTATTTCTCTACCCAATTTCCTCTCCCCTTCTAAAAGCCTTTTAAAATGCCTAACCCACTCGTTTTCTCCTATTTTATCTCCCTTCCCCTCCGGTTTCGTTCTTCTGATCTTGTTTATTGACTCCCAAATCCTCTCAAATTTCTTCTCTCTGCAATATATATTTATTTTTTCAGCTTCCGCCTCCTTCCATCCTCTCTTCTTCTCATTCAATACCTCTTTATATTCCCTTCTCAATTTACAATATTCCTTCCTTTTTTCTTGCGTACCCTCCTTCCTAAACTCCGCTAGGGCTCTCATTACAACCTCACGTTTTCTCCTACAGTCTTCATCAAACCATCCATTCATTTTATTCTTTTTTCCCTCTACACTTCTCCTCACTTTCTTCCCCACCCTCCATACAGGGAGTTCAATTAATTTTAACACGTTATCCATATCATTCCCTTCTACCGCCCTTTCAATTCCTACCCTTAATATATCTCCCTCCTCTTTCAAATGCCGTCTTAATTTCTCTTTGGTATTATCATCCCATACATACTTCCATCCTCCATTCCTATACCTCTCCTTACTTTCCTCCATCTTTCCCTTCTCATCAGCAACCAAAGTTCTCAATTTTATTTTGATAGGCATATGTTCTGTCAACCCATATTCTAACACCTCAAAACTTATTATTCTCCTTAACGCTATCTCTGAGCTTATTCCTATGTCCACCACACTCCCTCCATTTGTTGTAATATACGTCAAATCACCCACACTATCCCCCTTCATCCACCCATTTAAAATAAATAAATGTTCTAGAGCACACAACTCTAATAACCTTTCTCCATAACTATTTACAACATTATCCTTGCTCTTCCTTTGCAGTATCCCGTCTACTTTTACTTCTTTCCCGTATACCGGTACTCTATTGCTCACTCTCGCATTCCAATCCCCCAATAAAATCATCCCATCTTCTACATACATTCCTTTAATTGTGTTTATTTCTTCAATCAGTTCGTCAAAAAAATGTTTATTTGCATACACTGAATCGCTCGGATGGTTATAAAGCAGTGCCAGACAAATTGCTTCCGCTGCCCCCTTCCCCATTTTTACTCTCAACCACACTACCCCTTCTACCCTAGTCTGTAACGTCTCCACCCATTCATCTATCTCATTCCTTATTAAAACTACTATGCCCCCTGGGTTTCGGCCCCTCTTCCCTATTTTTTCCCTTAACACGTTAACTACTCTATAGCCGTCCCATGTAATTTCAACCCCCTTCCCTAACCACGTCTCTACTAGAGCAATAATCTCAAAATCTTTCACTAAATCCACAATTTCCTTATTCCCTAACTTCCCCATCAACCCCTCAATATTCAGCATCCCTATCACCATATCTAGTTATTTATTTCCTCCCCCTCCCTCCCTATACTTCTGCATTTCACCACTTCCCCCCTTACTTCTCGTGATTCTTCCTTTTGGCTCCACCCCATCCCTCTCTTTCTTCTCACCCCCATCCTTCCCCTTTTCCGTGCCAGAGCCTTTTTTCCCACCCCATAGATCTTTTAAACTTAAGGATCTCGCCTTATTTAACGCCTGCTTTCTCTCCAGGTTTATTTCTGCATTATTCCTATTTGGGGAGGTTAAGTCACTACCCTGACTCCTTTCCCTTCCCGTCACCTCTTCACTACCTGTGTCCACTTCACTTCGGTCTAGTGTCCTACTTGTTGATTCACTCCTTCCTGGGCTGTTCTGACTCACCAAGGACTCTGCTGTCTTCGCTACCTGCCCGCTGACACCGCAGTCCCCTCTTCTCTCTTCCTTCTCCGTACTGATGTCGCCCTGCTCTCGATTTCTGCAACTCATTTCCTCCTCACATTTTTCCATCCTCAGCAGTTCCTCCTGTGTCCACGATCGCGACCAATTTCTGCCTGAAGTAACCAGACACCTCCCCACTATCTTGACTCGCAATCCCTCCGCTCTAGCACGCCACATATGCCGCTTATAGACCTCCAACCGCATCCTATCTTCTTTCTCTATCTCAGCCTTCAAATAAATGTTCGATCCTTTCAAATTTCCAGCATTCCTCAGAAGTATATCAGCCATCAGGGTTGATATTAATCTTAACTTCACCGGCCTATGTCCCTTGTTCCTTCCCACTCTATATATATCATCTATATCAACTTCAGAAAAGTTTATCTTCATTTTGTTCGAAACTATGTCCACCACTTTCAATACTAATTCCACTTTTGATTCTGTTCCTTCCTCAGGTACACCATACACAAACACATTTTTTCTTGCCGATTCGTTCCTCGCTAACCTCACTTCTCTCTTCATTGCTGTTAATTCCTCTTCCAGTACCACCACCTTCTTTTTCAAGCTCTCTACCTCATCTTCTATCTCCGCTAACTTGTCATTTACACCTCCAATTTCTTCTTTTATAAAACTTTTTAAGTCCTTCATCTCCTTCATTTGGGTTGCCTGGTGTTCCTGCATCATTTCCTTAATTTCTTCTCCTTTGCTTGCTTCCTTCACCACTCTCTTGATCTCTTCAAGCTCCTCCCAGCCGAACGGTCCCTGGTTTGGACCCGGATTCTTTTCTATACCTCCTACCACCAGCAGCGTCGCAATAACCGTCGCACACAACATAATCTCCAACAGTCCTTTATAACCACTAATTTCTCTTCCTCTCTCAACTCCACCTTCCTTCCAACACTGCCTTGCACCATGCCATCTTCCAATTCTTAGCCTGTATTGCTGTATCGTTATTCCCATATTGCGCACCTCAGCTCATTCACACGTCTGCACTTCCCGATGTCTCGCTCGTAACTGATATTCTATTGACGTGCTGGCGGTTGCATTATACCGAGATTTGCTCTAGAGCAGAATATTGTTCTCCTCCCTAGAACACCAAAAGGAAGACTGCCCCTTGAAGCTTCAGGGACAAGTATGGGCTTTTTTCCAGTTCCTATCCCTCTATTGGAAAGGAAAAAGCATCCTTTCAGGCTATTCTCAGCGGGAACTTTCGGCGCTTAAAAATATAGCAAAGGTTTCTTGTCTGACACAGACGCGTGGAAAATTTAGAAAGTTTCGGTTCCCAGGGTGCGGCGAACGTTGACCGGTAACAGCCTGTGCGGGGTGTAGCTCCTTGAGAAGTGCATTTATGGCATAATTGCTTAACAAACCCAACTGAACGTGCCCTTCCTCTGTTAAGATTTCATAAATTTTCTACGTCGGTGGGATGTGACAATTCTGCAGTCTTGCTGTAATTGTCGAATGCCAATTAGTTTTTAGTCAGATATTAATGAATTAAATATTCCATCATATCGCTTAAGGCAATTTGGGTGCAATATATACCTAGGTATATGCTATTCATCGAACGTAAATACCTCAAAATGTGTGACAGCAGACCATCCCATACAAATATAAAATAAATGTAAAACAAAACTCATGCATCCTTGACCTATGAACTGCTCGTAGAGCTGAAAGCCCAATACCATAACAGGGAATTGAAAAACAATAAGTGATAATGATAACAGTAAAGTAAGACTGGGACTGGTTCCGTGGGCGAGATATAAACAAGATCGTCCCGTTAACTCACCCAATATGGTGTCCGTAACAAATTTCCCAGATGTACGGGGGAAATTAATAGATGAGGAGTACCTTTCAACTACACCGGCGAGAAGAGCGGACTAATTTGCTAGTTGGTGGTGTCGGGCTATTTGTACCTAGAACTTACAAGAACACAGTTGAAAGATTAAACGTCCAGGAGAGTTGTAGTACAATGCGTCACTGGTGACGTAGATGATAGACTCGTACAGTGGTAAAGTGTTCAGACTGTGACTGACGTCGGCGAGGGCTGATGGTATCGGCAATTGAAGGAAGTTGCAAGGGGATGCAACAACGACATTTTACAAGGTAGGATGCACTTGTTATATTGGAAAAAACTTGGTCAAGCTGCAGGGAAACATTCCTGGACAGTAAGAAAATCTTAGAAAAGGAGATAAAATGAAATGAGTAGTGTTTTGGGTGAATCACTGGACAGGTGGAAGGAATATTCGATCAACTTCATATCGTAAAAGGAACACATTCTGTTGATGTAGCGAGCAACAGAGTTTATATGGGGAGACAACAATGCTGTTAGTAAAAAAAAATGAAATGGCGTATGGCTTTTAGTGCCGGGAGTGTCCCACAACAAGTTCAGCTTGCCAGATGCAGGTTTTTAATTTGACTCCCATAGGCGACCTGCGCGTCGAGATGAGGATGAAATGATGATGGAGATGACACATACACCCAGCCCCCATGCCAGAGAAATTAAACAATCATGGTTAAAATTCCCGACCTTGCCGGGAATCGAACCCGGGACAACTGTGACCAAAGGGCAGCACGCTAACCATTTAGCCATGGAGCCGGACAATGCTGTTAGTGAAATTAGGGAAGTCGAGGAAGTGGAATGTACGGTAAATACACTACATTGTCTTAAAGCGGAAATATAGAAATTAACTTGAAACGGTGAAATGTAGTGGGAAGGCAGGGATGAAATTGCTTCATAGAGGCAGAAAAATGATGCGGCGTACCTAAGTAAACCAGATCGAAGGGTAAGTATATATTGGTTTGAAAATAGGGAAACTATTCGACTTTGAAATATTTTCATAATTGATCATTCCAAACGTATATAATATTTCTTTCACAGGTAGATTCAATCAATCAATTAATCATTACTGATCTGCATTTAGGGCAGTCGCCCAGGTGGCAGATTCCCTATGTGTTGTTTTCCTAGCTTTTCTTAAATGACTGCAAAGAAATTGGAAATTTACTGAACATCTCCCTTGGTAAGTTATTCAAATCCCTAACTCCCCTTCCTATAAACGAATATTTGCCCCAATTTGTCCTCTTGAATTCCAACTTTATCTTCATATTGTGATCTTTCCTACTTTTAAAGACACCATCCAAACTTATTCGTCTACTGATGTCTTCCCACGCCATCTCTCCGCTGACAGCTCGGAACATACCACTTAGTCGAGCAGCTCATCTCCTTTCTCCCAAGTCTTCCCAGTCCAAACTTTGCAAAGTTTTTGTAACGTTACTCTTTTGTCGGAAATCACCCAGAACAAATCGAGCTGCTCTAGTTGGGGTCTCACCAGAGACAAATATGCTCTCTCCTTTACATCCTTACTAAAACCAAACCAAACCAAACCCCATGGCACTACAGCCCTTGAAGGGCCTTGGCCTACCAAGCGACCGCTGCTCAGCCCGAAGGCCTGCAGATTACGAGGTGTCGTGTGGTTAGCACGACGAATCATCTCGGCCATTATTCTTGGCTTTCTAGACCGGGGCCGCTACCTCACCGTCAGATAGCTCCTCAATTCTAATCACGTAGGCTTAGTGGACCTCGAAACAGCCCTCAGGTCCAGATAAAAATCTCTGACCTGGCCGGGAATCGACCCCGGGGCCTCCGGGTAAGAGGCAGGCACGCTACCCCTACACCGCGGGGCCGGCTTTACATCCTTACTACAACCCCTAAATACTCTCTTAACCATGTGCAGAGATCTGTACCCTTTATTTACAATCATATTTGTGTGATTACCCCAATGAATGTCTTTCGTTATATTAATACCTAGGTATTTAGAGTGATCTCCAAAGGGAACTTTCACCACATCAACGTAGTAATTAACACTGAGAGGACTTTTCCTATTTTTGAAACTCACAACCTGACTTTTATGCCCATTTATCATCATACCATTGCTTACTGTCCATCTCACAACATTATCGAGGTCATTTTGCAGTTGCTCACAATCTTCTTACTTTTTTATTACTCTGTACAGAATAACATCATCTGCGAAAAGCCTTATCTCTGATTCCACTTCTTTACACATATCATTGATATACATAAGAAAGCATAAAGGTCCAATAATACTGCCTTGAGGAATTCCCCTCTTAATTGTTACAGGGACAGATAAAGCTTCACCTACTCTAATTCTCTGAGTTCTATTTTCTAGAAACAGAACCACCCATTCAGTCACTCTTTTTTTAAGTCCAGTTGCACTCATCCTTGCCAGTAGTCTTCTATGATTTACCCTATCAAATGCCTGAGATAAGTCAATCGCAATACAGTCCAATTGACCTCCTGAATCCAGGATATCTGCTATATCTTGCTGGAATCCTAGAAGTTGAGTTTCAGTGGAATAACCTCTCCTAAACCCAAACTGCCTTCTATCAAACCAGTTATTAATATTGCAAACATATCTTATATAATCAGAAAGAATGCTTTCCCAAAGCTTACATACAATGCATGTCAAACTGACTGGCCTGTAATTTTAAGCTTTATGTCTATCACCCTTTCCTTTATATACAGGGGCTTCTATAGCAACTCTCCATTCATTTGGTAAAGTTCCTTCATGCAAACAATAATCAAACAAGTACTTCAGATATGGTACTATATCCCAACCCATTGTCTTTAGTATATCCCCCGAAACCTTGTCAATTCCAGCTGCTTTTCTAGTTTTCAACTTTTGAATCCTACTGTAAATGTCATTGCTGTCACAGGTAAATTTTAATACTTCTTTAGTATTAGTCACCTCCTCTATCTGGACATTATCCTTGTAACCAACAATCTTTACATACTGCTTACTGAATACTTCTGCCTTTTGAAGATCCTCGCATACACACTCTCCTTGTTCATTAACGATTCCTGGAATGTCTTTCTTGGAACCTGTTTCTGCCTTAAAGTACCTATACATACTCTTCCATTTTTCACTAAAATTAGTGTGGCCACCAATTATGCTTGCCATCATGTTATCCTTACCTGACTTCTTTGCTAGATTCAATTTCCTAGTAAGTTCCTTCAATTTCTACTCACTTTCACAGCCATTTCAACTCTATTTCTTTCCAACCTGCACCTCCTTCTTAGTCTCTTTACTTCCCTGTTATAATATAGTAGATCTTTACCATTCCTTACCACCTTTAGAGGTACAAACCTATTTTCACATTCCTCAACAATTGCTTTAAACCCATCCCAGAGTCTGTTTACATTTTTATTTACCGTTTTCCACCGATCATAGTTACTTATTAAAAACTCCCTCATGCCTGTTTTATCAGCTATATGGTACTGCCTAATAGCCCTAATTTTTCTCTCTTCCTTTCTTTCACATTTATTTATAAATACCACAAAAACAGCTTCGTGATTACTAATACCATCTATTACTTCGGTTTCTCTATAGAGCACATCTTGTTTTACCAGCACCACGTTCAGAATAATCTTCCCTGTAGTTGGTTCCACCACTTTCTGAATCAGGTGCCCTTCCCGTATTAACATATTTGCCATTTGTTGGTCATGCTTCCTGTCGTTCGCATTACCTTCCCAATTGACATTTGGTAAATTGAGATCACCCGCTACGATCACGTTCCTTTCCGTATCGTTTCCCACATATCTGATTATCTTATCAATGAATCAGTATCTGCGCTACCCTTTCCTGGTCTGTACACTCCAAAGACATCAAGTTGCCTATTATCCTTAGAAATAAGCCTTGCCCCTAGAATTTCGTGCTTGTCATCTTTAACTTTTTCGTAGCTTACAAATTCTTCTTTCACGAAAATTAATACTCCCCCTCCTACCATTCCTATCCTATCTCTACGATACACCCTCCAGTTCCGTGAGAAAATTTCTGCATCCATTATATCATTTTTCAGCCATGATTCAACTCCTATTACAATATCTGGTAAATATATATCTATTAAATTACTTAATACTATTCCTTTCTTTACAATACTTCTACAGTTGAGTACGAACAGTTTTATGTCATCCCTACTTGATTTCCAGTTCCCTGTTCCCTTAACACCGCTCCCTAGCGCACCCTGTTTTCCTGATGGTACCTCCCTGTAACCCTTCTAAACAAATTTCCTGTACCACTGCGGTTTAAGTGAAGGCCATCTGAGCGCAGATCCCTATCTCCTACCCACCCATTAGGATCTAGAAATTTCACTCCCAGTTTCCCACATACCCACTCCATAGTCTCATTTAAATCCCCGATCACCTTCCACTCAGTATCCCTCCTACACAGTATTCCACTGATAACAATCACCGCTTCCTTAAATTTCACTCGTGCTGCATTTACCAGATCCCACACATCCCCAGCTATATTGGTACTTATACCTGCTTGTCTTACGTTGTTAGTACCAACGTGAAACACTACCACCTTCTCCTTTCCCTCCTCCGTCTCTTCTACTTTCCTCAACATCTGCTTCAACCTAATTCGTGGATTATTTTTAAGCATCTTTATAAGTTTAATGAAACTTAGTTAGCCTGTAATTACGGACACTGAAAGGACATTAAATATTATGAAAATTCTTTGAAACATTGTTATCTCAAGAACATGAGAATATTATTTGAACCTAAGGAATAACAACCATGAGAGGATCCTAGCTTGTTGTTACTCCTTTAATATAGACCCAATTAAGATTACTAACAAGATAACGTGAGAGTATTAGACACTAAGATTTGAAAGATGACAAGAGATATCGATTCACGTGTTAATAATCAACGCATAGTGAGTTCTATAAAACATAAGCAAATTAGATCACCCACATGTCATTACTTCTTTATTCTTTCGTAATGAATATCATTTTATTGTTAGAAGAAAGAGTTATATCAGGAATCAATATTCATAACGCCATATAATTTTAACTTGCAATGTGTCCACCTCTTGCACAACGGATGCGGTTGAGAGATGATAGAACAATTTCTGCTATAGTTTATTGTAGTGGTTTAGTTCATGATTTTCGTGTAAATGAACTTGATAATCACCAGAAAAATATGTACATTTTCAATGTACAGGCACTTTGATCTATACTGTGTTCCGATAACTGCATGGATTACTTGCATAACCAAACTTCAAAGGCAATCATTCCTATAATTAATTTACACACCTGCCCTCCAAAACATATTACGATATAGCCTTCCTTTACACTTATAATTTACGTCCTTGTCATGAATGTCCTATATTTAAAGCGTGGGGAAACAATGAGTGTCATTTATTCGCATGACACACAAACATACAATAAATGTGCATACAATGTTACACCTAAGTATCCGCAAGGTACTGGTCACCACTTACTACATACGTCTGTCTTTCACAGCATGTATGTATTATGCAGTAGTGAAGAAGTACCGTGTAAAAAGTGCAGAATAATTCAGTAAGTTGAGTGTTCACCCATCCATGTACAATGTGCCGTAATCGTTAAAGTGCCATATCACATTATGTTTCACTTGTAAAGCGAGAAATATGTAACATTCACGCGTACCCAAAGTTCTTCACAAATTCTGGTCGAGAGTTTGTACTCATAGACTGATATCGTCAAATGCATTATGAATGGGTAAGATATACAGTGCCTTAGTAGGCAACGACGGGAAGCACTTTTGATCTTCATTACATTTATTATGGATATGACATGGAAAAGAAAGCAATAACCTTCTTGGTCTAAGAACATCATTGACATGTCGCTGGAAACGTAAGATAGATTCCCAAGCAGTGGTTGCCTGTACTAGCAGGTTTTAGCCTTCAAACCTTCAGAATAAATGCAATTAATTTGCAAGTACTGAAGAAAACAGTGCCTACAAAGACTCACCGATGTATAATGCTCTACAATACCAACAGTATCACGCAAGCCACCATGGACTGGCCAGAAAAATTGCCAAAAACTTTACGGTTATCGCAAAATGGGAAAAAATTTGGAGTAGAAATCCACTATTCTATCATCACCCGATCTAGAACGCAACAAGGAAGGTCGAGGCATTTCACCTTCCCCGACCTTGTGATCATAGGTCAGCCATAACCAAGCAAAGAGAAGGAGGTATGGCTACTCGTTGAAATAGGGATTTCTTGCAAGTGCTGCTTGTGACTGGGACGTGGAGGAGCGGACGATCTTACAAATTGTATAGAACGGTTCAAATATAAATTGTCTGTGAGACCAAGAATATAATTATTGTCATAATGAATATTCGTATGATGATACCGATTTGCACTAGAGGTGATATTTTGTTATATACTACAGTATACTATGGCACACCACAATATATTGCCTTGCTTCCCAGGGGGCATACAGTTACCTGATGATGCCACTCACCAGGACCTCTTTTGAAAAGATTTGCAATCCATTTATCGTAAAATTGTTTCCATTGCCTCTTACAGTCACCCGTTCAAAAAACATCGCTTTCTTGGAGTTCTTATTAGGCCTATGTGATCTTCAACGGCAAACTTTGGAGAGGACAACGGCTGCACATAAGGCATTGGACAACGTGTTAATGTACGTTAATGAAACACAAATGCATCAGATGTATCAGAACGGTCACTCAGTGACATCCTTACCAGATGAAACCTGTCTTTAGTATTTGTCAGTAATACGCATTCTCCGTATACTATCTACACAACGGAAAACTCTATGTCCTGCTAATCATGAAATTCCTCTGAATGTCACGTTGCACTGGCTTGCCACATCTACCTTATTCACTGACGTGGCAAACGTCACGGTTTTCGCCCGAACCGATTACTATCCAGGGTACGCGATGTGACATTACAACGTCTAATACGACTTGAACTACTAATACATGGACCAGTGAGAACGCAATCCTAACTATTTCATTAGTTCAGTATAGCAAACCTCTTTTGTAAAGCTTGGAGATTATCACGGTTATCCCATGATTTTCGGATACTTGTTATCGATGATTTCGTTAGAATGTAAATGTACACTCAAATTCGAGCAAACAGACTAGGCTGCCATAATTCAACGGTTAATAACACTAAGATCCATTTGGATAAACAAAATAAGAAGCATTTAAAAAAGTAAAACAAGTTGAGAACAATTTAATTCCAAAATGAACTGAATTTGGTCCAGTTTTGTAACATACTTACTTCTTATCCATGGATTATTCGTAATCATATGTACTGTCCAGAGTGCAGGATTTGTTGATGGTATATAACTTCATATTTTTCCTTTATGAGGGCCAAGTACCTATTTCGTGCACATACAGTAAATATTGCTCATGTCGCAGGTAGCCTTCAGTCTCTATAATACCGATAGTATTACGTCGAAAATATTTGGTGATGTCTTCAAGTTCTTCATGGAAGAAATGTAAATACAGTGGTGGAAGGAAATTGCAATGCCGTAACTCTGTATGTCAGTTCATTCACTGTTCAACATAGAGGCAATATATCTTGAAGATCTTACATGATCAACAATACAGATTAAACCAAGCAATAGATGTCATATACTGAAGGTGTTTAGTGCCACATCAACATGCAGTGACCAACCGTCGGGCAGCTACATAGGCTTGTACTCTCGCATGTACACGAAACTATGCAAGGTTAGGGATCTTGCGAGAGGTCAGGTGCCGAAAACCACGAAGGGTGGTGTAGTAGCCGAAGTATGTAGACGAACATTAACCTACTGAAATAGTACATAACCTTCCGGTTGAAGAAATGGCAGTAGGACTGGTCAAATTATGTCCTGGATGTAGTGGGCGCTGTTCAGCGGACCTTCCACAAGCTCCAAAGGCGAACGGGACTTGTAGCTTTTTGCACCTCTCACCGTGGTGCCAGGAGTTGGACCCGTACGTCGTGGGTGAATACACTCTGGGAGATGATGCTCAGCAGGTCGACCTGCTCTCACCACTAAATGCAACAGAGCGCAATTCCATTCTCCAGATGACCTTTGTCTGACACCATAGGAGACGTGCACCGTCACACTGTAATAGAAGCGCAAGACTGGGCAAAGGCACTCGTGTTCGTAGACGGATGTTAAAGGCGTTCGGATCTCCGCTACTGATGCGTTCTGGCTTGCCAGAGATACCCAAAATTACGCTGATCTTGACGAAGGTATGTACTACTACCCCGTTCCAAAACTAGACTACGGGTGTGGGCCTGTTGAATTGACCACCGTTGATAACATCGCCAAACAACAGATGCATCATGACTAAACGTGTCCAGCGATCGGCCGATATGTCCATCCCACCTCACGAAGTACCATAGTGCGACCTTACTCTAACGGCTGTAACTGTAGAACAGTGGCACTTAATCGCCTTCGAGCCATGGCTGCAGATTTGCTGCCCCATGTATATGAACATTCTGCCTTCCAAACGTACACGATACTCTCTGGTGCTTGGCTGGACATGATTTAACGATGTGAATGGTACCACGTCATCTGTTGACCGATGACCTTGAAACTTATTTTGTAGAGGTTTAACATCGCACTGACACATCGAAGGTTTTCGGCGACGCAAGGATGATAAAGTGCTAGGACTGGGAAGGTGGCGACCATGGACTTAATTAAGCTGGTGAGAAATTTGGAAACCACGGAAAACCATCTTCAGGACTGGCGACTGTGGGATTCAATCCACCATCTTCCGAATGCAAACTGACAGCTACGCGACCTTAACCGCACGGTCAACTCGCTCGGTAAATGCTGTTAAAACGTTCAGCGTCTTAATTACTGCCCAGTTCTCCAGCATGCAACTACTGTATCCACCCCATAAGGGTGCTTCAACATCTTCCCGGCAGTGTCTAGAAGACAAGATATTTAATAAACCCTGGGAACATCCGAAAAGCCGGAATGGTGGATATATTCCGTATTTGTCGTACAACAAAAGATAATACTCTATAATGTTATTGTTTTTACGTCCCACTCTCTACATTTTTCATTATTCGGAGGCGCAGAGATTCCGGAATTTTGTCCTGTAGAAGTTCTTTACGTGCCAGTAAATCTACCAGCACGAGGCTGACGTATTTGAGCACCCTCAAATACCACCGGACTGAGCCAAGATAGAACCTGACCTGTTCGGCCCAGCTGCAAGAAGAGAAAGATGATATTATAAGTCTAATGTTGCCGCAGTAGCCATGGGCCAAAGTAATAGGGAACGAACGAAGAACGATTGAAACACGCAAGCGATTCTTAATGTTGTCATGAATAATTATTCAGTTTACAGATCATATTAACCTAGTAATATTATTATGGTCCGTCTCTGTGGTGTAGTGGTTAGCGTGATTAGCTGCCACCCCTGGAGCCCGGGTTCGATTCCCGGCTCTGCCACGAAATTTGAAAAGTGGTACGAGGGCTGGAACGGGGTCCACTCAGCCTCGGGAGGTCAACTGAGTAGAGGTGGGTTCGATTCCCACCTCAGCCATCCTGGAAGTGGTTTTCCGTGGTATCCCACTTCTCCTCCAGGCGAATGCCGGGATGGTACCTAACATAAGGCCACGGTCGCCTCCTTCCCTATTCCTTCCCATCACTCCACAAGGCCCCTGTTCAGCATAGCAGGTGAGGCCGCCTGGGCGAGGTACTGGTCATTCTCCCCAGTTGTATCCCCGACCAAGAGTCTGAAGCTCCGGGACACTGCCCTTGAGGCGGTAGAGGTGGGATCCCTCGCTGTGTCCGAGGGAAAAGCCGAACCTGGAGGGTAAACAGATGTATCATCATCATCTGTCCTGTAGAAGTTCTTTACGTGCCAGTAAATCTACCAGCACGAGGCTGACGTATTTGAGCACCCTCAAATACCACCGGACTGAGCCAAGATAGAACCTGACCTGTTCGGCCCAGCTGCAAGAAGAGAAAGATGATATTATAAGTCTACTTATGTCATCTGTTTACCCTCCAGGTTCGGCTTTTCCCTCGGACACAGCGAGGGATCCCACCTCTACCGCCTCAAGGGCAGTGTCCCGGAGCTTCAGACTCTTGGTCGGGGATACAACTGGGGAGAATGACCAGTACCTCGCCCAGGCGGCCTCACCTGCTATGCTGAACAGGGGCCTTGTAGGGGGATGGGAAGATTGGAAGGGATAGGCAAGGATGAGGGAAGGAAGCGGCCGTGGCCTCAAGTTAGGGACCATCCCGGCATTCGCCTGGAGGTGAAGTGGGAAACCACGGAAAACCACTTCGAGGATGGCTGAGGTGGGAATCGAACCCTCCTCTACTCAGTTGACCTCCCGAGGCTGAGTGGACCCCGTTCCAGCCCTCGTACCACTTTTCAAATTTCGTGGCAGAGCCGGGAATCGAACCCGGACCTCCGGGGGTGGCAGCTAATCACGCTAACCACTACACCACAGGGGCGGCAATATTATTAAGACTACGTATTAACTGTTGAAATGTTAGTCGTGGGGCTGTCTTCCTTTTGTAACAATATCACTGTTTTTCATTCAGGTTTTAGGACATAATTACATTATTTATTCTTAAAGCCCATGCTCCTCAAAATACGATGGAGAAGTCATTTGTTAGCATATAAATCTACTTGATGATCTATGGCTGAGTTTAATATTTATTTTGTAGGGTGAAACACAAGCGTGTCATCAGAGGCAGTTTACATAGCAACATCCTACGGCGTGAAGCGTCCGTCTCCTTGGCTGAATGGTCAGCGTTGACGCCTTCTGTTCAGAGGGTCCCGTGTTCGATTCCCGGCCGAATGGGTGATTTTAATCGCGTCTGATTAATTCTTCTGGCTCGTGGACTGGTGATCTTTTATGTCCCGACACTTAACTCTTCATATTCAGACCACAAACCACATTACCAACCACCACAGGAATGCGCAAAGTGATTACATCCTCTCCATAAGGTTGGCGTCAGGAAGGTCGTCCGGTCGTAAAACAGGGCGAAATCCACTTGTATGATATATTTTGCACTTACAACCGCACAGATGTAGGAAATGTGGTAGGAGAAGAACGTACTGCATGGAGCGTTGAACTAACTTTCCTTCATCTTCTATCGGATTTGAACCAGCGATCCTGGGATCTGGATGCTGACACTCTACTCTATTCACAGAACATTCAACCGTTTGAGGAGTGGTAATCTTCGTAGTTGGAGGGTCATTGGGAAGGACGCCATGACGGAAGAACATGCTGTGGACCGTGAAGCTTCTCTCGTCAGCTGAGAGAATGTGAATCCTACGACGAGACATGGATCTCAATTTTTCATGGCGCTGTCAGTGTGTATGATCTCAGTACCGGATATGACCTACGTCATGTGAACCAGTGTCGAAGGTGGGGCTGGGGCGATATTTCTCGCGAGGTGCAGGTGTGCTGGAGCGGATCCACGACTGGCTTACCGTTCCTAAATATATTGACATTTTTGAAATGCTTTAATTCTTTTCACACCAGAACGTTATTAGAAATATTTGTTTTCCAGCAGGATGACCAGCCGGCGCACCGAGCCGAAGTCAGTCAGGAGTTGTTCGAGAGGAGGCCTCAGACCCCAGTTTTTAGATTGGCCTCCGAGCAACCGGATCTGATGGTCGTAGAGAACGTGTGGGCTATGGAAGGATGTCGACGTAAGATCCACTGACGAATGCAGACCAATTGTGTGATCAAGTTCTTAGGGTCTGGGATGATCTTGGGCAAAATGAGGGCTATTTTAACAGCTTTGTGGAATTCAAGGCGCAGATAACACAAAGAAATAGGAATTCCTGGCAATGTGGACTATGCATTAGGTCCGTATGTCTGTTCGTTAGACTTTATGGATTTTTTCCCTCTTCGATTTCTGGAAAGAAGACACGTTTATCTTACAAGTATCAAAGTTTCTTCATCTTACTTTCTTCTATGCCGTGGGCGAGGGAAGGTCTAAGACAAGCAGTTGGGTGCAAATACTTATCCACGTATTTCCTACGTTGTTACGAGCACGGGCGTACGATGGTAAACATATCGCCTATAGTGGTACAAAATTTATGAAAGGAGGGAGCTGGATTCGAACTCGCGTCCTTCTACGTGAAAGACACCTGAGTTGCTCTTAAATATCTACGCGACGGGAAAGTGTCCAGAGGTTGACAATATTCCTGCGGAGCTTATTAAGAACAGCGGTGACATAGGAAAGGCATGGCTTTTTCAATTAACTGCAACAAATTACGAACAAGGCGAATCTCCAGAGGAGTTTTACTCTTCAGTTATCATACCTATTCGAAAGGAAACAACTCCTACTGGTTATAATGACTATGGAAAGATACATTTAATCACTCGCGCATCTAAGATACTCTTCCATATCATAAAACGCAGAATGGAGAGTTATATTACGCATAATGTTGGCGACACGAAGCTTAGTTTCCGCAAAGATTTGTCTATACGTGATGTCATAGTTATACTAATCTGTATGGGAGAAAGATTGTTTGGCTGCAGAAGGAATTTGTATGTACGCTTCATTGATTACGAGAAAGCGTTTGATAAAGTGCCATTGAACAAACTGTTTACACTTCTCGTTGAGGTAGGTGCTCACATCGCATGATACAGCTGTTATACAATTTATATTAACATCAAAATGCAGATATCAGGTTTGGCAACGAACCAACATCCCCTGTTCAGGTACTGAAAGGAGTGAGACAAAGCTGGCTTCTCTCAGCATTCCTATTTAATGTCTCTGCTGAGAATATCATCAGTGAATCTATAACAAAAATCAAGCTTGGGGAGAAAATAGGTGATAGATTATCGCGGACCATCAAATTTGCCGATGATCAGTCTATAGTTGAGGGTAATCCAACAACTCTATCCAAAATGTTGCCAAAGCATCAACATCATCTGTTTACTCTCCAGGTTCGGTTTTTCCCTCGGACTTAGCGAGGGATCCCACCTCTACCGCCTCAAGGGCAGTGTCCTGGAGCTTCAGACTCTTGGTCGGGGGATACAACTGGGGAGTATGACCAGTACCTCGCCCAGGCGGCCTCACCTACTATGCTGAACAGGGGCCTTGTGGAGGGATGGGAAGATGGGAAGGGATAGGCAAGGAAGAGGGAAGGAAGTGGCCGTGGCCTTAAGTTAGGTACCATCCCGGCATTCGCCTGGAGGAGAAGTGGGAAACCACGGAAAACCACTTCCAGGATGGCTGAGGCGGGAATCGAACCCACCTCTACTCAGTTGACCTCCCGAGGTTGAGTGGACCCCGTTCCAGCCCTCATACCACTTTTCAAATTTCGTGGCAGAGCCGGGAATCGAACCCGGGCCTCCGGGGGTGGCAGCTAATCACGCTAACCACTACACCACAGAGGCGGACATGTTGCTAAAGTTGAATGAAAAAGCGAAGGAATTTGATATGAAAATCAATATTAATAAAATAAAAGTCATGAGGTTTAGTAGGAACCGACGTCCATTGCAGGTGATGATCAGTGGTGAGCCTGTACAACAGGTAGCACAGTTCAAATAACTTGGCCATATAATAACAGAAAACCTTCAGTACCGGGCGAGTTGGCCGTGCGCGTAGAGGCGCGCGGCTGTGAGCTTGCATCCGGGAGATAGTAGGTTCGAATCCCACTATCGGCAGCCCTGGAAATGGTTTTCCGTGGTTTCCCATTTTCACACCAGACAAATGCTGGGGCTGTACCTTAATTAAGGCCACGGCCGCTTCTTTCCAACTCCTAGGCCTTTCCTATCCCATCGTCGCCATAAGACCTATCTGTGTCGGTTCTCTTCAGCATTTAATCGTAAAGAAAACTCATATTTTATCTGGCATGTTTTACTTTTTTAATAGAGGAGGTTGTTCCTAAATAAATGGAAATACATAGGTACGTGCCAGCAAATCTACGAGGCTGACTACTTCAGCACCTTCAAATATTACCGGACTGACTGACCTAGGATCGAATCTGACAAGTTGGGCTCAGAAGGCCAGCGCCTCAATCGTCTGAGCCACTCAGCCAGGCTGATTGTTTTGGACAAATAGGAGGATAGGTATATGGATAGATAGAATATGAAGTAAAATTTTGCAAAAGTAATTGTATATTTAACATCAGATTAGTATTGAATTTCAAATGTTCACTTCAGCATTTAATCGTAAAGAAAACTCATATTTTACAACAGAGGAACGCAACTTTTAAGTGGTAAATAAATAAAGCTGTTATTTTCAGAATTACCTGATAGTAAATATTTAATTATTATTAGCAGTCTAGAAGCAGAATGGTACATTTCTTGGAACTGAATTACTGGGTTACACAGACCCTACAAAGGTTATTCTCTTAAACATAGAGAAAAATGTAGTTTTCAAATATGAGCTTAATATACTGAAAGTTGAAGGAAAACATAAACCCATGATAAGTTTATGATTCGATGAGTGTACGTAACTGTAAACCTCTTGTTGACGGGCCAACTAACCTGAACCTTCTCAGCTCACCTAGAAAGAAGTGAGTCCGAATCTCCATCAGCAAATTAAACCGTCAAGAAACAAAAGTGACACATGGTTCCGGGGTCACTCAGCCTACACCATAAATGAGTACCTGTTTAATTCCCAGGAAAAGAAGCCACCAGGAAAATGGAAAACTACTCTATGACACTTCGTGGTGAGGTTATGAAAGCTTCACATTTCACTCAACCAGTGACCTTATGATGCTGTACGCAGATGGCACTGTTTGCTTTGGCTAGCAAGATAGAGCAGATAAATTAGATTCAAGAGGTCAAATGGACTGTGTCGCTATTGACGAATCCAAGGCCTTTGACAGGGTATATCTTTGAGTAACTCAGTCTAATGACTGGTTTGACTCTGCGATGAGTCTTCTCCAACTCTGTCGATCCTGTGCAGTACGTTTTGCGACTGCATAGATCATGCATTCTGAGTTCACAAGAAATGTCACCATGAATGTCTTTCTTGGTCTTCCGCGAGGGCGTTTCCCTGTTATTACACCTTCCAAAATTTCTATCAGCACTTTCCTATGCCCTATGTCTCATCCAAGAATGTCGTCTCTTCCTTATCTGATTCAACAGCTGTCTCTTTTCTTGGACAATGTTCATTACCTCACTGTTGTTATTCTTCTCCACCCAACTTATCCGTTAAACCGTCGCCAACACCACATCTCAAAGGCCTCTTAATATCACTGTTGGTTTTCGTCCAGGTCTCAACATAATACAGCCCAGCACACCAAACATAAGGTTTCGTTATTGTTTTACGTAACATGAGGGACATTGATTTCTGACATAGGTAAAGGTAAGGGTCTATTCTGCCCTAAGGCAGGTCCGAACTCCGCAGAGGTGTACCTGAACCGGAGTTTACGTGCGGTAGGGTGGCCAGTTCCTTTCCGGTCCTCCATTCCCTTAGCCCCAAAAACATCGTGTGGCAACCCATCCAAATCTTGACCACACCCAATGTTGCTTAACTTGATCTCACGGGATCCCGTGTTTCAACACGGCTACGGCCGTTGGATTCTGACATAGAAGGGACTGTTTATCTCTGACTCTGAAGGCTCGGTTTGCTATTGCTATTCGTGTTTCTATTTCAGTGTGACACTGAAATTTTTTTTTTTTCTAGAGGACGGGAGTAACATTTTCGGGGATTGGAAGTTGGAGGCGCTTCCACATGGCGACAAAATGACGAGGTACGGTACTGCGAGCTCCGACCATTATCCCTAATATTTCAATTTCCTGAAGGTGGTATTTAGATTTATAAAAAGGGTTAGTGGGTTTGTCATCATCATCATCTGTTTACCCTCCAGGTTCGGTTTTTCCCTCGGACTTAGCGAGGGATCCCACCTCTACCGCCTCAAGGGCAGTGTCCTGGAGCTTCAGACTCTTGGTCGGGGGATACAACTGGGGAGTACGACCAGTACCTCGCCCAGGCGGCCTCACCTGCTATGCTGAACAGGGGCCTTGTGCAGGGATGGGAAGATTGGAAGGGATAGGCAAGGAAGAGGGAAGGAAGCGGCCGTGGCCTTGAGTTAGGTACCATCCCGGCATTCGCCTGGAGGAGAAGTGGGAAACCACGGAAAACCACTTCCAGGATGGCTGAGGTGGGAATCGAACCCACCTCTACTCAGTTGACCTCCCGAGGCTGAGTGGACCCCGTTCCAGCCCTCGTACCACTTTTCAAATTTCGTGGCAGAGCCGGGAATCGAACCCGGACCTCCGGGGGTGGCAGCTAATCACGCTAACCACTACACCACAGAGGCGGCCCTAGTGGGTTTGTATTTTGTTAATCTTTTCTAGATTGACCTCCTCTGGCTGACCGCTATGGTGCTCGAACCTGACAGTCGGACCCAAGATGAATCCCTGAGAAATGTTGTCTTTAATGGCTATGGTGTCAATTCTCTGCGAACTGTCCATTACGGTCAGTCCGTGTACCTCCTCCTGTACACTAAATCACTTATTTCCGGCACCTCGGCGTCTCCGAAAACCGTAAAAGTAGTTAGTGAGAAGTGAAGCAAATACGAGTAACATTACTATTATAACAATCAATATATTTTTCGGAGCTAGATTGTCCACTTTTTGTTGTTGTTGATTGAAGGAGACGATATGCTATTTTCACTGTCATTGAATGAGGACAAGAGAATAACGATGGATTGTGAACGTTGTTTCACGGGAGATTTATCGCGAAGTGAAGGTTTTGTGAAAGAAGAATGGAAATAGCTTGCGAGCCACTCGTCGTGTAAGGACGTGGTTGGAGCGGGTGATATCAACTCAATTTGGGAGCGGAGTAACAAAGCAGGGAGACTGTTTATCGCTGCTTCACGCCTTCAAAACAGTCGCTCGTGCGTACTCTGTGCGCCTCAGTAGCGTCGGAAGCCAAGCCTGCCAGCTGCTAGATAACTACAGTATATGAACCATTTCATTGTTCCTGTTATTGTTACTGTGAGATAATTTAGGTAAAGAACAAGCAAATAATGTAGAAACGTAGTCAAATTGAGTGCATTAAAGGTAATTTCTTACTCCTCGAATTGAAGGAACATATGGAGTGATTATTTTATCAAGTATATAACATAGCAAATGATAATAATAAGAATAATAATAACAATCATAATAATAATAATAATAAGAAGAAGAAGAAGAAGAAGAAGAAGAAGAGCAGGTGGCCAGCAGAAAGGAGACAGGCTGCCAAAGGGAGAATGCAGTGATACTGGGATGCAATGAAAGCTTCTAAAAATGTGTAAATTTTGCTTATTGTGTTCTGTAATGGCCGTACACATCTGAAATATTATTATTATTATTATTATTATTATTATTATTATTATTATTATTATTATTATTATTATTATTATTATTATTATTATTATTATTATTATTATTGAAAAATTCGGGAGAAAGTCTCATAACAAAACTCAAAGAAATAACAGAAGAAATCTGGCAAACCGAAAGAATCTCCTCAGATTGGATGACGGCGATCATACAAGATGGACCCCCAACAAACACCGCGAAATATAATTAGTCTCACTAAGTTCTGTTCCAAGCCCTCCTGAACCGTACAGAACCTCAGATAGATCCAGGAACCGGTGAGCTGGGCTGAGTGGCTCAGACGGTTAAGGCGCTGGCCTTCTAACCCCAACTTGGCAGGTTCGATCCTGGCTCAGTCCGGTGGTATTTGAAGGTGCTCAAATACGACATCCTCGTGTCGGTAGATTCACTGACACGCAAAAGAACTCCTGCAGGACTAATTTCCGGCACCTCGGCGTCTCCGAAGACCGTAAAAGTAGTTAGTGGGACGTAAAGCTATTATTATTATTATTATTATTATTATTATTATTATTATTATTATTATTATTATTATTATTATTATTATTATTATAGGAATCGGCGAATACCAAAATGGATTTTAAAAAGGCTGCTCATGCGCAGAACAAATTATTAAACTGAAATACTCGATGAAATAATTATGCAGTACGTCAAAAAAAGTTATGTTATCACATTTGTCGACTTAAAGAAGGCATATGGCAGCATATACCGAGAATCCGTTGTCGAAATACCAACAGAATTTGCACTACATCAAAAGACAATTTCTTCTTCTTCTTCTTCTTATTTTTTCCTACCGCTTTTTCCCACACCTGTGTAGTCGCGGGTGCAAACTGCGGCGCACATATGGATTTGGCTCTGTTTTACGGCCGGATACCCTTCCTGACGCCTACACTATATGGAGGGATGTAATCACTATTGCGTGTTTCTGTGGTGGTTGGTAGTGTGTTGTATTGTCTGAATATGAAGAGGAGAGTGTTGGAACGGACACAAAGACCTAGTCGCCGAGCCAGAAAAATTAATCAGAAGAGATTAAAATTCCCGACCCTACTGAGAATCAAACCCGGGCCCACTGAACCGAAGGCCACTACGCTGACCATTCATCCAACGAGTCGGACTGTAGGTCAAAAGACAACTGATACCATTAAAGAAACTCTCATAGGGACCATACGCGGGTTGGGGCAAAAGTCATGGCAACTATTTTCTTTTCTTGAAGATACCAGTCCGGCTGGAATATGTGACATATACAGACGAAAGGACAAGGTGTTAACTACATGTGTGGACAATGAATAGCACTGAAATATTGCAACACACTAATTTATTACGGTAGTATACAGGGCAATATGGCCTTCCCCGTGCAAAAGAATGACAACACAGTACACATAAAGTTGACATGACAAACCTGGACCTAAAGACCCTCAAAGTAGTCCCCTGTTACTCACACCACACGCTACCAACGATGTGGGATGCGCTGAATACCATCTGCCTCAGCATTTGCCGCACCATATGTGAATCGGGTCACCTGCTGGCGCACAGCATTAGCAATGTCCTCTCGCGTTGTAAACCGCCTACCTCGCAATGGTTCCTTAATCTATCGAATGAGATCAACGTCACAGGGCGAAATGTCGGGAGAGTACGGTGGGTGCTCCCATTCTTCCCATCCCCAACGTCGCAGTAGCTGCCCTTCACACTATGCTTATGTGGTTTTGCATTGTCGTGCAGGATTATTGCACAGTCTACAAGATCTGGACGCTTCTCCCGAACGCCACGTCGTACCTGTCGCACCAGGAAGTCCCTGTAGTACTGTGCGGTCACTGTTATGCCATGTGGAACAAAGTGGCAAACAATGACATCCCTGACGTCATACGCGACGATCACCATCAATTTGACTGGGGAAAGATTCTGACGGACCTTCTGCCTCCTTGGCGATCCAGCATGTCGCCACTCCACGGGCTGACGTTTCAGTTCTGGTTCGTATGCCCTGGCCCAAAATTCATCGATGGCGATTATTCGTGACAAGAAATGATCGTCGTCCTGTTGCCAGCGTGCAAAGTGGTCGGAGCATTTTTCATTGCGCACCCACCTTTGAATTTCCGTCAGTGCATGCGCTACCCACCGCGATGCGATTTTGCGCAGTTGCAGCTCATTACGCAATATCCTGTGGATGGTGCGTTTATCGATGCCACTTGCACTCTCTATCTCCAGTAGCGTCCATCGTCTGTCTTCATTCAGGAGCTGCTCTATGACAGCACGTGCCACGTCGGTCCGCACATTGACAGGTCGTCCCGAACGTTTCTCATGAATGGCTGACACAAGTCTTTGCTGAAACTATTCTACCCACCGTGCTACTGTAAGGTATGGTAGGGCATTATTCCCAAGGGCTTCCATTAATTCACTGTGACATTCCATTGCATTGTAAGCGCGCTGCTCAACACGGATTACGTCCATCTCGCACGACACTCACCAACTGACTGATTTCACAGCCCTCGCTGCGCTACTACCCGCTATCACAGAGACATCTGTTGTTCTGCATACACACTATGCCTACAGGACTTCAACACGACACATATACGTTGGTAATCCTTTCACATATCTACAAGAAAAAGAATAGTTGCCATGACTTTTGCCCCAGTCCTCGTATCTAAGGTAACATTTATGGGAGAATTGTGCAGAGAATTTCCAGTAGACACAGGAGTACGACAAGGAGATGGATTATCCCTATTACTCTTAGATTGTGCGCTTGAAAAAGTTGTAAGAGAATGGCGAAAAGCAAGGGCGCCAATACACCGAATCGGACCAAAACATAAAGGCAGGGAATTGGACTATTTATCATTTGCAGATGACATTGCATTAATTGTCCAAGACATCCCCGATGTACAAAACTAACTTAAACACCTGCAAAAACAAGCAGCGAAAATTGGGTTACAAATTTCATTTGAAAAAGTAAAATTTATGGCAGACATCAAAAGTGCCCAATCTGAACTCCACATTGGCTCTCGTATGAAAGAATTTAAAAGTTTAGGTGAATGGATTACGGAAAATGGAAAGAAATCTATTGAATCATGACTCCAGAAAGTGGAGACTGTATTTCAGTTAACAAAAAATCATTTACAATAGAAAAAGTCCCTCCTGGAAGTCAAAATCCAACACTACACTACTACAGTAATCAAATGCGAAGCTCTGTATGCATCAGAAACTCTCAATCTCTAACACAAAACATTAAAAGAACAATTAGAAGTGAAAGAACGTAAAATAATGAGGAAAATTTCCTAGGACCGAGAATCGGTGATGGAATACATTTTCCAAAACTATATGTAGAAATATATAAATGGTTCTCCACATTTAAAGACACATTGCGCATGCGAGGAATACAAATTCATGGGGCACTTAGAAGGAATGGGCTCAAACAGACTGACTTAAAGAATTTACACATTCTTAAAGAACAAAAACCGCTAGATAAAATTGGTACAAACAGACAGAGAAAGACCTGAAGGAAGTAGGATCACCAAATCTACCGGACAGAGATGAAATCAGGAAAATTACATTCACACGGAGTTTTGAGGATGATGAGAGAAAGATTAGCCGACGTGTATGGCCCTCCAACAAAAACACACCCATTCACTACGTATGACGGAATAATGGGCTAAAAGAAAAAGCCAACAAATGTTGATTCCGAGTGGTCGTAAGTGACCCATCTGCAACGAATAATAATAATAATAATAATAATAATAATAATAATAATAATAATAATAATAATTCTGACTCCAAATCATCAATGAAAATGCATAACTTGAAGAATCAGCGAGGAATATGGAGACGGCATGCAGACTATGTCAGAACACTTACAAATCGAAATCAATCTCCTGTCAGGCTAAATTAGCGCATTACAGTAGATTTTAGCCAGTAAGGAACTCTCACACCTGGACAAAAATTAAAAAAATAAATGACGTACTTTAGAAAGACTCTTGGACTCAGGAAGTCAACCAAAAAAACAAACCAAACCCCATGGTGCAACAGCCCCGAAGGGCCATGACCTAGCAAGCGACCGCTGCTCAGTCCGAAGGCCTGCAGCTTATGAGGTGCCGTGCCGCTTAATATAAAATAATGAACTATACCAAAGATTTGAAAATATCACAATAAAGAAACGGAGATTGACTTTCTATGGACATAATAGGCATATTAAAAGGAGTGAAACACAAAGGCTCGTCAACAGGATCCTCACCAAAAGAACAGGAAAACTCAAGTCCCGTCGGTTAGAGAAGACCACCGAGGTCGAGGAAAGTGTGGAATATGTGCCGAAGACATATGAATCAAGGAAGTCATCAGAATAATAGTTGCGGAGGTGAATTATCTGTCCGACGATTAAACGAAAGAAAGCAGAGTATTCTCGGCGGAAGAACGAGCACAAGTAAGGCAACGGATAAAGGGATACTGGCGAAAGAGATAGAGAACTTTAGAAAATGTTGAAAGCTATATATCTAAGCACTTTAGCCGTTTACATTTCTGAATAACAAGCGTTTAGCCCCTGTATAGCATCTGTTTCATCAGCTGGAATGCCACACATCTCCTGGACGCTGTCTCATGCACTGCAGAGATTCCATGGCAAATATCCTTTGGATGAATCATCATTTATAGCTGTTGCCCAGGAGACAGATTCCATGTCAATTATTGTTTGCTTAGTCTTTTTTTTAACCAAGTTCTAAATTTATCGAAGCTTTTCCTCAGTAAATTATTCCAGTCCGTAACGCTTCTTTCTACAAATGGATATTACTCCTGTTTGTCCTTTCGATTTAAAACTTTATCTTCATGCTGCGATCATTCTCACTTTAAAAAGCTCCACGCAACCTTATTCGTCTAAGGTTATTCCACACAATCTCTCCGCTGACATCTCGGATCATACCGCTTAACCGAGGTGCTCGTCGCCTTACTCCCAAGTCTTTGCAATCCGAATGTTGCGACATTTTCGTAGCAGTATTCTTTTGCCGTCAATCACCAAGTACTTCTCTTAAGATTTTTTCCAGTTCTCGGAACTAGTAATCCTGCTGAGGGTCCCGGCATAGCAAATACAGTGACAGTGAAAAAATGGGTATCTGCACTTGCTATACGAGACTTCCTTTGACTTTCATAAAGTAATTCGATTGGGCTATTTTTACTCAATTACTTGCCAACTTTGACAATAAGGTATTGGACGTTATTTTCAAGTGAGTTTTCAAGTCTTCTTTTCTTCAAATGTGAAATAGTTGTCGAACACTGTCCGAACACGTAAATCGACCTAACCCTTTTTTTCGTTTTGCTGTAATAGGCAAACAGATACAAGCCCGTTATTTGTCCTATACAGTACATAAACCAGGTTTCGGGTTAATATTTTAAAGTACGGAAAGATGGACAATGTTTTATATATATATATATATATATATATATATATATATGTAGACATCATATCCTGAGGTAATTAGAATTTAACATTCCATATATTTTTTTTTTGCTAGGGGCTTTACGTCGCGCCGACACAGATAGGTCATATGGCGACGATGAGATAGGAGAGGCCTAGGAGTTGGAAGGAAGCGGCCGTGGCCTCAATCAAGGTACAGCCCCAGCATTTGCCTGGTGTGAAAATGGGAAACCACGGAAAACTATTTTCAGGGCTGCCGATAGTGGGATTCGAACCTACTATCTCCCGGATGCAAGCTCACAGCCGCGCGCCTCTACGCGCACGGCCAACTCGCCCGGTATTCCATATATTATCATGTGCTATGTCACAGGTCTTACTATTTTGAAATTGAAAATAGAGGGCCAATACTATCACAGGATATACTAGTAACAATAGACCACGATTAAATTTTGATTCCAGGTTATTCTCTATTATTCAATGTAAAAATGCAGGAGCTTCAGCCTGCTAAATAATGTATTATATGATAATCGCATTTCATGAACCACTTGTTCCACTCGTTCATGTTTTTAAAACGTAGTATTACCAATGAGAGTTTTTGTTCATGGAACAATGCTCTAATGTTTTAATCCACAACAGTGTTTTATTTAAATGTCTCGCAATTCCCAATGCATCTATGTATCACTTTACTTCAATATTCAGTTTTTAAAGTATTGTTTAAAACTAAATCTGCAGTACACTGCCGCAGTAAATCCGTAGAAATAACGAGATTTTTCTCGTATGTTTAGGTTCACACTAGTCTTATTCAGTGCATTTGAGTTTCCTCATCAAGTTTCTCACAGATTTAAATCAAGTCTAATGTTTAGTAAACATATTTTCTAGCATACTAACGAAATTATTATTTCTTCGCATAAGGACTTAATAAGGAAACAACCCTCCACCCGCCATCAGTTCACAACTTGTACCGAATATGTTAAGCTTACACATTTTTGTAAATTACTCGGCCGTAATCTTTAGGAATCGCCCGTCAGTATTACGGAATACGGCTTAAACCTGCACCAGTTGGTAGACAGATTGTTTTTAATAATCGCTCTAACGAATGGCGCCATTTATATGGAGTCCAGGACCCTTCATCCACCCGAAACGTACTTGAGAGGGATCGGGAACTAACAAAACATGAAATTAAGTAAGTAAACTCTTGTCCTTATCCAGAGATGGTTCAGCTCTTCTCAGGCACACCCCCAATGGCGATGAGTCGCATCTACGATTTTACCACCTGTCAGCCCTCCTCTCATTCTTAAATTTATCGAACCCGGGCCTCCGGGAACGGCAGCTAATAATGCTAACCGTTAATCTACGTAGGCGGGCAAGAGTTAAGTAAACAAAGACCATGTTTACAGAGTTGTTGAAGTTCATTTGACTTCTACGAATCAGCTTCTGCAGCAGAAACAGCACAAAAGTCATTATCGAGTCTGAGAAGACCACAGCCATAACTTCTAAGCATCTAAACAATTTTGTAGTCTAGATCTTCCATCAAGAGGAATCAAACACTTTGGACATGGATCCTATCTCTAATGACTTCATTTCTAGGACAGAGGTACGTAAGACGGCATTCGCTTCAAAAATACAAACGGTATGCTATTTACAACCAAAAAAGTTAATACTTTATTGCACCAACAAAATCCTGCAACGTGCAATGAGTAATAATTTTAAAGTCATTGACTCCGAAAAGAAAAATGTTCTAATTTTGTCTTTATTTCTTCGGGTGTTTCTTATTAACAACGTCACGCGGATGACAAATTGGACCCTCCACTTGAGAAGGAAAACTGAAGCCTAAGAAAGTGTGTAACATTAACAGGGCTTCTCTTACACACACACACACACACACACACACGCACACGAAGGTTTTCCTATTTTACTTCCTTCTTCTAACCTCTTAACTACGCTTGTCTGTACCGTATGCTAAGTAAGAAAGCTGGAGAAAAGGAAACTGTCGTCTCCCTTGATAGCCACTAATGGCCCGTCAATAAACACACATTTCACGGATATACCTATAAATATACATTTCCATATTTTTGCGACAAACACGTAGACCAATTCACTTTCACCGGGCGAGTTGGCCATGCGGTTAGGGGCGCGTGTCTGTGAGCTTGCATCCGGGAGATAGTGGATTCGAACCCTACTGTTGGCAGCCCTGAAGATGGTTTTCCGTGATTTCCCATTTTCTCACCAGGAAAATGCTGAGGCCACGGCCGCTTCCTTCAAACTCATAGGCCTTTCTTATACCACGCCGCCATAAGACCTATCTGTGTTGGTGCGACGTAAAGCAAATAGCAAAAAACAAAAAAAGAAATAGCAATTCACTTTCATCCTACAGATAAAATAAGAAGCATAGTTGTGAACTGCTCCATCTCAAAATATGGTCTACTTATAATAACACAGAGATACGAGTGCTACCATACGGAATGAGAATGGACCATTCAATTATTATTATTATTATTATTATTATTATTATTATTATTATTATTATTATTATTATTATTATTATTATTATTATTATTATTATTATTATTATTATTATTATCATTATTATTATTATTATTATTATTATTAAATTATGACAGTATTGTTAAAATCTATCTGCAGTATACTGCTCTGAATATGGTTTTCCGTGGTTTCCCATTTTCACACCAGGGAAATGCTGGGGATGTGCCTTAATTAAGGCCAAGGTCGCTTCCTTCCCATTCCTAGGCCTTTCCTATCCCATCGTCGCCATAAGACCTATCTGTGTCGGTGTGACGTAAAGCAAATGGCAAAAACAAAGTAATTGAGACTAATTACAACGCTACCAAGTGTCATAAAAATTAACTACCACAGCGGTCCTTATTTTCACCCCCCTCATAGGCTCAAATGTTCTATTAATCTTCCTTCTCTGTTACTTGTGGCCTAAGAGGAACATCCCTGAAAAGTTCCCTTTCAAACGTTTGGTTGGTTCGAGAGGTATTGCGATTAGTGCTTGAGTGGATACTTTTTCATACCTTTTAGAGGTGTACTTAAAGTTAGTTTCAAAGCTGTTGTCCTGAAAGGTAACTTATTTGTTTAGCAAATATTTTCATTATTTGACAGGAAGGAATGATAAAAAAATACTGTGTTAAATAGCACAGAACTAATTCTTTTAGTAAAGGAATGCCAAATAATGGTAATAAATTATACTGCTGACAATTTTAAACATAATTACAGGAAATTTATATCAAAACGATTCAGTGAAATTTCCACTTAATTTGTTTCCATCAGGTCATTCTTTAATATCACCTACGAGTGTGGAATATTTTAAAACAGTTGCTCCTCGTAGAGACATTTTAGGCAGCGAATTTTGCATCGAAAAGTTCTAGGTCTGGCACCCGATGGCCAACTGTAGCTACAGAAAGTATAGAAATACACTCTGCGAGGCACATAATATAATCATCGAAGTCAGGGTCCTGGCTGACGAGGTAAAACCAACCCGAAAGCCCGCCATGGTTAAAAAAGTGTAACCTGCACGGCGGTATTGCTTATTGGTAATGGGATTTGCAATACGTTGTTTGAAGTTACATCAGAGAGCGATGAAGTCTATAATTGCCTTCCATACCATAATACAGTCAGACACTGTACACTGTTCAGTTTTTTAGTTCTATAAAGTTGCTATCTTCTTAATCTCCCGCAAACTATAGACACAATTTTTAATTTACTGAATGGACATGCAGCGTAATTCAAGGCTAAATATTATTATCTTTATATTATGATCCGATTCAAACGGACAACGTTTTCTTGAATTCGTTATCAGACGCGTATTACTCATCGAAAGTATTGGAATCCATGTCAGAATCTTAGTTACTATTACAGGATCCTATCTCTCCGACCTATACAATTTCAGTACTAGACCTACATGTCATGGGAGAATTAACAAATTACGTGATATCACAAAATAAAAGTACTATTTCCTTAGTGATATATTGTCCCCTTCTCCGGGGTCGCTCAGTCGGCGGAGCGAGAGTCCCAAAGGGTGGACTGTTCGCAGGGCCAACTTACTTTTACGGGACCGACCGAGAGAACATTTATTTTTACAGGGCCATTGGTGACTGGATAGGAGACATAATGTTGAATGAAAATCAGGACAAAATAACAACAATGTTTATTAAAATATAATGAAAACTCAGTCTGGACAAATGCAAAATAAAAAAACCTAATACAATATTTCACCAAAATAATTCGATTCATTATTACGTGTGAACAAATAAAATGACTGTGAGTCCTTGCATGATTCTCGGTTTCATTTGATTCCATTACTTCTTCAATGAAACTCCCTCCAACATTTTACTCTGCAACATTGAATTAATCATGTGATTAGCAATACTATCATTTTCAATTGCAACACAGGTTAGAAAATTCTCAGGTAAATTACTTTAATACCTCTTTGAGAAACTTCACTATCGAAATTGCATTTACTTATTTAAAATTTTTTGTTAAAGATTGACTTTACCAAAATCCTTTCAAAATCGTTTATCACAATCATGAAATTCTTTAGTTTATTCTTAATAAATTCTGTACAAATCACTTTTGGAAAACTCCTTACGATGTTTGAGATCTTCGTTATAAATTTGAAAACTCTTTACCACTTCGAGAAACTTCCTTACAATGTTAGAAAATTTTGAAAAATCCTTTGGCGAACTTCCCCTCTCTCGCAGACTTCGCTCGACTGTATTCCTTTAGAATCCTTGATAACGTTTCCTAACTCTAATATTCTATGGATGGATAGAGTATCACGCAACATTATGTGGAATCAACAACAACAATATCAATGCATCATCAATCACATCAAATACACAAAAGATAAGCATTCCTGGAATGATGTGGGTAAATGTCACGAAATAACATAATTCTAACAACTGTTTATAAGTAGATTTATCACACAATAGAACTATAATATTTTATTATTATTATTATTATTATTATTATTATTATTATTATTATTATTATTATTATTAATCATTTATTGTAACCTTCTCTTCCTCTTGAATTCGTTTGAAGATCCTTACAACATTATCTGACCATAATGAGAACTCCTCATGACTGTAGTTATAAAATGAACTAGGATGACAAATTTTCTATCTCGATGAATAATCATCACCACCATTAGAAATATGCGTTTAAGAGCCTCGAGAAAATCAAATAATGATTAAGTCGTGCATTATTCATATCAGTTGTTGGGCGAAGAACAAGAACTATTATTAATCCCTGAATCTTTTCATACCATCATAAATCACTATCACCACCATCACTCAGTATAATCACTGTGATCCATTATGATCATTATAACTGATATGCACCCTAGTGGTCCCATATCGTCAATTCATCCAAATTTACTATCACAATGATCGCTCAATTCTCTCAACAATTCGTTAAAATTTCCCGATCTTCATTATTATTATTAAAATTATTTTTATTTCCTACAATGGCTCCTAGAACGTTCTCTCGATGAACTGTTCCTATTACTCGTCGATTACCTTCCCTTCTAATATCAATCGTCATACAGGCCTAACAGATTTTTAAGATTACGATTTAGTCATGGTTTACTCCTATTTTTAATCACATCCTCTTCGTCATGATTATTATAACCTTATTTTATTTTTTTAATATTATTATTCTCATTATTATTAGGTCTTAATCCATTATAATTTCTTTTGAAAATCGTAATTACTTATGACCTTGTCAACTCACTGACAACAGGGATTACTCATCACCGAATTCGAAAAAAAAAGAAACCGTTATTCCAGGAAAATGCAAAGATAGGACAATATTGAAATCACAAATCAACGAAGGAATGAATACTCTACCATCACCCTTAAGTACAACATTACTAAAGAAACTACATTCCTCTAAGCAAGAATACAATCTACTAGGCATCTACTAAAAGAGAAGAAATTTTACAACGGTACTTATAGTTCCGATGAGAATTCGTGGCTTCGGGATGCTGCTATGGGCGGTTTACTGGTGGACAAGGTCATCGTGTTGGCGTGCACACTGGAGTTTAATCCATCATGACTATGGCTACATCCAGCATCGTCGTATTACTCCAGCAAAGTTCCGGAAAATTCCAAGCTTTTCCTCGTGTTCGTTGCATCTTGGCTGCTAGGTTTCACGGAGATAGCTGAAACTGAAATAGGCATTAACAATAGGATCCACACTAGTTGTAACTCACTAAATTATTCACAACACTTAACTGGTGCAACGATGTATTTTCAGGTCCAGGTTTACTACCAGCTTCGACTTCCAAACACATTCACCTAGTTACGATACATCTTAAAGCTGACAAATAATATTACTGGTTACTACGATGTTTAAAGGCCAGATTACTTCTCGAATATTCCCTTAAGATCGTGCCTTTCCTTTATAATATCCAATGGAACATTCCATGAGTTTCTATTATAAGACTCGGCTTCAATGAACACACGAAAACTGTCTGCGGTTCAGCAAGTTCCACACGGGAAAATGTGCTGCTGTAATAAATTCGCTGGATACTGCATTGAGCTAACGACAAGTTGCACTCTCACTCAAATAAAGCAATGGTTGTGCCATACGAGAATTATACAGGTATTAACATCGTTTGCAAATACTCTTCCTTTCCATAGAGAATGCACTGTTCATCTTCTCCGTAAGAATACGACTCTACGACGTTCTTCAAAACTGTTCTGTTCGTCGTTTCGTAAGGTACTCTTCTGTACTGTTCGGTGTTTCACAAGGGACTCTTCCTCGACTTTGTTCTAGAAAAATCCTAAGATTTTCTAGCACCTTCCTCTATTTCCATTGGCTGTTGGCCATCATGCGCCGTGATTCGTCCTTCACAGCTACGAGTGGATTTTTCGAGAATACTACTCCCCTCTTGCCTGCCGGTGTGTCAGGTGACGTAACCGCGTGCGCTGGCGGCCTTCAACAGCTGTTGACCTAATTTCGGCTGTCTCCCATCGGCACGGCACGGTAACAGCTGATACACGCGCTCTCGTAAACCAATATTCCGTAATAAAATTTTCCCATCTTTCCCAAATTAACTGAGGCACCATTTAGACGGGTACAATATAAACATTTATTTCGATTCAAACCATGTCGTCTAAGTACGACAAACATTCCTGCCATTGGATAAATCATATTCAACAACATGAGTAGTAGGCTACCTTAGAAAACATCATTTAATGATACAGCACATTTTTCGCGGGAAAATCAAGGTGCTGAAAGGAATATCACAGTTTCATTGAAACTCGACTGAGAATGGTGGAAAAATTTCCATCATGAATAATATGAATGGGACAGACAATCATATCTAGCACTGGAAAATTGCATTCCAACGCAAAATAAAAAATCTCGGTGCTGATTCCGATACTTTCACAATCACCTCAACCATAAACTTCAAGTACCAAATCTTGTTCTCTTCCATACAACATTTAACAATATATGAGCAACTCCAGGCTAACTCAAAGAGGACTCTGTGATATTACATACAGTTCCATCAATATTTGCTGCGTCCAGCGAAACATTAACAATGCACCACGCACATGAACAACTTATATAGAAGGCCATCCAATCTATCAGCTTAGAGGAATATCAGTGCCAATTATACATCTATGAATAAATAATGTAACTCAGCTGTGGAATGCACCGATGACTCTTCTGACTGTAAAGACAAAAGCTACCTATTCTACCACTGATTGATTTTTAATTTTCATATGGTATCGTAACACATTCCGACCGTCTTAGTTTACTTAACCTATGCCTGAAACCACAAAGCAGATGTAATGGCATGAACAACGGAAATAAACTGATTATCGAGATTGAACTGGAGCTCTAGAATGATGAGATAAAGTTATATATGTTCTTAAACAAAACCCCGTCAAATACAACTGACATGGTACATTTACCGGGCAGTTAAGCTACACGTGGCTATGAAAAGAAACTATATCCTTACTTTTCTACGTTAGGTTAATAAAATATCTCCGAAACACTTCTCGATTTTACATTTACATAGCTAAGACACTTTTACTCATCTGCTTGGCTTCATTGAAATATCATCAGGTCGGGTCGGACTTCATCTCATCTAAAGACACATGGCAATATCCAAAATTGCAGGGCAGTACTCCCTTATGCTCCACCAGGTAACTCCGCGTTCGATTCCAGTACCATACTTCGGCGTTCAGAAAGTCAAGATACGAAGGAAATCCACTCGCTATCCACTAAATATACTCACGATCTGCGATGTATATGGTTTCAGCATAAGTCAACTGTGCATAGGATAGGCTACAATATCTAGTTTCGATATCTTATTTGAACCATGCAGCGAAAGAAAAAATGAAGTCAATGCGAGTAAAATATACACCTGGGACCGGTATGCTGCCTAAACTGTCAGTTCCATTACAAAACGGAGCCTACCAAGTGCACTTAGGCCTAGAATTCCATTTTGTAGAAAGGTTATATGCACTTTCTTCCCAACAGTTTTCAAGGAAAAATGTATTTCTGAGTTTTGGTGCATTCCTTTTCCGATGAAAACTAAAATAACTCTTTCTCGTGGGAACAAAAGGATTGAGAATATTATATAAGCGGCGATCAAAAAGTTTTCGTTCGACGGCCGTACGGTCCTGAATCAGGTGAAATCGCAGTGAGCACTGAGGCACTCATCCCAACGACGTACTAGGTTTAAGATCCCCGTGTGGTAAAACACCGAGTCCTGCTGCGTGAAGAAGTCCATAACCGCCTGCTGCACATCCTCGTGCGACAGGAAGTGTCAACGCTTCAAGGACATGTTGTGGGAATTGAAGGTGGAATAATCTCATGGGGAGAGATGAGGACAATAGGGCGGGTGCTCGAATGTCTCCCAATTGAGTTGGCGTACCTCCTGCGTGGCTTCCCGGATCGACCGGCGTCTTGTGTCGAAACGCGACCCGCACGGAACTTGGTGCATCATTCCAGAAGGGTGGTTTTGACAGACATACTGCCCCATACACAGTCTTCATTCTCCGATGGATGTCCACCGGTTCTTGTCCTTCGGCAGCCAAGAACAGAATAACAGCACCCTTGGTCCTGTTTGGACGCATTTGGTAACAACGTCGGCATAGTTCACGTGGCCACCTCGGCACGACGTGACTGCCACACTAATCCCCTTACTTACATGTCCTTGCTTATATACCCGCATCGCAGTCGCGCTATGTTGCATGTCTGCTGCAGTAACGCCCTCAAACTGAAACTTTTTGATCCCGTCGTATATTTCCGTTTCAAATGCAATATGCGTATTCTTCGATGAAGCTCACTACACTTATAGGCTATATAAGTTCATAGGGTACATTAAAAACATCCAGTTTCGATCGCGCCAAGATAATACTCCGATACAAACTATTAATAAAAACATTTTCGTTCCTGGGCGGGTCGGTAGTTGAGTACATAAGCAGTGGAGCGAGTGGTCACGCTCTTCCTAAAGCATACCAGCAGACATACTGTGCGTAATGTACTTACAGGAGCATTGCGTGCCGGCGTCGGTCTAAAATCGAGTTGCTTCTACCATGGTCAGCCTTATGTGGCATGGTCCAGGATGAGCAGCAGCAGCAAATCTGCATGTCTGCGCTTCCGAAAGGAGGACACGTAATGTGGTGTAAAAGGAAGCTTTACGGTAAAAATAGTGTGCTTGCTTAACCCCACGACCAGGTGAGACAACGATATAAAGTAAGTAGCAGACAAACAGAGGTGTCATGCCTCTGAAGACCGGGAGGATGGAGAGGCGTACGAGTATCAAAGGCCGAAAGGAAAGAGCTGTTGCTTAAATAATTGTGTACACATACGCTTAACATTTTCTAGAGACTTCTTCTATTACTCTAAGTGAGGGCTGTCCAAACTTTTCAAGTACTAGGGCGAACTTGACTCTTAGTTATTGAGGCGTGGGCGCCTTTTTATGATTAACGATAATGATATAAAATACCGTATATAGGCTAATATTCACATGCTATATTTAAATGTATCGTATTTGCGTAATTAGTGTGAAATAAGGCATAGAATGTTCGCTCTAATTGAGGAACATTATTGCTTCTCCCAGCCGCTATGAAAACTAAAGTTTCGTAACTATTTACAGTATTCATTATAAGAATCACTGTATGAAATAAAAATGCCAATTTACAACTGATGTATACTTTCTGCAGTCAAAATAAATACAAATTTTATCGTGAAAATTCAGTTATTCGCTGAATATACTAAGTTTAAATCTAAGTCAAGGAGAAGAGAAATTTCAGTGTACTTATAGATAAATAGCACACTGTTTCCTGTCACGAGACAATCCAAGTTCAAATTGCCTGAAACTGTTCCACGGCTGTGAACAGCAGATGCTTTGTAAGAATGTTGATAAGGAAGGATTAATTAAATATTCATAATCGTTTCCTGGAGGGTGTTCTAACTGGAAAATACCAAGGATCAACGTATTCACCTCGTCCCTCAGCCTTGCTCTACATCACCCAGCACTCGACAGAAAGCAGGGATACACGGTGTAGTTTAAAAGCACATAGCACTTGAAAGAATATTCTGCAATATTAGAGTAGATTGAGTTCTGCTAAAGCTAAGACGAGAAAGATGAATCAGAACTATGGGAATGTCAATAAAAATATTTAAACATTACTGTATGTTCAAAAATAATCCTAAAATTTCAGCTTCAGTTAATGATGGTACAATTAAATCTTCGTTTGAAAGGAGCCAAAAAAGCATACTAGGGGCGTTGAACAGGTCTTCTCTAAGTGTTCCAAGATTTTAATCCGATGATATTAAAGTAGCAAAGGCGTGCTCGTTTCAACCGAAAGAACGAGAATTATATTCCCCGTCAGGAAAACGAAATGTTTAAGAAATTTCCATTTCTGGAGTGGCACATGGCCTAGAGGTTCACTCAGCCTACACCAAAATTAAGTACCGAGTTGATTCCTTGGGGCAAAGGTGACCGTGCATTCAGGTAAACTCTCTGCTTTACCTGATTCTGGAGTTAAAGATAGCGGGAACATTTACCTTTTACTACTCCAAGGGCCTTCATATCCTGTATGGAGATAGCTTCGCTTTGCAGATATAAAGGATTTAATTTTTAGAAGCCGAATTTTTAAGCGGGCACAGTAGTGGGCGCTGCTATTTTGTTGATAATATATTATTATTATTATTATTATTATTATTATTATTATTATTATTATTATTATTATTATTATTATTATTATTATTATTATTATTATTATTATTATTATTATTTAAAGACCAAAGAAATACTGGAATAGTTTTTGACATGTTATATGGAAAATAGTGCCGCCTCTGTGGTGTAGTGGTTAGCGTGATTAGCTGTCACCCCCGGAGGTCCGGGTTCGATTCCCGGCTCTGCCACGAAATTTGAAAAGTGGTACGAGGGCTGGAACGGGGTCCACTCAGCCTCGGGAGGTCAACTGAGTAGAGGTGGATTCGATTCCCACCTCAGCCATCCTGGAAGTGGTTTTCCGTGGTTTCCCACTTCACCTCCAGGCGAATGCCGGGATGGTACCTAACTTAAGGCCACGGCCGCTTCCTTCCCTCATCCTTGCCTATCCCTTCCAATCTTCCCATCCCCCTACAAGGCCCCTGTTCACCATAGCAGGTGAGGCCGCCTGGGCGAGGTACTGGTCATACTCTCCAGTTGTATCCCCAACCAAGAGTCTGAAGCTCCAGGACACTGCCCTTGAGGCGGTAGAGGTGGGATCCCTCGCTGAGTCCGAGGGAAAAGCCGAACCTGGAGGGTAAACAGATGATGATGATGATGATGATATGGAAAATAATGGACTGATGTAGCTACTAGCTGCTCTGATAAGAACTCAAACGTGAAATAAGAACTGGCATTATGCATGTTGCTGCGAAGATTGAGAAAGTTAAGATATAGAGGTCGTTGTCAACATCTGTCAACTCTTCTTTATTATGACTGAAATAAGATGGTTTTCATACACTCTTCATCAATTTTGAATCTATAAAATCTATGTGATTTTCGTATCTACCTTAAACCCATAGGCGATTGAGATGCTAGATTCCATACCACCTGGACTACATTTACGAAATAAAAAACATACGCCTCAACCCAGGATTGATCCCTCGACCTCCTGGATGCTAACCCAAAACGTTATCCAATGCACCAACTATACAGCACGAGTAATATGTACTGACAGAGGTAGTTACCCTACATATGGTTACAGTGTTCCCAGATTGCCACTCTTCAACGTCCTTTTTCTGCCGGATATACTCGCAGGACGAACGAGAGACATTTTTTTATTGCTGGCATGTGAGGAGTCGCGCTGCGACACCCGAGTCCGCGAATTTCACTTCACCCTGTATACTGTACACCAATTTCTAGCCTTGTCCATAATATTCCTGAATTTCTACAAGTCCAGATCTGCTAAGAGGACGAAATATGGGCCACCTACCTTCCATGTAGGGTGCCAGATGCCAAGGTTTGGAGAGCTAGAGGGTATATAATGTATAACAACTAAATGTATTCCAAAACATGGATTCAATCCCAAACCTCTCCGCAGTGTTCATACCCCTCCAGCAGGCGCGCTGGGATATAAAGTACACCACTGCAAATTTTTCACTTGGCAACACTGTAGCTTTTATGATATTGGTTGCTCGTCTGTTATTCCTCCAGTGTGACGTTAGTTGTTGAACGTGAAAACCGGGCGAGTTGGCCGTGCGCGTAGAGGCGCGCGGCTGTGAGCTTGCATCCGGGAGATAGTAGGTTCGAATCCCACTATCGGCAGCCCTGAAGATGGTTTTCCGTGGTTTCCTATTTTCACACCAGGCAAATGCTGGGGCTGTACCTTAATTAAGGCCACGGCCGCTTCCTTCCAACTCCTAGCCCTTTCCTATCCCACCGTCGCCATAAGACCTATCTGTGTCGGTGCGACGTAAAGCCCCTAGCAAATGAACGTGAAAGTTTGGAGTCTCTGTGGGCGTGTAAGAACGGCTGTATTGTAGCTTCAATTCGGAACGTCATTTGCGGGCTACAAAGTACCCCGCGCGCCCGATGGAGTAAGTAGTTCGACTACATTATTTACGAATATTTTCAAACACGTCACCGTTTAAAACACTCAGTTTATTATTATTAATCTAACAAGCAAATGTACCCGTGCTTTGCTACGGTATTCTGCATTGTATACGAATTGAAGTAAATACTGTACATGCAGTAAATAAGATTGTTTAAAAATAGCATGTCTCTTAGCGTTATCCGAGAAACAGCATGGAGAGGTCCCCATACGTTGTTTCCAATGTAAAGTGCTTGTTACGGATTTGTGATGATAACGGCAGGCTCACTTGCCTACTGCCATTCACAATCGAGTTGGGAAGTTTATTTTATAATTGCAGGGCCCATTGCCTACTGCGCGGTCACAATCGATTTGGGGAGTTTCCGTTACAAAGGCAGCCCTCCTTTCCTACTTCCAGACATATTACAAATTGAGGAGTTTTTATAATAATGGCAGGAAACTTCCCTACAACCAGTCAAAATTGAGTTGTGCAGTTATCATTGTAATGACAGGCCCCTTTTCCAACTGCCAGCCGGCTTACTGCCAGTCACACCAAGTTGGTGAGTTTCCATCAAAATAGCAGGCCACTATGCCTAATGCCAGTCACATTTTAGATGGGTACATTTGTTTATAACTGCGGGAACGCTTGCCTACAGCCGAACACAATAGGGTAAGGGGAGTTTTGAACAAAACTGCATGCTCCCTTGCCTTCTGCAAATCAAATCGAGAAGTGAATTATTCATTACAATGGTAGGCCTGCGTTATTAATACCAGTTACACAGGAATTGGAGAAGGACCCCATTCCTACTGCCAGTCAAAGTCGGTGTGGGGAGTACTGATTACAATAGCAGACACACCCTTTCTCGAGCGCTACAAAATCGACATCAGTGAATATATAGTTCGACATACGAAATTATGTGCTTGTTTACAATATTGCAGACCTTCATTTATAGATTAACTGCTGCTAAACGGTACATCATATCGAAAAAGGATTTACCATAAGACGCCGGATTTAGCGGCCTAAATTGCTGGTCTTATGATATCTCATCTATTCATGGGTCAGATTGAGTTAGAAACGTGGAATACGGTAAAATTTGTGTAAGAATATCTCACACTGCATTGCTTTTCGGATAATTAAGTGACGCTACATACATAGCATTTGGCCCACATATGGCTACTGGGTGGACCAATTTTCGTGTAGAGTTTGGTGATTCTATCTTTCCTATAAGTGATGGAAGGTATGAATTATGTATGTGAAAAGTCCAAATTTACTTAACATCGAGAAATAGAGAAAAATCAAACGTAAAAGGGATAGAAATACGACAAAAAGTCGTAAGACCAAGGTTGTAGATCACTCCAATTGAACGGGTATTGTGCCACCCGTTATGTGATAATACTTCCCGAAGGTCTGCACCATCATTAAAATTGCCTCCATATTTCGATATTCTTCGGGATAAAAAGGCAAAAATTTAAAGATCTTGGATGTTTTCCGTCCGTTACAGACTAAAACGTATAATTTTGCCAAATTTCAATATCCTTCTTCGACTGGCAGATTATGCCGCAATCTGGGTTTTCGGTGAGGAGTATAAAAATTAGGACTTTCAAGAAACTAAACCAAAAAATATGCAGATGGTCACATTATTACCCCTTAAACGTGTAGCTGTACGAAAATTTTGCCAAAATAGTCAATGTACAGGCACACAGTCGTTACGATTTTATTTACATAGATAGATAAGGAACCTGTTCCACGTACAACACCTTTTGGGCTATATCCGCTGGACTTAATCTGAAAACCGGACCGTTTATGATATCTCCCTTATTAATCCTCCTGTCTAAAAAATGCACATGAAAAAAGTTTTAGAGATGGAATTCCGTTACGTTTGGTCGATTTCCAGTCAGGTTGGTCTTGTACTGTATATATTGTGTAAGAGTAAAATCACCATTTCGGTTCCCTATAAACCGCCAGTCCATTCCGGGAACATGAAATGTTATTGACGATTAACACCTACCGTTGGACAGGTGGATGTTAATGTAAAGTTTGACTCAAATATCTTCAGTAGTTTTCAAGTTGTAAAAAATACGCTTTACACGCACCCGCTCTTGAGTAAAGTCCAGTGGAACTTGTACCGGAAAACGGCCCGTTAATTATATCTCCCTTATTAATCGTCGTATTGCAATGAAATGTAATGTCGTATGGCTTTTAGTGCCAGGATATCCCAGAACGGGTTCGGCTCGCCAGGTGCAGGTCTTTCAATTTGACACCCGTAGGCGACCTGCGCGTCGTGATGAGGATGAAATGATGATACAGACAACACATACACCCAGCCCCTGTGCCGTATGAATTAACCAATTAAGGTTAAAATCCCCGACTCGGCCGGGAATCGAACCCGGGACTCACTGAACCGAAGGCCAGTACGCTGACCGTTCAGCCAACGAGTCGGACATTTAAATGATGCGCATGAGGAAAAAGGCTTAGAAATTAATTTCCATTAAGTCAGGTAAATTTACATTAAGTTTGGTTGTGTATATTTTGCGGGAATGCAAAATCTCGGTTTCGGTTTCGTATAATCCCCCAGTCAATTCAGGGGTTTAGAAACAATATTTGCCTTGAAACCTACCAAAGGACAGGTGGATTCTAAATATCAAGTTTGGTGGAAATATATCCAGTAGTTTCCAAGTTATAGACAAACAGACAAACAAACAAACAAACAAACAAACAAACAAACAAACAAACAGACAGACACCAAAACTGAATATATGCAGATGGTCATTTTTACACCTGAAACGGATAACTGTACGGAAATTTCGCCAAAATTGTCAATGTACAGACACACTCTAGAAGTGCAGACTTTTATTTCGATACTGACTGCTTTGAAACTGTACGACGTGTCTACAAACGGACTTCACCATCAGACTCCGCTTTCAGTGCTCTACATGGTTGGTCCTATGACATCTTCTCGTATCTCCTGTATTTATGGGTTAGACTGATATAGATTCATTGAATGGGGTTAAATTTTGTACAGTTTTCACATACTACTTTATACTTTTGATACTCATGTAACAGCTAGAATCATAAAATTTGGCTATAAGATGGCCATTGGTCATGTCAATGTGCGTGCCGAATGTCATGATTCTACCTTTCCTATAAGTGTGCCAAATGATAACATATACGTGTAAAAGTACAAAATCAACTTGAAATCGAGAAATACAGCTGTATTTAACGTATTAGGAATAGAAATACGACAAAAAGTCATAGGACTAAAGTTGTAGATCTCTCCAAAATGAAACGCCATTTGCTTTCTGACTTGTGATACTACTTACTGATTAGCCACCAATTACCTCGAAACGAAGGTCTGCACCGTCGTTAAAATTGCATCCATATTTCGGAATTTTCCTGGGCCAAAAGTTATACATTTGCATAGCTTAGAATATTTCCTCATAGAAAATTGTGTCCAGCATTCGGGATTAGCACTCGCATACATACGTGGTAATTAAGGAAGAAAATAATACGGTTTAGTAAGTTGAAATTAATAGAAAATGGATTATAACTGAGGACATCCGGGTGACGACAAATATGTAAATACCAAGTGAATGTATTGGAAAATCAAATGCTCCTCAACAAATTATGCCGGTGTGAGTTATGTATATAAGAAAGCGGTAATCGGAGAGAAATTCAGGCGCAGGGATTCTTAGGTAATCAGATAAGAAGATGAATATTTGTGTTATTACTTAAGCTATTCGAGGACGGTTATAACCTCCAATGATATTCCGCCAATATCCCGCAGAATGGCCGATTGACGACTCTCTTGCTTTCTACCCAAGGAACAACTACGAATTTAAAGGAATGATGAGGAAAATGGCAATACGTCACTTCCCTGCTGGCAAGCGGTCAGAGACGTTGCCATGGTAACCGATATATTCGTTGTCGGTCTGTGGGTCACTCAATGCAGAGCATGGTATCGGCAGAAAATAGTAAATTTCTCCGTCATTTGAAGAGTAAGGTAAATTATGAACATAACGAAAGTTGTTTATAATGAAGAGACCTTTCACATACGGTCCACAGAGTTTACAGAAAATCAATAGTATAAGAGAAAATGGAGGAAACCGTTGTGGTTTTCCTATAAAACCCCCGTCTTTTCAAAGATTTTTAAATGATATGCATATCGAAACCTTCCCCGGGTCGACGTGGTGGTGGAACAGACAAACAGACACGAAAAGTAAAAACCACCGATTCGGTCTTGAGTTGACCTAAAACGGATAAATATTTGAAAATTTGGCAAAACAAAATGAATTACAGACAGCGGACCCCCTAAAACTTTATTTATAAGATTACAATATATTTTGCGTATATTTAGCATACTAGCGCCTGGGGAAATAGCCAAATTACTTTCCGAACAGCCAGAGGAGGACAACTTAGACAGCGCAGAATCAGATGAGGAATACGAAGCGATCACAAAACGGAATCTGAGAGAATCTCACTTAAGAGGACGGATATGACTTAGAAGGAAGTGAAAATGAACGTTATGAATACTTTATTGGAATAGACAAAAATACCAGGTGGAGGAAAACTTATTTTTCAAAGGAATGCAAAGCCAAAACCAAAAATGTCAAAGAATTTCCTGGACCTCAATTTAATGCAAGAAGAATCAAAGATGAAATATCTTCCTTCCATAAAATAGTTGATAAAGATATGGTAAATGGCACTGTGACTCACACGAACATATACATTAGAACTTGCGCAGTTACTGTGTATTAGAAGATGATTGTGTAATCGGATCCAATTTCTCAAAAGTTTTCAAGCATGCAAATAACATTTATTGTTGCATTTTCACTTGCTAAAGTGTTTAGTATGCTAACACTTGTAATTCTTAGTGATGTCGATAAATAAAATTTAATTAAAATGAGATATTTACTATTATTATGTGTTGTTGAAGTGTGGGGTATAAAGTACACCATGCGCCTGGTCATGTACCATGTTTAGGCGCGCCTGCTGGAGGGATACGAAGTGAAGGGATATGGCGCTGTTCATCGTGATTCGTCCGTCGGATTGCGACGTTAAGCTCTGAGCAGACTCCTCAGTGCAGGCTATGTGCCGACACCGAGTTTCACCATCTCCCTTCCTATCATCATATACATCACGTCATTAATTTCATCTTGTTAACTCCTCTGGTAAGGTTGACGTCAGGAAGGACCTCCGGTCATAAAAACTCGCTACGAAGATTCACCACCCCCGTAGAGAAAAGGGACAAAGATTGGGCGTATACAGTGCATCTAGGAGGAGAATAATTCAATTGATCTTATTATAGCTTTTTTTACGGTAGATTGCGATTCAATATGCAATTTTTACTCGCTAATTTAATCATACAACATAATGACTTAGAGCTTTCATTTCAGTAGTAGATCCTCAGATTCAGAGATATTCACAGAGTTTGTTGAAAGAAATATGCTGTGTTAATGTAGGTTAATGGAGGTAACTGTGTTTATCAGACAATTCACGGTTTTGACAACTGATACGGACAAGTTATAGCATGCATGCAGCTAGTTTATGATACTATTGTGTTCTTTGTACTGATAAGGTAAGCCAACTGTTTAAACATGTAGGTCAACTTACTGCTTGTGAGGAATGCAATAGTCGGCAAGTTGAGTCCGCTAACTTCGTGCCGTGTTTCGACTCTACAGCTTTATCATTCCACACTTGTAGTACGTGTTGGTTTGTGGAAATAACTTAACACTGCATTCCGGGCTCCAAAGAATGCGCAGCTCCAAGAAACAGACATGGAACCATTACTAACTGGAATACCACTCGGTGTAGGGCTGGACAATGACATGTGGGACTCCTCTTTGTAGTCTGGTACAGTTTCACTCAAAATGTAATGTTGCTGGAAACAAAAAGAAAAAAAACCGAAAAGTTTATCCTTGACAGTGACGTCTCATAAAGGAAACGAAAAAAGAAAATTAACCGGACTATTTTGGAGAACAAATTCTTAATTATTTAAATGAGTAACGTGTGTATGTCCAACCCTTGTCCCGTTCCTCTGCGGGTTCGGGTATGAAGTGAGATGAATCTTCGTAGTGAGTTTTCTGACCCGATGTCCTTCCTGACGTCAACCTCATCAGAGAAGTTAATGAGATGAGATGAAATGACTGACGTGACATATGATAGTAGATAGGGATAGGGTGAAATCCGGTGCCGGCACATAGCACCAAGGGGTCTGCTCAAGGCTTTAGGTCTCAATCCGACGGACGAATCACCATCAACAGCGTCATATGCCCTCAATCCATATGATAACTACGGAGAAGTTTGTAATTTAATGCAAGCTTTTGGCACGCAATCTAGTCATTAGACATCACCTCTCCAACCCTGTCCGCCAACATTCTGATGGTGAAATTTTTTTCGACCATCGGGACTCGAACCAGCTGACCTCAGTATCAGGCCGTATAGACATCAACGCCTTAACGATCATGGTCACCAGGTGGGCTATTTAAAAACGTAACGAAAATTTAAATAAATGCTTCCTTCTTCTTCTTGCGTTCCGGCCTTCTAAGGACCACGTTACAATTTCAATTGTTCCTCCTTAGTTGTTCTTCCCTTCTCTTCTAGTATTCTTTCATTGTTTCACTGTGTTTCTTTTTCCTGTCTTCAGTCCACTGTATGCCTGTTTTCTTTTCCTTCCTCCCTTGAAATCCTTCCATTTGTAAGACTTTCTTCCTAAAAATCTTTCTTTCCAATAATTCTTCTTCTCGTATGTTGTTCCTTTCCAGGTCTTTCTTGACTTCTTGAATCCAGGTGGTAGTTGATTTCTTTTCCCAAAGGTACTTGAAGTTTCGTTTAGTTAGTCTATTGTCATCCATTCTGTAAATGTGTCCAAGAAATAGCAATCTCCTTTTTCTTATTGTTTCTGATATCTTTTCTACGTTCTGGTAAATTTCATTGTAATTTCTTAATTTCCAAAATTCTGCAATTCTTAGAGGACCTAATATTTTCCTTATAATTCTTCTTCCTAATATTTCTAATTTATCAAGCTTGTAGTTCAGTGTAGACATTCACTGGCATAAAGGCATTCTGGCTTCACTACTGTGTTGTAGTGCTTTATTTTAAGGTTTCTTGATAAGCACTTTTTGTTGTAAGTATTCTTAGTTATACCGTACGCTCTTTCCATCTTTTGTATCCTCTCCTCTATAGCAGATTTTTCTAAACCATTTTCTTGAATTGTCTCACCCAAATATTTGAATTTCTTTACCTTTTCTATTTGACCAATATCTGTTACTAAAAACTTCGGGGCACTTTCTATATTCGTCAAAAATTTTGTTTTCTCGGCAGAGATTCTCAAGCCTGTCATGTTGGCTGTCTTTTCAAGGACATTGACTTGCATTGCTGCATCTGTAAGGCTTTCTGAAAGTATGGCAAAGTCATCTGCAAATGCTAGGCAATTTATTGCAACACGTTTGCTCTTCTTCCCCAGCATGAGTGGCAATATTTTAGATTCTTTCAGTTTTTCATTCCAAATTCTTACAATTTTCTCCATGACACAATTGAAAAGGAGTGGAGATAGACCATCGCCCTGCCTGACACCTGTATTTATTTTGAAAGGTCGAGATACTTCACCCATAAATTTTACTTTCGAGATAGTGTCTGTAAGTGTTTCACGAATTAGGTTTGCCAATTTAGTTTTAACTCCAAATTCACGAATTACTTTATCTAGGGTTTCCCTACCAACAGAGTCAAAAGCTTTTTTAAAGTCAATAAATGTTACAACTATATCTTTGGAGTTTATTAATCTCTGTCGAATTATAGATTTCAGGTTGAAAATCTGTTCGGAGCAAGATCTTCCTTCTCTAAATTCACTTTGATATTCACCCAATTGACTGTCCAGTGTCGATTTTACACTATTTAGCAGTATTGTTGAGAATATCTTGTAAGCAACTGGCAAGAGAGAGATACGTTTGTAGTTGTTGACATCTTGCTTGTTACCCTTCTTGTGTAATGGGTGTATTAGAGCCACTTTCTAATCCTCTGGGATCTTTTCTGTTTCCCAAATTTCTTCAAAGATTATTTGTAGATCTTCTATAATTTTTGGTTCAGCCCATTTTAAAAGTTCAGCTGTTATGTAGTCTTCCCCACTAGCTTTGTTATTTTTAAGATTTTTTAATGCTTCCTTTATTTATTCCGCTGTTGGAGGTGAATCAGCTTCTAGATTTTCCTGAATTTCTGAAAATGCTAATTTATGATTTGGCTCAGGGCAGTTCAGCAGGTGTTCGAAGTGTTTTGCCAATTCTCGGCATTGTTAAGGCCAATATTACCATTTGCATCTCTGAAGCAAATGCTCCGGGATTGATAACCTTTCAGGTTATTATTAAAGGTCTGATACAAATTTCGGGAGTTATTTCTTACAAAATTATTCTCAATTTCTACTAGCTGCGATTTATTGAAAGATCTTTTAACCTGCCTTATTATTATTGTTGTTTCCTTTCTTTGTTGTTTAAATAGCTCATAGTGTTCATTCTTTCCGGAACATTTCCATTTTTTCCACTTTTTCGTTCTTTCCATAAGTGCTTCCTCACATATGTTATTCCACCATCCTTTCTTTTTAGTTTTAACTGATCCAAATACTTTCTTTGCTGCACTATTAATCTGTTTAGATAATTCTGGCCATTTGCCATGCTCAGTTATTTTAATTTCTTCCTGAAAGTTTTCTATAGTTGCTTGTGTATTGTTGAGCCTATCTATGCTGTATTTCATTAACTTTCTCGGCCTTCTTTGATTCCTGCGAGGTAGAAGCTTTAGCTTAATTTTAGAGAGGTAATGATCAGAGTGAAACTCCCCACTTCTTATTAATTTAACATTCATAATTTCCTTAATACTTTTTTGAGAAATAGCTACATGGTCCAACTGAAACTCACCTAACATCGGATTTGGGGACACCCATGTTGTAGCCTTACTTGGAAGTTTCTTCAATAAGGTCGACATTAATTTTAGGTGAAAGGATTTACAGAGATTAATTAGTCTCATGCCATTTTTGTTTGTTCTTTTGTGTGCCGGATATGCCCCTACTGTTTCGCTGAAAACTTTTTCTTTGCCTATCTGTGCATTAAAATCACCTGGTAGATTAATAAGATTTGATTTTGGAATTTTTGACATTTCATCATCTAGAAGACTTCAGAATTCTTCAGTTTTACTTGGTTTCTTGCTATTATCTTCATTTATTGGTGCATGACAGTTAACAAATGTATACTTTTTGTTCTTGCATTTAAGTGTGAGAATAGATAACCTTTCTGAACTAGATTTGAATTCCATAACATTATCAACTATTGCTTTATGGACATAAAAGGCGGTACCTAGTAGTGGCATTCCTTTCATAATTTTTATTGCTGGTTTACCTTTAAAGATTCTATAATTTTTGGTTTCTGTTACATTCTCATCCATAAACCGTGTCACTTGAGCTGCTAAGATCTGGATTTCATGTCTATCTAAGAAAATTTCCAGCCGGGTTTTAGCAAGGAATTTACATTAAGAGTGCCTGCAAAGAATTTCCTCTTGAATTTAAGTCTGAAAGGATTCCAAGGATGCTTCGACTCACCCTTATTGCAGATGTTGGGACTCCCCAGAACCCTAGGTCCCGATGCATTGCATAATGCAATGGTGGATTTCTCTTCCGAGCTACCAGCTGGGGTAGTGCTTTCATTCAGCGGACTTTCCATTCTGCAATTGAAATTGTACATTGTACAAGGTAGAAAATTAATTCCAAGATAAGATCGGATTGTTAGTCCGAAATGATTTTTTATTCGTGCTTTACTCCACTAGGTTCTTCCGCGCTCTCCGCCGTTGGGACATTAAAATCCTCATCCGCCTTCGAGACCGTTGACCAGATTTCACCTGTAACCCTAGGCAGGGGCCCTTACAGGGTGCTACCATCCGGAGCCAGATGGACCCAGTTTTTTACGAGGTTGTTACTCCTCCCCCTCCTCCTTCCCCATCGCTTGCAAGATGAGGCCCCGGGCTTGGGACCGGCAATGGCGGAGTTTGAATGCTTCTTATATTTATATTTAATTTCTGTTTATAATATTAATTTCAATAAAACGAATGATACTTAAGACTTACCGGTAAGCAGTATTTATTCAGGTCAGGCAAACGGAGAGGGCAAGGTATCAATCCACTGCTCATGGAACATCCATGTTAGGTGTCGCCTAACCCTACTATGAAAATGGACCGTTGCCCAATCATGCATATTACCACATTTGCAGTATTTCTTGTAGTGGAACATTCTCCAGTGACACAGGAACGTATTTATGTCTTTTGTTACATATGAGACACTGTAAATTACTGGAACATCATGATAATTTATAGTAGTAGTAGCGGGCCATAACTCCGAAGATATTTGGTTTGCAATCAATGTTTATAGAATCCTTTTTCCTTAGTTTGTTGCGTGCTGTCTGCTCTATAAATATTAAAACCTATTTCAAGGACACCTTGTATAACCCGCGTATCCTCTACTATTGTAATAAATAACAAAGAACCCTGAAATGATAGGACTTAAACGGTTGGTACCAGGTACATGATTAAGAACGGTATGACTTCCTTTCGACTTTTCCAGCGGGCTCAGAATCATTAAAAATTATCATCCAAGTCCGTATCCTCACAGCACTGAAGGGATCAATCTGAATATTAACACACCAGTTACTTCAAACTCATATTAATGTGCTAAATGTCTCACAAATCACAAATTTCTACTTTGATATTTATATTTCACTTGCTGTAGTACCTGGCGTTGCCCGGATATTTTTTGAATGTTCACCTTTAAGATTTGTATTACCAGTTAGTTATGTGTGAAGTGAATATTTATAGGTGATGATTGATATTTTACGATCTATTACGTAGTTTTAGATTTATTCAGATGTGTTTGATTTCAAGTACCAGATTATTTAATTATGGAGTAAACGTTTGTCCTTGTGGAAGCTTAAATTGTCTGGAAGGTGTTATAACCTTTCAAAAAATTAATAAGTGATATATTTACGTATTTACCTGTCACGCTATAGATAAGCGTACACGATTTCAATTATTAAGATTCTCACTAATGAACCTTGCGACCCCAAAAGCAGTGAAATCAACACTAATCTCGGTCATTTTAGATTATTTACTTTTAAGCCGCTCACGGCCCCCCTTCTCAATCAAAGCTGAACGTGGTCTCAAACGATATCCAGAGCGTCACAATTCATCTCAGCGACATATATACAAAGTATTCGACATTAATGTCGGTTGTTTTCCATTATTTTTACATGTCATCCCTTCCCATTCCGCCCCCGCCCCCCCCCCTAGTTGGGGGATGAGATGTTTCACCTCCATAGTATTTCATTTTTGTCAGATAAGTCATATGAGTACCAAGCCTCGTTGGAAGCTATTCTGGAACATACCAACTTACATCCATAATGTCGATTATTTTAACATTTATTTTCAACCTTTCTCGACCTCCACTCTGATTGCGGCTGAAGTATGACTTAACCAGCATCGACAGTGTCACAGTTCAACTCAGCGACCTCGTAAGCAGAGGATTCGATGTTAATATCAGTCGTTTTCGTTCATTTTTATATTTCACCCTCTCCATTAGGAGTTCTAGGGGTACTTTACCCCAATAGTAATTTTTGCAGGTAGTAAGGCATGTGTGTACCAATTTTGTATGAGGGCTATGCCGGAAGACACGCACATACATCTGTAATTTTGGACATTTTGGACATATTCCTTTTCATCCGTTCTCATCCTCATACCGATGAGGGCTGAACATGGACTTCAACGACGTCCGAAGTGTCATTATTCACCTCAGCGACCCCGTAAACTATGGAGTGTACATTTATATTTGTCGTTGTCTACAATTTTTATATTTCACCCCTCTTCATGTACGTTTTATAATTCACTGCCACCCCTAGGTGTGCTAGGGGTATCTGACCATCGGAGTAAGTTCTTCCAAATAGCAAGTCATATATGTACCAAGTTTAATTAAGAGGTATGCTAGAACATATACACACATACGTCCATAAACTCGGTCACTTTGGAAATTTTATTTTCTTCACCCGTTCTCACCCTCCCGCCGATTTGGACTGAACGTCATAAGCGGCATCCAGATTGTCACAATTGAATGGATGAAAACCATAACGGTATAAGTAGCATTTTGGTCATTCAGAGAAAAAGGCATTTAAACCAACACTCATATAAAGCATGCTATTTGTAGTTATACCACCCATCACTAGAGCGCAGAATATTACCGCTATCACCTGTACCTCTTTGCTGGTGGAAGGGATACATCCTCCCGGAGATATATCCTGCACTTAACTAATTTTCTTTTAAAATGTCACTTATACCGTTATGGTTTTCATCCATTCAAAACATCTCAGCGCCTCCAAAAACTCCTATCGACACAAATATCGGTCATTTTCGATTATTTTTAAATTTCAGCCCTGCAGAAAGGGGCTAGGATTCTCTTACCCTCACAGTATTTTTTCCAGTTAGTAAATCATACTTCAATTTTGGTTGAGAGCTATGTTGGAACGTAGACACGTCCATTATCTCGGTCAATTTAAAAACTTTGTTTTTCACTTTTATCACTCCCTATGTGAAGGGAGGCAGTACTTGGACTTAAAAAGAATGTGGTTTGTCACTTTTCATCTCAGCGACCACGAAAACTATGGATTCGACACTATTTTCGATTAATCTTTTATATCACTCCTCCTACTCACACCCTTAGGGGTTCTAATTGTGTCATACCTTCACACAGTTGTCTCCTGATAGTAAGTCATAAGTGTACCAAGTTTGGTTGGAATCACTCCCGTACCCCCGATAACTATGGATTCAACACTAACATCGGTCGTTTTTAGTTATAATTATATTCCACCCCGTTCCCTAGGGGTTCTAGGGGTGTCTTGCCCCAAACAGTATTTTTTTCCAGATAGTAGGTAATATTTTTACCAAGTTTAGTTGGTAGCTATGCTGGAACATACACACAAATATCCATAATCTCGGTCACTTTGGCCATTATCGTTTCTTCAACCCATCTCACCCCGCTGCCGATGAGGGCTCAACTTGGACTTAAACGATATCTGGAGTGTCACTATTCACTTCAGCGACAACGAAAACTATCGATTCGATTATTTCGATTAATTTATGTCTCTCCACCCCTATGGGTACTCAGGTTGTCACACCCTCACGCTGTTTATTACAAGATAGTAAATCATAAGTGTACAAAGTTTGGCTGAAATCACTCCAGTAGTCCCGAAAACTATAGATTCCACACTATTAATGATTATTTTTAGTTATCTTTATATTTCGCCCCCTTACGTCATCATTCTAGAGTGCCTTGCCTCCCACAGTATTTTTTCCAGATAGTAAGGCTTACTTGTATCAATTTTGATTGATAGCTACACCGGAACATACTTAAGTCCGTTATTGTCCGTTTTGGACAATTTCTCTTTTACCCTTTCTCAACCTGTATGCAAAAGGGGGCTGAACATGGACTTTAAAAATTCTGGAGTGTCACTATTCATCTTAGCGACCCATAAAAATATGGATTCGATACTAATTTTTATTATTTTTGTTGAAATAGGTTATATTAACTAATCAGAACGTCACTAAATTATTATAAAATGATTTATTAATTATCTCATTCACTCGTTTCAGTAGAGCCTTCATGGATCAGGCGGTTGCGCGTCTGCCTCTCACCGCTGGATTCCCTGGTTCAAATCCCGGTCACTCCATGTGAGATTTCTGCTGGACAAAGCGTAGGCGGGACAGGTTTTCCTCAGGGTACTCCGGTTTTCCCTGTCATCTTTCATTCCAGCAACGCTCTCCACTCTCATTTCATTTCATCTTCTTCTTCTTTTGCTACCGCTTTCTCCCACACCTGTGGGGTCGCGGGTGCGAACTGTGTCGCACATGTTGATTTGGTCCTGCTTTTTTGCTAGGGGCTTTACGTCGCACCGACACAGATAGGTCTTATGGCGTGGTCCTGTTTTAGGGTCGGATGCCCTTCCTGACGCCAACCCTATAATGGAGGGATGTAATCACTATTGCGTGTTGCTGTGGTGGTTGGTAATGCGGTATGTTGTCTGAATATGATGAGAAGAGTGTTGGGATGGACATATATACCCAGTCCCCGAGCCAGAAAAATAAATCAAAACCGAAAAAATCCCCGATCCGGCTGGGAATCGAAGCCGGGGTCCTATGAAACGAAGGCCAGTACGCTGACAATTCAGCCAACGAGTCGGACTATCATTTCATTTCATCTGTCAGTCATTAATCATTACCCCAGGGGAGTGCGACAGGCTTCGGCAGCCGCAAGTTGGGGGCTTCATTCATACCATCCCTGATCCGGTCATTGACTGGATAAAAGGTTGTAGGTTTTCACACGTTTCAGTAATAACAACATCTTCACTGCAAAATGCTTCGAGCAGACTTTGATGTTGTGATTCACCCTTTTATTTCTCAGGTCCTGTCGACGAAGGGCACGCAACCACTTTTTACGGAAGGAGGGCTCCTCCTTTGGAAATTGACGGTATGAATACGATTGACCTTGATTTTTTAACATCGGAATATTTTCTTGTTTTCTTTTCTGCTATTGCGACATATTAAAACTTTAACTTCGTCAGTGAACAAGGCAACTTCAATTTTAAACATAGAGGAACAAATGACGATCGATAAGCGCATACCGTGTACTACTCGTGAGACATCTATCGGTTGTGTTTCAATACATCCCTCTTCATCTCAGCGACCACGAAACCTATCGATGCGACACTATATTTGATTATTTTTATATCTCACTCCGCCCCCTCATCCCTAAGGGGACTGAACTATGATTTTAAAAAGTCTGGAGTTTCAGTATTCGTCTCAGAGACCACAAAAACTATGGATCGACAATATTTCCCATTATTTGTATATCTCCGTCCCCCCGGCCCCCCACGCAAAGGAGGCTGAACTTGGACATAAAATTCAAAATAGCGGGAGAAGAAGAATGTTTTCTGTGTGTCTAACCCTTACGAGTTAATAATTGAATGGAACACAGTTTCCTTAAAAATCCCTACTACTTAAAAAATTATCTCATCTCAGCGACCCCGAAAACTATGTATTCGACACTATTTTCGATTTCGATATTTCGCCCCCATCGCCCCCCACCTCTAAGGGATAAAGAATCCGGAGTGTCACCATTAATCTCAGCGACCCCGAAATGTATGGATTCGACACTATTTCCGATTATTTTTATACCTCACCCTCTCGGCCCCTTCCGCAAGGATGCTGGGGGTCTCTTGTCCCCACGCGGTTTGTCTCCTGATAATGACTCATAAATGTACCAAGTTAGGTTGAAATTGCCCTAGTGGTTTAGGGGGAGATGTAATACATACATACATACATACATACATACATACATACATACATACATACATACACACATACCCATAATGACATTGATATATATACATGTTTCCATTTTATACTAGTAATTTAGGTTATATATTTGTTTAGTATTCTGGGATCTATAATTAACCTGTAATTTCAGGTTCATTAAGGCGACACTCCGGAGATAAAAATATATTTTTACCTAATGCATAGATTTTTACGAAACTTTGTGAGATTGTCACCTACATACAATTAGAGGTATCACGAACGTTTCTTTCGTATTCAATCAATAGTTTTTCCAAAATATTTTTTAAAACTTTTAATTCCATTTTTCATTAAATTTAAATAAAATGTTAATGTAAATACGTAATTAGGTAGATAATACTTCTTTTAAAAGGACTACGTATCGATTTTTCTGTACATAATTTATGTAAGGAGATATATCGTACCAAAGTTTGTGTAATTTTTACGTTCTAAAATTTTGTCCTTAAAAATTCCTACTACTTAAAAAAATATTCAGTCAAAAACTCCATAAGCAGGTCTCTTAATATAGCTGTGATACATAAGTTATACAATACAAATTTTGTTACATTTGGCAGAATATTATGGGGAAAAAATGGGATTTAAGTGTAAAATTACAATTGGCAACAAAGCATTATTACTGTGATAAATTGTTTGAATTCATCGGAATAACTTTGTGACAAGTAAAAAAAAGAAACTCAATCCTTTCAGTTTCAGTCATAAAACAATTTCACCAAAATGAACAAAATGTCTATTTTTTCTCCTTAATTAAATGAAATAATGTTGCCGTCGCCCACTAAACAAAATGTACATAGCTCAAAAAGGTAATGAGTGCATTGTACTATGTATGTTCCTCGTAGGTACTTTTCTCAGAACTGATTTAACTTACAGATATCATGTTTGTTGTGGGTTTCCACAGGGGTCGTACCTACGAGAGAGGTGAATAATAATTTTACAATAATTAAAATTTAGTCGGCAAAATGTTAAATGGGAGGAGCATACACAATATCATGTTTTAATTCTTTCTTTGAGCGATTATACAAATATGTCAGTTACAATCTACCACAAAAGTAATTACTATGAGATTCATTTTAAGGCTAAGAATATTATATACGGTAGGAAGAAATAACTCTAAATAATATTATAAATTCCAAAGGAAACTGTGTTCCATTTAATTATGAATTCGTAAGGGTTAGAGACACAGAAAACATTCTTCTTATCCCGACGAAACTCTCTTCACATCGGTCTGTTTTTAGACCAACTTTGCTTTACGGGAGTAGATGCTGGGTGTACTCAGGACATTTTATTCATAAGTTATAAGTAACAGACATGAAAGTAGCGAGAATGATTGCTGGTACAAACAGGTGAGAATAATTGCAGGACGGTACTCGGAATGAGGTTAAGTTAGGAATGAACTCGATGGATGAAGCTGTACGCATAAAATCGCTTCGGCGGTGGGGTCATGTGAGGAAAATGGAGGAGGATAGGTAACCTAGAAGAATAATGGACTCTGTTATGGAGGGTAATAGATGTAGAGGAAGACCAACATAACGTTGCTCTGACTCAGTTTCTAACGATTTAAAGATAAGAGTTATATAATTAAACGAGGTCACAGAACTAGTTACAAATGGGTGATTGTGGCGGCGATTAGTAAATTTACAGAGACTCTCAGACTGAACGCTGAAAGGCTTAATGGTATATAAAGAAGATGTATGTTTGTATGCATGTATGTATATTTGTATGTACACTAGTGTACAAAAGTTAAGCATAAGTTACGAGTAAGCAAGGCAACAGGAAATAGACCACAAATCGCACGACATATGAACCTACCAACCTTACGTGTTCGCTCTGTATAGGAAGGAGTGTTCCCTGCTTTGACTAGCGGCGTAAATGCAAGGTAAACACAGCCAGTGCCTGCGCCCCATATTCCCTCAGTCGTGTTTGCCCTGTTATAGTGTGTGGAGTGTAGCTTCGTGGTGAACGTGACGACATAATAGCACAACGTTTTGCAGGGTAGAATACTCGGCCGCCTGGAAGCAGGCCAGACACAGACCGAAGTCGCCGTATCCTTGGATGTGCCACAAAGTGCCATTTCCAGGCTTTGGAGACGATTTCGAGACACAAGAGATGTCAGTCGTAGGCCAGAACCAGGTCGACCAAGGGTAACCACCCCACAGCGGGACTGATAGCTGGTCTTGACCGCCCGACGAAATCGGACTGCACCTGCAAGAAAATTGTCTTCGGAGCTTGCAGCTGTCTCAGAGGTTGCCGTTTCCAGGAAAACTGTGTACCGCAGGCTCAGACGAGCAGAGCTCTTTGCCCGACGTCCAGCGGTGTGCGTCTCGCTCACTCCAGCACAGAGACGGGCCCGTTTACTGTGGAGCCGTCAACATCGAAACTGGACCATGAATGAATGAAGGCATGTGCTCATCATAGATGAATCCCACTTCAGTTTTCAGAACGATTCCCCTCGCACATTAATCTGGGGAGAACCGGGTAGGCGACACAACCACAGGAACATCGTGGGACGGGACGAGTATGGTGGTGGCGTCATGGCGTGGGGCGGCATCATGTTGAATGGCCGTACGGACCTGCACATCTTCATGGGTGGAACGACACTGTTAACGCTCGAAGATAGAGGGAGGAGGTAGTGAGACCACATGTTAGACTCTTCAAAGGTGCGGTTGGTCCAGACTTCCTCTTAATGGACGATAATGCCCGACCACACCGCGCTGCTCTGCTGGATGAATTTTTGGCTTTGGAAGACATTCATCGCATGGACTGGCCAGCGAGGTTTGCGGATCTGAATCCTATAGAACATACCTGGGAAGTATTGGGGAGGCGAATTGTATCCCGTCAGCCTCCACCAAGGACCCTCCAAGACTTTCACATTGCCCTTTCGGAGGAATGGGATCGACTGGCACAAGAGCTCTTGGACCATTTCATAGAGAGCATGCCACGTCTCTGCGAAGCATGTGTGGCCGTTAGGGGTAACCATACATCCTATTAACAGCATTTTGTTGTGGAAGACATTGCCAAGTTTTATTAGTTGTTGTCAAAGGTGTACCTTAGCTATCAGAACCTTTCTGACACTGTTTATTTGGGGAAGTTGTGTGTCATATGGTGTGTGATTCAGCATCCGTTTGTTCAGCAATCCGTATGATATTTTTATCAGGCGGTATGGCATCGTTTAGTGATTACGCTTAACTTTTGGGTACTAGTGTATGTATATATGTATGTATGTATGTATGTATGTATGTATGTATGTATGTATGTATGTATGTATGTATGTATGTATGTATGTATGTATGTATGTATGATTTTGAGAAACGCTTAAACTACCTGTAGTATTATCCACTGTATTTATTTTTGAATGAGATTTGTAAATGGTACGTTTGCTGGTGAATATGTATAATCTATATTTCTGAATAATTGGCACGCAAATATTAATTTTGCCTTTTGGATAGGAAAACAATGTATTTCATAATATTTCTGGAGCAACAATAATGCATGGCAATTATTAATAATGAATTGATACTTTGATAATGTAACATATACTGTTACATTAGTGTTGAGAAGCAGTGTAACATTTTGAACAACATCACGCACGAATGCTCATAGAGAACAACATTGTTCAACGATGGAGTTAAAAGGCGAAATGCTGTTTAACTAATGGTTTGCTCTGCATTAATGTTTGGCAGTGCTCATAGTACCATTGACTTTTACTCTGCTCTACACAATGACGCAGCTCTTGCATACAATTAGCCTCCTCACCATGTATAGCTTTCATTCATCTACTGATTACTCTCACCTATTTGATAGTTTATATTCATTTGGATTTGTTGGATACACTCACGAAACTCCACCACACTATTGGAAATATAAATATATTCAGCTAAATTTTTATAAATGACTATTTTGATAGAGAGTTTTATCAAAATCGAATTCTTTCTCATATTAGCAAACTAGATGAATGTCCGTTCTTCGCAAGGGATGTTGCGCTATTCTTATTTTTTGACGTAAATGAGGAACTCTTGTTTGAAGCTTAATAGCATGATTTTAAGCGCTACTCAAGGGACACCGTGAGGATGTGGCTATGGGCCGAATTCATAGTCAGCACTTATAAGTTACATAAGTGAACACTTAAGTAATAAGGGATCACTTATGATCAGCATTCACTTATATGAGTTTACATTTCATAGACTTCACTTAAAGAGCACACTCATTGATACAGTAGGTATTCACTGGAGATGTGGCAATGCTGTATATTATGCCCAAATTTGCTGGATAGTGTAGTTCTGGCTGCCGAATAGTGGGATGATCTATTGGGTTTTGTTTATCGAAGGGCAACGCGCGACCGCGCGGATGATCTATTGGTTTTTGCTTATCGAAGGGCATCGCGCGACCGCGCGCGACATCTTTGAAGTTAAAAGATCGTCTGTATTGTATTTCGTTTTCAGAATGAATAACAAAACAGCGAGCTGAAACGGAACCTACAAGAACATGTGCTTAATATAGCACAAGCAGATCGACGCATTTTCTCATCAGAATATGAATGACGTGGGAAAAACTTTTGTGGACAATGCAAACTACGAAAATGCCCAGAGTCTAAGTTTCTTCTATATATATAAAAGCAAGTCGGGCTGGAGCGATGTATATATAAATATTTAAAAATGAAAAAAGACGTGAATTAATGAGGCACTTCCAGAAATCTCAGAAATTTGAAACTTTGTACGGAGGAAACTGATGACCCCAGGATCCCTAGAAAAATCGGAAATTCTCAAAATTCCCTGAAGGGGGCACGCTGGGGGGGCTCAAATTTTGGGCTCAGCATAAGAACACAGTCGTATAGTATATCCAAAACGATAACCTATAGGTTTCGTGGGCTTAAAAATTTTCGAGAATTTCCTCATTTTTATCCCCTATCCCCCCAAATCAAAATGGCGGCACAACCTGCCGGACGAAGTAGACAATTGAAATTTGGTGAAATTATAGCTTTTGGTCCCTAACCGACGGGAAAATTCCAAGATGTTCAAATTTTTCACTTTTTACCCCCCAAAGATATCGAAATATATAGGCAATTTTAATGACTGTGCAGACATTCCTTTTGAGCTATTTTTTGGCTAAACGGTAAGTCGTATCACAAAACGGATGGCGCAATGTCCCTTCAATTCGGAGTGATCTACAACTTTGGTCCTGTGACATTTTGTCGTATCTCTCTCCCTTATACGTTAAATTTGGCCGTATTTCTGGATTGTTCGTAAATTTGGTGATTTTTACAAGTATATTTCATTGTTTGACACACTTATAAGAATGATAGGATCATCACGTTGTGTGCGCACATTGGCACGATTAAGGGACATGTGTGTACCAAATTTCATGATTCTAGCTTATACATAAGTAGGCAAAAAGTAATGTAAAATGTTAAAAATGCACCCAAATTTCACCCTATTCAAAATTTGATCTCAATTTACCCCCTTAATATGGGAGATACGATTAAATGGTTTGGAAACAAACATGTAGAGCGATAAATGAGGCGTCTGATGGCGCAAACCGTTTCTTAATATCATAAACCGTTTAGGAGATATGAATCTCGAAGTGGAAGTCTGCACTTTTCAACGTGCTCATGCTTATCTGTCATCTATATATATAAAAGCAAGTCGGGCTGGAGCGATGTATATATAAATATTTAAAAATGAAAAAAGACGTGAATTAATGAGGCACTTCCATAAATCTCAGAAATTTGAAACTTGGTACGGAGGAAACTGATGACCCCAGGATCCCTAGAAAAATCGGAAATTCTCAAAATTCCCTGAAGGGGGCACGCTGGGGGGGCTCAAATTTTTGGCTCAGCATAAGAACACAGTCGTATAGTATATCCAAAACGATAACCTATAGGTTTCGTGGGCTTAAAAATTTTCGAGAATTTCCTCATTTTTATCCACTATCCCCCCAAATCAAAATGGCGGCACAACCTGCCAGACGAAGTAGACAATTGATATTTGGTGAAATTATAGCGTTTGGTCCCTAACCGACGGGAAAATTCCAAGATGTTCAAATTTTTCACTTTTTACCCCCCTAAGATATCGAAATATATAGGCAATTTTAATGACTGTGCAGACATTCCTTTTGAGCTATTTTTTGGCTAAACGGTAAGTCGTATCACAAAACGGATGGCACAATGTCCCTTCAATTCGGAGTGATCTACAACTTTGGTCCTGTGACATTTTGTCGTATCTCTCTCCCTTATACGTTAAATTTGGCCGTATTTCTGGATTGTTCGTAAATTTGGTGATTTTTACAAGTATATTTCATTGTTTGACACACTTATAAGAATAGTAGGATCATCACGTTGTGTGCGCACATTTGCACGATTAAGGGACATATGTGTACCAAATTTCATGATTCTAGCTTATACATAAGTAGGCAAAAAGTAATGTAAAATGATAAAAATGCACCCAAATTTCACCCTATTCAAGATTTGATCTCAATTTACCCCCTTAATATGGGAGGTACGAGGAAATGGTTTAGAAACAAATATGTAGAGCGATAAATGAGGCGTCTGATGGCGCAAACCGTTTCTTAATATCATAAACCGTTTAGGAGATATGAATCTCGAAGTGGAAGTCTGCACTTTTCAACGTGCTCATGCTTATCCGTCATCTATATATATAAAAGCAAGTCGGGCTGGAGCGATGTATATATAAATATTTAAAAATGAAAAAAGACGTGAATTAATGAGGCACTTCCAGAAATCTCAGAAATTTGAAACTTTGTACGGAGGAAACTGATGACCCCAGGATCCCTAGAAAAATCGGAAATTCTCAAAATTCCCTGAAGGGGGCACGCTGGGGGGGCTCAAATTTTGGGCTCAGCATAAGAACACAGTCGTATAGTATATCCAAAACGATAACCTATAGGTTTCGTGGGCTTAAAAATTTTCGAGAATTTCCTCATTTTTATCCCCTATCCCCCCAAATCAAAATGGCGGCACAACCTGCCGGACGAAGTAGACAATTGAAATTTGGTGAAATTATAGCTTTTGGTCCCTAACCGACGGGAAAATTCCAAGATGTTCAAATTTTTCACTTTTTACCCCCCAAAGATATCGAAATATATAGGCAATTTTAATGACTGTGCAGACATTCCTTTTGAGCTATTTTTTGGCTAAACGGTAAGTCGTATCACAAAACGGATGGCACAATGTCCCTTCAATTCGGAGTGATCTACAACTTTGGTCCTGTGACATTTTGTCGTATCTCTCTCCCTTATACGTTAAATTTGGCCGTATTTCTGGATTGTTCGTAAATTTGGTGATTTTTACAAGTATATTTCATTGTTTGACACACTTATAAGAATGATAGGATCATCACGTTGTGTGCGCACATTGGCACGATTAAGGGACATGTGTGTACCAAATTTCATGATTCTAGCTTATACATAAGTAGGCAAAAAGTAATGTAAAATGTTAAAAATGCACCCAAATTTCACCCTATTCAAAATTTGATCTCAATTTACCCCCTTAATATGGGAGATACGATTAAATGGTTTGGAAACAAACATGTAGAGCGATAAATGAGGCGTCTGATGGCGCAAACCGTTTCTTAATATCATAAACCGTTTAGGAGATATGAATCTCGAAGTGGAAGTCTGCACTTTTCAACGTGCTCATGCTTATCTGTCATCTATATATATAAAAGCAAGTCGGGCTGGAGCGATGTATATATAAATATTTAAAAATGAAAAAAGACGTGAATTAATGAGGCACTTCCATAAATCTCAGAAATTTGAAACTTGGTACGGAGGAAACTGATGACCCCAGGATCCCTAGAAAAATCGGAAATTCTCAAAATTCCCTGAAGGGGGCAAGCTGGGGGGGCTCAAATTTTGGGCTCAGCATAAGAACACAGTCGTATAGTATATCCAAAACGATAACCTATAGGTTTCGTGGGCTTAAAAATTTTCGAGAATTTCCTCATTTTTATCCCCTATCCCCCCAAATCAAAATGGCGGCACAACCTGCCAGACGAAGTAGACAATTGATATTTGGTGAAATTATAGCGTTTGGTCCCTAACCGACGGGAAAATTCCAAGATGTTCAAATTTTTCACTTTTTACCCCCCTAAGATATCGAAATATATAGGCAATTTTAATGACTGTGCAGACATTCCTTTTGAGCTATTTTTTGGCTAAACGGTAAGTCGTATCACAAAACGGATGGCACACTGTCCCTTCAATTCGGAGTGATCTACAACTTTGGTCCTGTGACATTTTGTCGTATCTCTCTCCCTTATACGTTAAATTTGGCCGTATTTCTGGATTGTTCGTAAATTTGGTGATTTTTACAAGTATATTTCATTGTTTGACACACTTATAAGAATGATAGGATCATCACGTTGTGTGCGCACATTTGCACGATTAAGGGACATATGTGTACCAAATTTCATGATTCTAGCTTATACATAAGTAGGCAAAAAGTAATGTAAAATGATAAAAATGCACCCAAATTTCACCCTATTCAAGATTTGATCTCAATTTACCCCTTAATATGGGAGATACTATTAAATGGTTTAGAAACAAACATGTAGAGCGATAAATGAGGCGTCTGATGGCGCAAACCGTTTCTTAATATCATAAACCGTTTAGGAGATATGAATCTCGAAGTGGAAGTCTGCACTTTTCAACGTGCTCATGCTTATCTGTCATCTATATATATAAAAGCAAGTCGGGCTGGAGCGATGTATATATAAATATTTAAAAATGAAAAAAGACGTGAATTAATGAGGCACTTCCATAAATCTCAGAAATTTGAAACTTGGTACGGAGGAAACTGATGACCCCAGGATCCCTAGAAAAATCGGAAATTCTCAAAATTCCCTGAAGGGGGCACTCTGGGGGGGCTCAAATTTTGGGCTCAGCATAAGAACACAGTCGTATAGTATATCCAAAACGATAACCTATAGGTTTCGTAGGCTTAAAAATTTTCGAGAATTACCTCATTTTTATCCCTTATCCCCCCAAATCAAAATGGCGGCACAACCTGCCAGACGAAGTAGACAATTGAAATTTGGTGAAATTATAGCTTTTGGTCCCTAACCGACGGGAAAATTCCAAGATGTTCAAATTTTTCACTTTGTACCCCCCAAAGATATCGAAATATATAGGCAATTTTAATGACTGTGCAGACATTCCTTTTGAGCTATTTTTTGGCTAAACGGTAAGTCGTATCACAAAACGGATGGCACAATGTCTCTTCAATTCGGAGTGATCTACAACTTTGGTCCTGTGACATTTTGTCGTATCTCTCTCTCTTATACGTTAAATTTGGCCGTATTTCTGGATTGTTCGTAAATTTGGTGATTTTTACAAGTATATTTCATTGTTTGACACACTTATAAGAATGATAGGATCATCACGTTGTGTGCGCACATTGGCACGATTAAGGGACATGTGTGTACCAAATTTCATGATTCTAGCTTATACATAAGTATCCAAAAAGTAATGTAAAATGTTAAAAATGCACCCAAATTTCACCCTATTCAAAATTTGATCTCAATTTACCCCCTTAATATGGGAGGTACGAGGAAATGGTTTAGAAACAAATATGTAGAGCGATAAATGAGGCGTCTGATGGCGCAAACCGTTTCTTAATATCATAAACCGTTTAGGAGATATGAATCTCGAAGTGGAAGTCTGCACTTTTCAACGTGCTCATGCTTATCCGTCATCTATATATATAAAAGCAAGTCGGGCTGGAGCGATGTATATATAAATATTTAAAAATGAAAAAAGACGTGAATTAATGAGGCACTTCCATAAATCTCAGAAATTTGAAACTTGGTACGGAGGAAACTGATGACCCCAGGATCCCTAGAAAAATCGGAAATTCTCAAAATTCCCTGAAGGGGGCAAGCTGGGGGGGCTCAAATTTTGGGCTCAGCATAAGAACACAGTCGTATAGTATATCCAAAACGATAACCTATAGGTTTCGTGGGCTTAAAAATTTTCGAGAATTTCCTCATTTTTATCCCCTATCCCCCCAAATCAAAATGGCGGCACAACCTGCCAGACGAAGTAGACAATTGATATTTGGTGAAATTATAGCGTTTGGTCCCTAACCGACGGGAAAATTCCAAGATGTTCAAATTTTTCACTTTTTACCCCCCTAAGATATCGAAATATATAGGCAATTTTAATGACTGTGCAGACATTCCTTTTGAGCTATTTTTTGGCTAAACGGTAAGTCGTATCACAAAACGGATGGCACACTGTCCCTTCAATTCGGAGTGATCTACAACTTTGGTCCTGTGACATTTTGTCGTATCTCTCTCCCTTATACGTTAAATTTGGCCGTATTTCTGGATTGTTCGTAAATTTGGTGATTTTTACAAGTATATTTCATTGTTTGACACACTTATAAGAATGATAGGATCATCACGTTGTGTGCGCACATTTGCACGATTAAGGGACATATGTGTACCAAATTTCATGATTCTAGCTTATACATAAGTAGGCAAAAAGTAATGTAAAATGATAAAAATGCACCCAAATTTCACCCTATTCAAGATTTGATCTCAATTTACCCCTTAATATGGGAGATACTATTAAATGGTTTAGAAACAAACATGTAGAGCGATAAATGAGGCGTCTGATGGCGCAAACCGTTTCTTAATATCATAAACCGTTTAGGAGATATGAATCTCGAAGTGGAAGTCTGCACTTTTCAACGTGCTCATGCTTATCTGTCATCTATATATATAAAAGCAAGTCGGGCTGGAGCGATGTATATATAAATATTTAAAAATGAAAAAAGACGTGAATTAATGAGGCACTTCCATAAATCTCAGAAATTTGAAACTTGGTACGGAGGAAACTGATGACCCCAGGATCCCTAGAAAAATCGGAAATTCTCAAAATTCCCTGAAGGGGGCACTCTGGGGGGGCTCAAATTTTGGGCTCAGCATAAGAACACAGTCGTATAGTATATCCAAAACGATAACCTATAGGTTTCGTAGGCTTAAAAATTTTCGAGAATTACCTCATTTTTATCCCTTATCCCCCCAAATCAAAATGGCGGCACAACCTGCCAGACGAAGTAGACAATTGAAATTTGGTGAAATTATAGCTTTTGGTCCCTAACCGACGGGAAAATTCCAAGATGTTCAAATTTTTCACTTTGTACCCCCCAAAGATATCGAAATATATAGGCAATTTTAATGACTGTGCAGACATTCCTTTTGAGCTATTTTTTGGCTAAACGGTAAGTCGTATCACAAAACGGATGGCACAATGTCTCTTCAATTCGGAGTGATCTACAACTTTGGTCCTGTGACATTTTGTCGTATCTCTCTCTCTTATACGTTAAATTTGGCCGTATTTCTGGATTGTTCGTAAATTTGGTGATTTTTACAAGTATATTTCATTGTTTGACACACTTATAAGAATGATAGGATCATCACGTTGTGTGCGCACATTGGCACGATTAAGGGACATGTGTGTACCAAATTTCATGATTCTAGCTTATACATAAGTATCCAAAAAGTAATGTAAAATGTTAAAAATGCACCCAAATTTCACCCTATTCAAAATTTGATCTCAATTTACCCCCTTAATATGGGAGGTACGAGGAAATGGTTTAGAAACAAATATGTAGAGCGATAAATGAGGCGTCTGATGGCGCAAACCGTTTCTTAATATCATAAACCGTTTAGGAGATATGAATCTCGAAGTGGAAGTCTGCACTTTTCAACGTGCTCATGCTTATCCGTCATCTATATATATAAAAGCAAGTCGGGCTGGAGCGATGTATATATAAATATTTAAAAATGAAAAAAGACGTGAATTAATGAGGCACTTCCATAAATCTCAGAAATTTGAAACTTGGTACGGAGGAAACTGATGACCCCAGGATCCCTAGAAAAATCGGAAATTCTCAAAATTCCCTGAAGGGGGCACTCTGGGGGGGCTCAAATTTTGGGCTCAGCATAAGAACACAGTCGTATAGTATATCCAAAACGATAACCTATAGGTTTCGTAGGCTTAAAAATTTTCGAGAATTACCTCATTTTTATCCCTTATCCCCCCAAATCAAAAAGGCGGCACAACCTGCCAGACGAAGTAGACAATTGAAATTTGGTGAAATTATAGCTTTTGGTCCCTAACCGACGGGAAAATTCCAAGATGTTCAAATTTTTCACTTTGTACCCCCCAAAGATATCGAAATATATAGGCAATTTTAATGACTGTGCAGACATTCCTTTTGAGCTATTTTTTGGCTAAACGGTAAGTCGTATCACAAAACGGATGGCACAATGTCTCTTCAATTCGGAGTGATCTACAACTTTGGTCCTGTGACATTTTGTCGTATCTCTCTCTCTTATACGTTAAATTTGGCCGTATTTCTGGATTGTTCGTAAATTTGGTGATTTTTACAAGTATATTTCATTGTTTGACACACTTATAAGAATGATAGGATCATCACGTTGTGTGCGCACATTGGCACGATTAAGGGACATGTGTGTACCAAATTTCATGATTCTAGCTTATACATAAGTATCCAAAAAGTAATGTAAAATGTTAAAAATGCACCCAAATTTCACCCTATTCAAAATTTGATCTCAATTTACCCCCTTAATATGGGAGGTACGAGGAAATGGTTTAGAAACAAATATGTAGAGCGATAAATGAGGCGTCTGATGGCGCAAACCGTTTCTTAATATCATAAACCGTTTAGGAGATATGAATCTCGAAGTGGAAGTCTGCACTTTTCAACGTGCTCATGCTTATCCGTCATCTATATATATAAAAGCAAGTCGGGCTGGAGCGATGTATATATAAATATTTAAAAATGAAAAAAGACGTGAATTAATGAGGCACTTCCAGAAATCTCAGAAATTTGAAACTTTGTACGGAGGAAACTGATGACCCCAGGATCCCTAGAAAAATCGGAAATTCTCAAAATTCCCTGAAGGGGGCACGCTGGGGGGGCTCAAATTTTGGGCTCAGCATAAGAACACAGTCGTATAGTATATCCAAAACGATAACCTATAGGTTTCGTGGGCTTAAAAATTTTCGAGAATTTCCTCATTTTTATCCCCTATCCCCCCAAATCAAAATGGCGGCACAACCTGCCGGACGAAGTAGACAATTGAAATTTGGTGAAATTATAGCTTTTGGTCCCTAACCGACGGGAAAATTCCAAGATGTTCAAATTTTTCACTTTTTACCCCCCAAAGATATCGAAATATATAGGCAATTTTAATGACTGTGCAGACATTCCTTTTGAGCTATTTTTTGGCTAAACGGTAAGTCGTATCACAAAACGGATGGCACAATGTCCCTTCAATTCGGAGTGATCTACAACTTTGGTCCTGTGACATTTTGTCGTATCTCTCTCCCTTATACGTTAAATTTGGCCGTATTTCTGGATTGTTCGTAAATTTGGTGATTTTTACAAGTATATTTCATTGTTTGACACACTTATAAGAATGATAGGATCATCACGTTGTGTGCGCACATTGGCACGATTAAGGGACATGTGTGTACCAAATTTCATGATTCTAGCTTATACATAAGTAGGCAAAAAGTAATGTAAAATGTTAAAAATGCACCCAAATTTCACCCTATTCAAAATTTGATCTCAATTTACCCCCTTAATATGGGAGATACGATTAAATGGTTTGGAAACAAACATGTAGAGCGATAAATGAGGCGTCTGATGGCGCAAACCGTTTCTTAATATCATAAACCGTTTAGGAGATATGAATCTCGAAGTGGAAGTCTGCACTTTTCAACGTGCTCATGCTTATCTGTCATCTATATATATAAAAGCAAGTCGGGCTGGAGCGATGTATATATAAATATTTAAAAATGAAAAAAGACGTGAATTAATGAGGCACTTCCATAAATCTCAGAAATTTGAAACTTGGTACGGAGGAAACTGATGACCCCAGGATCCCTAGAAAAATCGGAAATTCTCAAAATTCCCTGAAGGGGGCACGCTGGGGGGGCTCAAATTTTGGGCTCAGCATAAGAACACAGTCGTATAGTATATCCAAAACGATAACCTATAGGTTTCGTGGGCTTAAAAATTTTCGAGAATTTCCTCATTTTTATCCCCTATCCCCCCAAATCAAAATGGCGGCACAACCTGCCAGACGAAGTAGACAATTGATATTTGGTGAAATTATAGCGTTTGGTCCCTAACCGACGGGAAAATTCCAAGATGTTCAAATTTTTCACTTTTTACCCCCCTAAGATATCGAAATATATAGGCAATTTTAATGACTGTGCAGACATTCCTTTTGAGCTATTTTTTGGCTAAACGGTAAGTCGTATCACAAAACGGATGGCACAATGTCCCTTCAATTCGGAGTGATCTACAACTTTGGTCCTGTGACATTTTGTCGTATCTCTCTCCCTTATACGTTAAATTTGGCCGTATTTCTGGATTGTTCGTAAATTTGGTGATTTTTACAAGTATATTTCATTGTTTGACACACTTATAAGAATGATAGGATCATCACGTTGTGTGCGCACATTTGCACGATTAAGGGACATATGTGTACCAAATTTCATGATTCTAGCTTATACATAAGTAGGCAAAAAGTAATGTAAAATGATAAAAATGCACCCAAATTTCACCCTATTCAAGATTTGATCTCAATTTACCCCTTAATATGGGAGATACTATTAAATGGTTTAGAAACAAACATGTAGAGCGATAAATGAGGCGTCTGATGGCGCAAACCGTTTCTTAATATCATAAACCGTTTAGGAGATATGAATCTCGAAGTGGAAGTCTGCACTTTTCAACGTGCTCATGCTTATCTGTCATCTATATATATAAAAGCAAGTCGGGCTGGAGCGATGTATATATAAATATTTAAAAATGAAAAAAGACGTGAATTAATGAGGCACTTCCATAAATCTCAGAAATTTGAAACTTGGTACGGAGGAAACTGATGACCCCAGGATCCCTAGAAAAATCGGAAATTCTCAAAATTCCCTGAAGGGGGCACTCTGGGGGGGCTCAAATTTTGGGCTCAGCATAAGAACACAGTCGTATAGTATATCCAAAACGATAACCTATAGGTTTCGTAGGCTTAAAAATTTTCGAGAATTACCTCATTTTTATCCCTTATCCCCCCAAATCAAAATGGCGGCACAACCTGCCAGACGAAGTAGACAATTGAAATTTGGTGAAATTATAGCTTTTGGTCCCTAACCGACGGGAAAATTCCAAGATGTTCAAATTTTTCACTTTGTACCCCCCAAAGATATCGAAATATATAGGCAATTTTAATGACTGTGCAGACATTCCTTTTGAGCTATTTTTTGGCTAAACGGTAAGTCGTATCACAAAACGGATGGCACAATGTCTCTTCAATTCGGAGTGATCTACAACTTTGGTCCTGTGACATTTTGTCGTATCTCTCTCTCTTATACGTTAAATTTGGCCGTATTTCTGGATTGTTCGTAAATTTGGTGATTTTTACAAGTATATTTCATTGTTTGACACACTTATAAGAATGATAGGATCATCACGTTGTGTGCGCACATTGGCACGATTAAGGGACATGTGTGTACCAAATTTCATGATTCTAGCTTATACATAAGTATCCAAAAAGTAATGTAAAATGTTAAAAATGCACCCAAATTTCACCCTATTCAAAATTTGATCTCAATTTACCCCCTTAATATGGGAGGTACGAGGAAATGGTTTAGAAACAAATATGTAGAGCGATAAATGAGGCGTCTGATGGCGCAAACCGTTTCTTAATATCATAAACCGTTTAGGAGATATGAATCTCGAAGTGGAAGTCTGCACTTTTCAACGTGCTCATGCTTATCCGTCATCTATATATATAAAAGCAAGTCGGGCTGGAGCGATGTATATATAAATATTTAAAAATGAAAAAAGACGTGAATTAATGAGGCACTTCCAGAAATCTCAGAAATTTGAAACTTTGTACGGAGGAAACTGATGACCCCAGGATCCCTAGAAAAATCGGAAATTCTCAAAATTCCCTGAAGGGGGCACGCTGGGGGGGCTCAAATTTTGGGCTCAGCATAAGAACACAGTCGTATAGTATATCCAAAACGATAACCTATAGGTTTCGTGGGCTTAAAAATTTTCGAGAATTTCCTCATTTTTATCCCCTATCCCCCCAAATCAAAATGGCGGCACAACCTGCCAGACGAAGTAGACAATTGATATTTGGTGAAATTATAGCGTTTGGTCCCTAACCGACGGGAAAATTCCAAGATGTTCAAATTTTTCACTTTTTACCCCCCTAAGATATCGAAATATATAGGCAATTTTAATGACTGTGCAGACATTCCTTTTGAGCTATTTTTTGGCTAAACGGTAAGTCGTATCACAAAACGGATGGCACAATGTCCCTTCAATTCGGAGTGATCTACAACTTTGGTCCTGTGACATTTTGTCGTATCTCTCTCCCTTATACGTTAAATTTGGCCGTATTTCTGGATTGTTCGTAAATTTGGTGATTTTTACAAGTATATTTCATTGTTTGACACACTTATAAGAATGATAGGATCATCACGTTGTGTGCGCACATTTGCACGATTAAGGGACATATGTGTACCAAATTTCATGATTCTAGCTTATACATAAGTAGGCAAAAAGTAATGTAAAATGATAAAAATGCACCCAAATTTCACCCTATTCAAGATTTGATCTCAATTTACCCCTTAATATGGGAGATACTATTAAATGGTTTAGAAACAAACATGTAGAGCGATAAATGAGGCGTCTGATGGCGCAAACCGTTTCTTAATATCATAAACCGTTTAGGAGATATGAATCTCGAAGTGGAAGTCTGCACTTTTCAACGTGCTCATGCTTATCTGTCATCTATATATATAAAAGCAAGTCGGGCTGGAGCGATGTATATATAAATATTTAAAAATGAAAAAAGACGTGAATTAATGAGGCACTTCCATAAATCTCAGAAATTTGAAACTTGGTACGGAGGAAACTGATGACCCCAGGATCCCTAGAAAAATCGGAAATTCTCAAAATTCCCTGAAGGGGGCACTCTGGGGGGGCTCAAATTTTGGGCTCAGCATAAGAACACAGTCGTATAGTATATCCAAAACGATAACCTATAGGTTTCGTAGGCTTAAAAATTTTCGAGAATTACCTCATTTTTATCCCTTATCCCCCCAAATCAAAATGGCGGCACAACCTGCCAGACGAAGTAGACAATTGAAATTTGGTGAAATTATAGCTTTTGGTCCCTAACCGACGGGAAAATTCCAAGATGTTCAAATTTTTCACTTTGTACCCCCCAAAGATATCGAAATATATAGGCAATTTTAATGACTGTGCAGACATTCCTTTTGAGCTATTTTTTGGCTAAACGGTAAGTCGTATCACAAAACGGATGGCACAATGTCTCTTCAATTCGGAGTGATCTACAACTTTGGTCCTGTGACATTTTGTCGTATCTCTCTCTCTTATACGTTAAATTTGGCCGTATTTCTGGATTGTTCGTAAATTTGGTGATTTTTACAAGTATATTTCATTGTTTGACACACTTATAAGAATGATAGGATCATCACGTTGTGTGCGCACATTGGCACGATTAAGGGACATGTGTGTACCAAATTTCATGATTCTAGCTTATACATAAGTATCCAAAAAGTAATGTAAAATGTTAAAAATGCACCCAAATTTCACCCTATTCAAAATTTGATCTCAATTTACCCCCTTAATATGGGAGGTACGAGGAAATGGTTTAGAAACAAATATGTAGAGCGATAAATGAGGCGTCTGATGGCGCAAACCGTTTCTTAATATCATAAACCGTTTAGGAGATATGAATCTCGAAGTGGAAGTCTGCACTTTTCAACGTGCTCATGCTTATCCGTCATCTATATATATAAAAGCAAGTCGGGCTGGAGCGATGTATATATAAATATTTAAAAATGAAAAAAGACGTGAATTAATGAGGCACTTCCAGAAATCTCAGAAATTTGAAACTTTGTACGGAGGAAACTGATGACCCCAGGATCCCTAGAAAAATCGGAAATTCTCAAAATTCCCTGAAGGGGGCACGCTGGGGGGGCTCAAATTTTGGGCTCAGCATAAGAACACAGTCGTATAGTATATCCAAAACGATAACCTATAGGTTTCGTGGGCTTAAAAATTTTCGAGAATTTCCTCATTTTTATCCCCTATCCCCCCAAATCAAAATGGCGGCACAACCTGCCAGACGAAGTAGACAATTGATATTTGGTGAAATTATAGCGTTTGGTCCCTAACCGACGGGAAAATTCCAAGATGTTCAAATTTTTCACTTTTTACCCCCCTAAGATATCGAAATATATAGGCAATTTTAATGACTGTGCAGACATTCCTTTTGAGCTATTTTTTGGCTAAACGGTAAGTCGTATCACAAAACGGATGGCACAATGTCCCTTCAATTCGGAGTGATCTACAACTTTGGTCCTGTGACATTTTGTCGTATCTCTCTCCCTTATACGTTAAATTTGGCCGTATTTCTGGATTGTTCGTAAATTTGGTGATTTTTACAAGTATATTTCATTGTTTGACACACTTATAAGAATGATAGGATCATCACGTTGTGTGCGCACATTTGCACGATTAAGGGACATATGTGTACCAAATTTCATGATTCTAGCTTATACATAAGTAGGCAAAAAGTAATGTAAAATGATAAAAATGCACCCAAATTTCACCCTATTCAAGATTTGATCTCAATTTACCCCTTAATATGGGAGATACTATTAAATGGTTTAGAAACAAACATGTAGAGCGATAAATGAGGCGTCTGATGGCGCAAACCGTTTCTTAATATCATAAACCGTTTAGGAGATATGAATCTCGAAGTGGAAGTCTGCACTTTTCAACGTGCTCATGCTTATCTGTCATCTATATATATAAAAGCAAGTCGGGCTGGAGCGATGTATATATAAATATTTAAAAATGAAAAAAGACGTGAATTAATGAGGCACTTCCATAAATCTCAGAAATTTGAAACTTGGTACGGAGGAAACTGATGACCCCAGGATCCCTAGAAAAATCGGAAATTCTCAAAATTCCCTGAAGGGGGCACTCTGGGGGGGCTCAAATTTTGGGCTCAGCATAAGAACACAGTCGTATAGTATATCCAAAACGATAACCTATAGGTTTCGTAGGCTTAAAAATTTTCGAGAATTACCTCATTTTTATCCCTTATCCCCCCAAATCAAAATGGCGGCACAACCTGCCAGACGAAGTAGACAATTGAAATTTGGTGAAATTATAGCTTTTGGTCCCTAACCGACGGGAAAATTCCAAGATGTTCAAATTTTTCACTTTGTACCCCCCAAAGATATCGAAATATATAGGCAATTTTAATGACTGTGCAGACATTCCTTTTGAGCTATTTTTTGGCTAAACGGTAAGTCGTATCACAAAACGGATGGCACAATGTCTCTTCAATTCGGAGTGATCTACAACTTTGGTCCTGTGACATTTTGTCGTATCTCTCTCTCTTATACGTTAAATTTGGCCGTATTTCTGGATTGTTCGTAAATTTGGTGATTTTTACAAGTATATTTCATTGTTTGACACACTTATAAGAATGATAGGATCATCACGTTGTGTGCGCACATTGGCACGATTAAGGGACATGTGTGTACCAAATTTCATGATTCTAGCTTATACATAAGTATCCAAAAAGTAATGTAAAATGTTAAAAATGCACCCAAATTTCACCCTATTCAAAATTTGATCTCAATTTACCCCCTTAATATGGGAGGTACGAGGAAATGGTTTAGAAACAAATATGTAGAGCGATAAATGAGGCGTCTGATGGCGCAAACCGTTTCTTAATATCATAAACCGTTTAGGAGATATGAATCTCGAAGTGGAAGTCTGCACTTTTCAACGTGCTCATGCTTATCCGTCATCTATATATATAAAAGCAAGTCGGGCTGGAGCGATGTATATATAAATATTTAAAAATGAAAAAAGACGTGAATTAATGAGGCACTTCCATAAATCTCAGAAATTTGAAACTTGGTACGGAGGAAACTGATGACCCCAGGATCCCTAGAAAAATCGGAAATTCTCAAAATTCCCTGAAGGGGGCACTCTGGGGGGGCTCAAATTTTGGGCTCAGCATAAGAACACAGTCGTATAGTATATCCAAAACGATAACCTATAGGTTTCGTAGGCTTAAAAATTTTCGAGAATTACCTCATTTTTATCCCTTATCCCCCCAAATCAAAATGGCGGCACAACCTGCCAGACGAAGTAGACAATTGAAATTTGGTGAAATTATAGCTTTTGGTCCCTAACCGACGGGAAAATTCCAAGATGTTCAAATTTTTCACTTTGTACCCCCCAAAGATATCGAAATATATAGGCAATTTTAATGACTGTGCAGACATTCCTTTTGAGCTATTTTTTGGCTAAACGGTAAGTCGTATCACAAAACGGATGGCACAATGTCTCTTCAATTCGGAGTGATCTACAACTTTGGTCCTGTGACATTTTGTCGTATCTCTCTCTCTTATACGTTAAATTTGGCCGTATTTCTGGATTGTTCGTAAATTTGGTGATTTTTACAAGTATATTTCATTGTTTGACACACTTATAAGAATGATAGGATCATCACGTTGTGTGCGCACATTGGCACGATTAAGGGACATGTGTGTACCAAATTTCATGATTCTAGCTTATACATAAGTATCCAAAAAGTAATGTAAAATGTTAAAAATGCACCCAAATTTCACCCTATTCAAAATTTGATCTCAATTTACCCCCTTAATATGGGAGGTACGAGGAAATGGTTTAGAAACAAATATGTAGAGCGATAAATGAGGCGTCTGATGGCGCAAACCGTTTCTTAATATCATAAACCGTTTAGGAGATATGAATCTCGAAGTGGAAGTCTGCACTTTTCAACGTGCTCATGCTTATCCGTCATCTATATATATAAAAGCAAGTCGGGCTGGAGCGATGTATATATAAATATTTAAAAATGAAAAAAGACGTGAATTAATGAGGCACTTCCAGAAATCTCAGAAATTTGAAACTTTGTACGGAGGAAACTGATGACCCCAGGATCCCTAGAAAAATCGGAAATTCTCAAAATTCCCTGAAGGGGGCACGCTGGGGGGGCTCAAATTTTGGGCTCAGCATAAGAACACAGTCGTATAGTATATCCAAAACGATAACTTATAGGTTTCGTGGGCTTAAAAATTTTCGAGAATTTCCTCATTTTTATCCCCTATCCCCCCAAATCAAAATGGCGGCACAACCTGCCGGACGAAGTAGACAATTGAAATTTGGTGAAATTATAGCTTTTGGTCCCTAACCGACGGGAAAATTCCAAGATGTTCAAATTTTTCACTTTGTACCCCCCAAAGATATCGAAATATATAGGCAATTTTAATGACTGTGCAGACATTCCTTTTGAGCTATTTTTTGGCTAAACGGTAAGTCGTATCACAAAACGGATGGCACAATGTCTCTTCAATTCGGAGTGATCTACAACTTTGGTCCTGTGACATTTTGTCGTATCTCTCTCTCTTATACGTTAAATTTGGCCGTATTTCTGGATTGTTCGTAAATTTGGTGATTTTTACAAGTATATTTCATTGTTTGACACACTTATAAGAATGATAGGATCATCACGTTGTGTGCGCACATTGGCACGATTAAGGGACATGTGTGTACCAAATTTCATGATTCTAGCTTATACATAAGTATCCAAAAAGTAATGTAAAATGTTAAAAATGCACCCAAATTTCACCCTATTCAAAATTTGATCTCAATTTACCCCCTTAATATGGGAGGTACGAGGAAATGGTTTAGAAACAAATATGTAGAGCCATAAATGAGGCGTCTGATGGCGCAAACCGTTTCTTAATATCATAAACCGTTTAGGAGATATGAATCTCGAAGTGGAAGTCTGCACTTTTCAACGTGCTCATGCTTATCCGTCATCTATATATATAAAAGCAAGTCGGGCTGGAGCGATGTATATATAAATATTTAAAAATGAAAAAAGACGTGAATTAATGAGGCACTTCCAGAAATCTCAGAAATTTGAAACTTTGTACGGAGGAAACTGATGACCCCAGGATCCCTAGAAAAATCGGAAATTCTCAAAATTCCCTGAAGGGGGCACGCTGGGGGGGCTCAAATTTTGGGCTCAGCATAAGAACACAGTCGTATAGTATATCCAAAACGATAACCTATAGGTTTCGTGGGCTTAAAAATTTTCGAGAATTTCCTCATTTTTATCCCCTATCCCCCCAAATCAAAATGGCGGCACAACCTGCCGGACGAAGTAGACAATTGAAATTTGGTGAAATTATAGCTTTTGGTCCCTAACCGACGGGAAAATTCCAAGATGTTCAAATTTTTCACTTTTTACCCCCCAAAGATATCGAAATATATAGGCAATTTTAATGACTGTGCAGACATTCCTTTTGAGCTATTTTTTGGCTAAACGGTAAGTCGTATCACAAAACGGATGGCACAATGTCCCTTCAATTCGGAGTGATCTACAACTTTGGTCCTGTGACATTTTGTCGTATCTCTCTCTCTTATACGTTAAATTTGGCCGTATTTCTGGATTGTTCGTAAATTTGGTGATTTTTACAAGTATATTTCATTGTTTGACACACTTATAAGAATGATAGGATCATCACGTTGTGTGCGCACATTGGCACGATTAAGGGACATGTGTGTACCAAATTTCATGATTCTAGCTTATACATAAGTATCCAAAAAGTAATGTAAAATGTTAAAAATGCACCCAAATTTCACCCTATTCAAAATTTGATCTCAATTTACCCCCTTAATATGGGAGGTACGAGGAAATGGTTTAGAAACAAATATGTAGAGCGATAAATGAGGCGTCTGATGGCGCAAACCGTTTCTTAATATCATAAACCGTTTAGGAGATATGAATCTCGAAGTGGAAGTCTGCACTTTTCAACGTGCTCATGCTTATCCGTCATCTATATATATAAAAGCAAGTCGGGCTGGAGCGATGTATATATAAATATTTAAAAATGAAAAAAGACGTGAATTAATGAGGCACTTCCAGAAATCTCAGAAATTTGAAACTTTGTACGGAGGAAACTGATGACCCCAGGATCCCTAGAAAAATCGGAAATTCTCAAAATTCCCTGAAGGGGGCACGCTGGGGGGGCTCAAATTTTGGGCTCAGCATAAGAACACAGTCGTATAGTATATCCAAAACGATAACCTATAGGTTTCGTGGGCTTAAAAATTTTCGAGAATTTCCTCATTTTTATCCCCTATCCCCCCAAATCAAAATGGCGGCACAACCTGCCGGACGAAGTAGACAATTGAAATTTGGTGAAATTATAGCTTTTGGTCCCTAACCGACGGGAAAATTCCAAGATGTTCAAATTTTTCACTTTGTACCCCCCAAAGATATCGAAATATATAGGCAATTTTAATGACTGTGCAGACATTCCTTTTGAGCTATTTTTTGGCTAAACGGTAAGTCGTATCACAAAACGGATGGCACAATGTCCCTTCAATTCGGAGTGATCTACAACTTTGGTCCTGTGACATTTTGTCGTATCTCTCTCCCTTATACGTTAAATTTGGCCGTATTTCTGGATTGTTCGTAAATTTGGTGATTTTTACAAGTATATTTCATTGTTTGACACACTTATAAGAATGATAGGATCATCACGTTGTGTGCGCACATTGGCACGATTAAGGGACATGTGTGTACCAAATTTCATGATTCTAGCTTATACATAAGTAGGCAAAAAGTAATGTAAAATGTTAAAAATGCACCCAAATTTCACCCTATTCAAAATTTGATCTCAATTTACCCCCTTAATATGGGAGATACGATTAAATGGTTTGGAAACAAACATGTAGAGCGATAAATGAGGCGTCTGATGGTGCAAACCGTTTCTTAATATCATAAACCGTTTAGGAGATATGAATCTCGAAGTGGAAGTCTGCACTTTTCAACGTGCTCATGCTTATCTGTCATCTATATATATAAAAGCAAGTCGGGCTGGAGCGATGTATATATAAATATTTAAAAATGAAAAAAGACGTGAATTAATGAGGCACTTCCATAAATCTCAGAAATTTGAAACTTGGTACGGAGGAAACTGATGACCCCAGGATCCCTAGAAAAATCGGAAATTCTCAAAATTCCCTGAAGGGGGCACGCTGGGGGGGCTCAAATTTTGGGCTCAGCATAAGAACACAGTCGTATAGTATATCCAAAACGATAACCTATAGGTTTCGTGGGCTTAAAAATTTTCGAGAATTTCCTCATTTTTATCCCCTATCCCCCCAAATCAAAATGGCGGCACAACCTGCCAGACGAAGTAGACAATTGATATTTGGTGAAATTATAGCGTTTGGTCCCTAACCGACGGGAAAATTCCAAGATGTTCAAATTTTTCACTTTTTACCCCCCTAAGATATCGAAATATATAGGCAATTTTAATGACTGTGCAGACATTCCTTTTGAGCTATTTTTTGGCTAAACGGTAAGTCGTATCACAAAACGGATGGCACAATGTCCCTTCAATTCGGAGTGATCTACAACTTTGGTCCTGTGACATTTTGTCGTATCTCTCTCCCTTATACGTTAAATTTGGCCGTATTTCTGGATTGTTCGTAAATTTGGTGATTTTTACAAGTATATTTCATTGTTTGACACACTTATAAGAATGATAGGATCATCACGTTGTGTGCGCACATTTGCACGATTAAGGGACATATGTGTACCAAATTTCATGATTCTAGCTTATACATAAGTAGGCAAAAAGTAATGTAAAATGATAAAAATGCACCCAAATGTCACCCTATTCAAGATTTGACCTCAATTTACCCCTTAATATGGGAGATACTATTAAATGGTTTAGAAACAAACATGTAGAGCGATAAATGAGACGTCTGATGGCGCAAACCGTTTCTTAATATCATAAACCGTTTAGGAGATATGAATCTCGAAGTGGAAGTCTGCACTTTTCAACGTGCTCATGCTTATCTGTCATCTATATATATAAAAGCAAGTCGGGCTGGAGCGATGTATATATAAATATTTAAAAATGAAAAAAGACGTGAATTAATGAGGCACTTCCATAAATCTCAGAAATTTGAAACTTGGTACGGAGGAAACTGATGACCCCAGGATCCCTAGAAAAATCGGAAATTCTCAAAATTCCCTGAAGGGGGCACGCTGGGGGGGCTCAAATTTTGGGCTCAGCATAAGAACACAGTCGTATAGTATATCCAAAACGATAACCTATAGGTTTCGTGGGCTTAAAAATTTTCGAGAATTTCCTCATTTTTATCCCCTATCCCCCCAAATCAAAATGGCGGCACAACCTGCCAGACGAAGTAGACAATTGATATTTGGTGAAATTATAGCGTTTGGTCCCTAACCGACGGGAAAATTCCAAGATGTTCAAATTTTTCACTTTTTACCCCCCTAAGATATCGAAATATATAGGCAATTTTAATGACTGTGCAGACATTCCTTTTGAGCTATTTTTTGGCTAAACGGTAAGTCGTATCACAAAACGGATGGCACACTGTCCCTTCAATTCGGAGTGATCTACAACTTTGGTCCTGTGACATTTTGTCGTATCTCTCTCCCTTATACGTTAAATTTGGCCGTATTTCTGGATTGTTCGTAAATTTGGTGATTTTTACAAGTATATTTCATTGTTTGACACACTTATAAGAATGATAGGATCATCACGTTGTGTGCGCACATTTGCACGATTAAGGGACATATGTGTACCAAATTTCATGATTCTAGCTTATACATAAGTAGGCAAAAAGTAATGTAAAATGATAAAAATGCACCCAAATTTCACCCTATTCAAGATTTGATCTCAATTTACCCCTTAATATGGGAGATACTATTAAATGGTTTAGAAACAAACATGTAGAGCGATAAATGAGGCGTCTGATGGCGCAAACCGTTTCTTAATATCATAAACCGTTTAGGAGATATGAATCTCGAAGTGGAAGTCTGCACTTTTCAACGTGCTCATGCTTATCTGTCATCTATATATATAAAAGCAAGTCGGGCTGGAGCGATGTATATATAAATATTTAAAAATGAAAAAAGACGTGAATTAATGAGGCACTTCCATAAATCTCAGAAATTTGAAACTTGGTACGGAGGAAACTGATGACCCCAGGATCCCTAGAAAAATCGGAAATTCTCAAAATTCCCTGAAGGGGGCACTCTGGGGGGGCTCAAATTTTGGGCTCAGCATAAGAACACAGTCGTATAGTATATCCAAAACGATAACCTATAGGTTTCGTAGGCTTAAAAATTTTCGAGAATTACCTCAATTTTATCCCTTATCCCCCCAAATCAAAATGGCGGCACAACCTGCCAGACGAAGTAGACAATTGAAATTTGGTGAAATTATAGCTTTTGGTCCCTAACCGACGGGAAAATTCCAAGATGTTCAAATTTTTCACTTTGTACCCCCCAAAGATATCGAAATATATAGGCAATTTTAATGACTGTGCAGACATTCCTTTTGAGCTATTTTTTGGCTAAACGGTAAGTCGTATCACAAAACGGATGGCACAATGTCTCTTCAATTCGGAGTGATCTACAACTTTGGTCCTGTGACATTTTGTCGTATCTCTCTCTCTTATACGTTAAATTTGGCCGTATTTCTGGATTGTTCGTAAATTTGGTGATTTTTACAAGTATATTTCATTGTTTGACACACTTATAAGAATGATAGGATCATCACGTTGTGTGCGCACATTGGCACGATTAAGGGACATGTGTGTACCAAATTTCATGATTCTAGCTTATACATAAGTATCCAAAAAGTAATGTAAAATGTTAAAAATGCACCCAAATTTCACCCTATTCAAAATTTGATCTCAATTTACCCCCTTAATATGGGAGGTACGAGGAAATGGTTTAGAAACAAATATGTAGAGCGATAAATGAGGCGTCTGATGGCGCAAACCGTTTCTTAATATCATAAACCGTTTAGGAGATATGAATCTCGAAGTGGAAGTCTGCACTTTTCAACGTGCTCATGCTTATCCGTCATCTATATATATAAAAGCAAGTCGGGCTGGAGCGATGTATATATAAATATTTAAAAATGAAAAAAGACGTGAATTAATGAGGCACTTCCAGAAATCTCAGAAATTTGAAACTTTGTACGGAGGAAACTGATGACCCCAGGATCCCTAGAAAAATCGGAAATTCTCAAAATTCCCTGAAGGGGGCACGCTGGGGGGGCTCAAATTTTGGGCTCAGCATAAGAACACAGTCGTATAGTATATCCAAAACGATAACCTATAGGTTTCGTGGGCTTAAAAATTTTCGAGAATTTCCTCATTTTTATCCCCTATCCCCCCAAATCAAAATGGCGGCACAACCTGCCGGACGAAGTAGACAATTGAAATTTGGTGAAATTATAGCTTTTGGTCCCTAACCGACGGGAAAATTCCAAGATGTTCAAATTTTTCACTTTTTACCCCCCAAAGATATCGAAATATATAGGCAATTTTAATGACTGTGCAGACATTCCTTTTGAGCTATTTTTTGGCTAAACGGTAAGTCGTATCACAAAACGGATGGCACAATGTCCCTTCAATTCGGAGTGATCTACAACTTTGGTCCTGTGACATTTTGTCGTATCTCTCTCCCTTATACGTTAAATTTGGCCGTATTTCTGGATTGTTCGTAAATTTGGTGATTTTTACAAGTATATTTCATTGTTTGACACACTTATAAGAATGATAGGATCATCACGTTGTGTGCGCACATTGGCACGATTAAGGGACATGTGTGTACCAAATTTCATGATTCTAGCTTATACATAAGTAGGCAAAAAGTAATGTAAAATGTTAAAAATGCACCCAAATTTCACCCTATTCAAAATTTGATCTCAATTTACCCCCTTAATATGGGAGATACGATTAAATGGTTTGGAAACAAACATGTAGAGCGATAAATGAGGCGTCTGATGGTGCAAACCGTTTCTTAATATCATAAACCGTTTAGGAGATATGAATCTCGAAGTGGAAGTCTGCACTTTTCAACGTGCTCATGCTTATCTGTCATCTATATATATAAAAGCAAGTCGGGCTGGAGCGATGTATATATAAATATTTAAAAATGAAAAAAGACGTGAATTAATGAGGCACTTCCATAAATCTCAGAAATTTGAAACTTGGTACGGAGGAAACTGATGACCCCAGGATCCCTAGAAAAATCGGAAATTCTCAAAATTCCCTGAAGGGGGCACGCTGGGGGGGCTCAAATTTTGGGCTCAGCATAAGAACACAGTCGTATAGTATATCCAAAACGATAACCTATAGGTTTCGTGGGCTTAAAAATTTTCGAGAATTTCCTCATTTTTATCCCCTATCCCCCCAAATCAAAATGGCGGCACAACCTGCCAGACGAAGTAGACAATTGATATTTGGTGAAATTATAGCGTTTGGTCCCTAACCGACGGGAAAATTCCAAGATGTTCAAATTTTTCACTTTTTACCCCCCTAAGATATCGAAATATATAGGCAATTTTAATGACTGTGCAGACATTCCTTTTGAGCTATTTTTTGGCTAAACGGTAAGTCGTATCACAAAACGGATGGCACAATGTCCCTTCAATTCGGAGTGATCTACAACTTTGGTCCTGTGACATTTTGTCGTATCTCTCTCCCTTATACGTTAAATTTGGCCGTATTTCTGGATTGTTCGTAAATTTGGTGATTTTTACAAGTATATTTCATTGTTTGACACACTTATAAGAATGATAGGATCATCACGTTGTGTGCGCACATTGGCACGATTAAGGGACATGTGTGTACCAAATTTCATGATTCTAGCTTATACATAAGTAGGCAAAAAGTAATGTAAAATGTTAAAAATGCACCCAAATTTCACCCTATTCAAAATTTGATCTCAATTTACCCCCTTAATATGGGAGATACGATTAAATGGTTTGGAAACAAACATGTAGAGCGATAAATGAGGCGTCTGATGGTGCAAACCGTTTCTTAATATCATAAACCGTTTAGGAGATATGAATCTCGAAGTGGAAGTCTGCACTTTTCAACGTGCTCATGCTTATCTGTCATCTATATATATAAAAGCAAGTCGGGCTGGAGCGATGTATATATAAATATTTAAAAATGAAAAAAGACGTGAATTAATGAGGCACTTCCATAAATCTCAGAAATTTGAAACTTGGTACGGAGGAAACTGATGACCCCAGGATCCCTAGAAAAATCGGAAATTCTCAAAATTCCCTGAAGGGGGCACGCTGGGGGGGCTCAAATTTTGGGCTCAGCATAAGAACACAGTCGTATAGTATATCCAAAACGATAACCTATAGGTTTCGTGGGCTTAAAAATTTTCGAGAATTTCCTCATTTTTATCCCCTATCCCCCCAAATCAAAATGGCGGCACAACCTGCCAGACGAAGTAGACAATTGATATTTGGTGAAATTATAGCGTTTGGTCCCTAACCGACGGGAAAATTCCAAGATGTTCAAATTTTTCACTTTTTACCCCCCTAAGATATCGAAATATATAGGCAATTTTAATGACTGTGCAGACATTCCTTTTGAGCTATTTTTTGGCTAAACGGTAAGTCGTATCACAAAACGGATGGCACAATGTCCCTTCAATTCGGAGTGATCTACAACTTTGGTCCTGTGACATTTTGTCGTATCTCTCTCCCTTATACGTTAAATTTGGCCGTATTTCTGGATTGTTCGTAAATTTGGTGATTTTTACAAGTATATTTCATTGTTTGACACACTTATAAGAATGATAGGATCATCACGTTGTGTGCGCACATTTGCACGATTAAGGGACATATGTGTACCAAATTTCATGATTCTAGCTTATACATAAGTAGGCAAAAAGTAATGTAAAATGATAAAAATGCACCCAAATGTCACCCTATTCAAGATTTGACCTCAATTTACCCCTTAATATGGGAGATACTATTAAATGGTTTAGAAACAAACATGTAGAGCGATAAATGAGACGTCTGATGGCGCAAACCGTTTCTTAATATCATAAACCGTTTAGGAGATATGAATCTCGAAGTGGAAGTCTGCACTTTTCAACGTGCTCATGCTTATCTGTCATCTATATATATAAAAGCAAGTCGGGCTGGAGCGATGTATATATAAATATTTAAAAATGAAAAAAGACGTGAATTAATGAGGCACTTCCATAAATCTCAGAAATTTGAAACTTGGTACGGAGGAAACTGATGACCCCAGGATCCCTAGAAAAATCGGAAATTCTCAAAATTCCCTGAAGGGGGCACGCTGGGGGGGCTCAAATTTTGGGCTCAGCATAAGAACACAGTCGTATAGTATATCCAAAACGATAACCTATAGGTTTCGTGGGCTTAAAAATTTTCGAGAATTTCCTCATTTTTATCCCCTATCCCCCCAAATCAAAATGGCGGCACAACCTGCCAGACGAAGTAGACAATTGATATTTGGTGAAATTATAGCGTTTGGTCCCTAACCGACGGGAAAATTCCAAGATGTTCAAATTTTTCACTTTTTACCCCCCTAAGATATCGAAATATATAGGCAATTTTAATGACTGTGCAGACATTCCTTTTGAGCTATTTTTTGGCTAAACGGTAAGTCGTATCACAAAACGGATGGCACACTGTCCCTTCAATTCGGAGTGATCTACAACTTTGGTCCTGTGACATTTTGTCGTATCTCTCTCCCTTATACGTTAAATTTGGCCGTATTTCTGGATTGTTCGTAAATTTGGTGATTTTTACAAGTATATTTCATTGTTTGACACACTTATAAGAATGATAGGATCATCACGTTGTGTGCGCACATTTGCACGATTAAGGGACATATGTGTACCAAATTTCATGATTCTAGCTTATACATAAGTAGGCAAAAAGTAATGTAAAATGATAAAAATGCACCCAAATTTCACCCTATTCAAGATTTGATCTCAATTTACCCCTTAATATGGGAGATACTATTAAATGGTTTAGAAACAAACATGTAGAGCGATAAATGAGGCGTCTGATGGCGCAAACCGTTTCTTAATATCATAAACCGTTTAGGAGATATGAATCTCGAAGTGGAAGTCTGCACTTTTCAACGTGCTCATGCTTATCTGTCATCTATATATATAAAAGCAAGTCGGGCTGGAGCGATGTATATATAAATATTTAAAAATGAAAAAAGACGTGAATTAATGAGGCACTTCCATAAATCTCAGAAATTTGAAACTTGGTACGGAGGAAACTGATGACCCCAGGATCCCTAGAAAAATCGGAAATTCTCAAAATTCCCTGAAGGGGGCACTCTGGGGGGGCTCAAATTTTGGGCTCAGCATAAGAACACAGTCGTATAGTATATCCAAAACGATAACCTATAGGTTTCGTAGGCTTAAAAATTTTCGAGAATTACCTCAATTTTATCCCTTATCCCCCCAAATCAAAATGGCGGCACAACCTGCCAGACGAAGTAGACAATTGAAATTTGGTGAAATTATAGCTTTTGGTCCCTAACCGACGGGAAAATTCCAAGATGTTCAAATTTTTCACTTTGTACCCCCCAAAGATATCGAAATATATAGGCAATTTTAATGACTGTGCAGACATTCCTTTTGAGCTATTTTTTGGCTAAACGGTAAGTCGTATCACAAAACGGATGGCACAATGTCTCTTCAATTCGGAGTGATCTACAACTTTGGTCCTGTGACATTTTGTCGTATCTCTCTCTCTTATACGTTAAATTTGGCCGTATTTCTGGATTGTTCGTAAATTTGGTGATTTTTACAAGTATATTTCATTGTTTGACACACTTATAAGAATGATAGGATCATCACGTTGTGTGCGCACATTGGCACGATTAAGGGACATGTGTGTACCAAATTTCATGATTCTAGCTTATACATAAGTATCCAAAAAGTAATGTAAAATGTTAAAAATGCACCCAAATTTCACCCTATTCAAAATTTGATCTCAATTTACCCCCTTAATATGGGAGGTACGAGGAAATGGTTTAGAAACAAATATGTAGAGCGATAAATGAGGCGTCTGATGGCGCAAACCGTTTCTTAATATCATAAACCGTTTAGGAGATATGAATCTCGAAGTGGAAGTCTGCACTTTTCAACGTGCTCATGCTTATCCGTCATCTATATATATAAAAGCAAGTCGGGCTGGAGCGATGTATATATAAATATTTAAAAATGAAAAAAGACGTGAATTAATGAGGCACTTCCAGAAATCTCAGAAATTTGAAACTTTGTACGGAGGAAACTGATGACCCCAGGATCCCTAGAAAAATCGGAAATTCTCAAAATTCCCTGAAGGGGGCACGCTGGGGGGGCTCAAATTTTGGGCTCAGCATAAGAACACAGTCGTATAGTATATCCAAAACGATAACCTATAGGTTTCGTGGGCTTAAAAATTTTCGAGAATTTCCTCATTTTTATCCCCTATCCCCCCAAATCAAAATGGCGGCACAACCTGCCGGACGAAGTAGACAATTGAAATTTGGTGAAATTATAGCTTTTGGTCCCTAACCGACGGGAAAATTCCAAGATGTTCAAATTTTTCACTTTTTACCCCCCAAAGATATCGAAATATATAGGCAATTTTAATGACTGTGCAGACATTCCTTTTGAGCTATTTTTTGGCTAAACGGTAAGTCGTATCACAAAACGGATGGCACAATGTCCCTTCAATTCGGAGTGATCTACAACTTTGGTCCTGTGACATTTTGTCGTATCTCTCTCTCTTATACGTTAAATTTGGCCGTATTTCTGGATTGTTCGTAAATTTGGTGATTTTTACAAGTATATTTCATTGTTTGACACACTTATAAGAATGATAGGATCATCACGTTGTGTGCGCACATTGGCACGATTAAGGGACATGTGTGTACCAAATTTCATGATTCTAGCTTATACATAAGTATCCAAAAAGTAATGTAAAATGTTAAAAATGCACCCAAATTTCACCCTATTCAAAATTTGATCTCAATTTACCCCCTTAATATGGGAGGTACGAGGAAATGGTTTAGAAACAAATATGTAGAGCGATAAATGAGGCGTCTGATGGCGCAAACCGTTTCTTAATATCATAAACCGTTTAGGAGATATGAATCTCGAAGTGGAAGTCTGCACTTTTCAACGTGCTCATGCTTATCCGTCATCTATATATATAAAAGCAAGTCGGGCTGGAGCGATGTATATATAAATATTTAAAAATGAAAAAAGACGTGAATTAATGAGGCACTTCCAGAAATCTCAGAAATTTGAAACTTTGTACGGAGGAAACTGATGACCCCAGGATCCCTAGAAAAATCGGAAATTCTCAAAATTCCCTGAAGGGGGCACGCTGGGGGGGCTCAAATTTTGGGCTCAGCATAAGAACACAGTCGTATAGTATATCCAAAACGATAACCTATAGGTTTCGTGGGCTTAAAAATTTTCGAGAATTTCCTCATTTTTATCCCCTATCCCCCCAAATCAAAATGGCGGCACAACCTGCCGGACGAAGTAGACAATTGAAATTTGGTGAAATTATAGCTTTTGGTCCCTAACCGACGGGAAAATTCCAAGATGTTCAAATTTTTCACTTTTTACCCCCCAAAGATATCGAAATATATAGGCAATTTTAATGACTGTGCAGACATTCCTTTTGAGCTATTTTTTGGCTAAACGGTAAGTCGTATCACAAAACGGATGGCACAATGTCCCTTCAATTCGGAGTGATCTACAACTTTGAACCTGTGACATTTTGTCGTATCTCTCTCCCTTATACGTTAAATTTGGCCGTATTTCTGGATTGTTCGTAAATTTGGTGATTTTTACAAGTATATTTCATTGTTTGACACACTTATAAGAATGATAGGATCATCACGTTGTGTGCGCACATTGGCACGATTAAGGGACATGTGTGTACCAAATTTCATGATTCTAGCTTATACATAAGTAGGCAAAAAGTAATGTAAAATGTTAAAAATGCACCCAAATTTCACCCTATTCAAAATTTGATCTCAATTTACCCCCTTAATATGGGAGATACGATTAAATGGTTTGGAAACAAACATGTAGAGCGATAAATGAGGCGTCTGATGGTGCAAACCGTTTCTTAATATCATAAACCGTTTAGGAGATATGAATCTCGAAGTGGAAGTCTGCACTTTTCAACGTGCTCATGCTTATCTGTCATCTATATATATAAAAGCAAGTCGGGCTGGAGCGATGTATATATAAATATTTAAAAATGAAAAAAGACGTGAATTAATGAGGCACTTCCATAAATCTCAGAAATTTGAAACTTGGTACGGAGGAAACTGATGACCCCAGGATCCCTAGAAAAATCGGAAATTCTCAAAATTCCCTGAAGGGGGCACGCTGGGGGGGCTCAAATTTTGGGCTCAGCATAAGAACACAGTCGTATAGTATATCCAAAACGATAACCTATAGGTTTCGTGGGCTTAAAAATTTTCGAGAATTTCCTCATTTTTATCCCCTATCCCCCCAAATCAAAATGGCGGCACAACCTGCCAGACGAAGTAGACAATTGATATTTGGTGAAATTATAGCGTTTGGTCCCTAACCGACGGGAAAATTCCAAGATGTTCAAATTTTTCACTTTTTACCCCCCTAAGATATCGAAATATATAGGCAATTTTAATGACTGTGCAGACATTCCTTTTGAGCTATTTTTTGGCTAAACGGTAAGTCGTATCACAAAACGGATGGCACAATGTCCCTTCAATTCGGAGTGATCTACAACTTTGGTCCTGTGACATTTTGTCGTATCTCTCTCCCTTATACGTTAAATTTGGCCGTATTTCTGGATTGTTCGTAAATTTGGTGATTTTTACAAGTATATTTCATTGTTTGACACACTTATAAGAATGATAGGATCATCACGTTGTGTGCGCACATTTGCACGATTAAGGGACATATGTGTACCAAATTTCATGATTCTAGCTTATACATAAGTAGGCAAAAAGTAATGTAAAATGATAAAAATGCACCCAAATGTCACCCTATTCAAGATTTGACCTCAATTTACCCCTTAATATGGGAGATACTATTAAATGGTTTAGAAACAAACATATAGAGCGATAAATGAGACGTCTGATGGCGCAAACCGTTTCTTAATATCATAAACCGTTTAGGAGATATGAATCTCGAAGTGGAAGTCTGCACTTTTCAACGTGCTCATGCTTATCTGTCATCTATATATATAAAAGCAAGTCGGGCTGGAGCGATGTATATATAAATATTTAAAAATGAAAAAAGACGTGAATTAATGAGGCACTTCCATAAATCTCAGAAATTTGAAACTTGGTACGGAGGAAACTGATGACCCCAGGATCCCTAGAAAAATCGGAAATTCTCAAAATTCCCTGAAGGGGGCACTCTGGGGGGGCTCAAATTTTGGGCTCAGCATAAGAACACAGTCGTATAGTATATCCAAACGATAACCTATAGGTTTCGTAGGCTTAAAAATTTTCGAGAATTACCTCATTTTTATCCCTTATCCCCCCAAATCAAAATGGCGGCACAACCTGCCAGACGAAGTAGACAATTGAAATTTGGTGAAATTATAGCTTTTGGTCCCTAACCGACGGGAAAATTCCAAGATGTTCAAATTTTTCACTTTGTACCCCCCAAAGATATCGAAATATATAGGCAATTTTAATGACTGTGCAGACATTCCTTTTGAGCTATTTTTTGGCTAAACGGTAAGTCGTATCACAAAACGGATGGCACAATGTCTCTTCAATTCGGAGTGATCTACAACTTTGGTCCTGTGACATTTTGTCGTATCTCTCTCTCTTATACGTTAAATTTGGCCGTATTTCTGGATTGTTCGTAAATTTGGTGATTTTTACAAGTATATTTCATTGTTTGACACACTTATAAGAATGATAGGATCATCACGTTGTGTGCGCACATTGGCACGATTAAGGGACATGTGTGTACCAAATTTCATGATTCTAGCTTATACATAAGTATCCAAAAAGTAATGTAAAATGTTAAAAATGCACCCAAATTTCACCCTATTCAAAATTTGATCTCAATTTACCCCCTTAATATGGGAGGTACGAGGAAATGGTTTAGAAACAAATATGTAGAGCGATAAATGAGGCGTCTGATGGCGCAAACCGTTTCTTAATATCATAAACCGTTTAGGAGATATGAATCTCGAAGTGGAAGTCTGCACTTTTCAACGTGCTCATGCTTATCCGTCATCTATATATATAAAAGCAAGTCGGGCTGGAGCGATGTATATATAAATATTTAAAAATGAAAAAAGACGTGAATTAATGAGGCACTTCCATAAATCTCAGAAATTTGAAACTTGGTACGGAGGAAACTGATGACCCCAGGATCCCTAGAAAAATCGGAAATTCTCAAAATTCCCTGAAGGGAGCACTCTGGGGGGGCTCAAATTTTGGGCTCAGCATAAGAACACAGTCGTATAGTATATCCAAAACGATAACCTATAGGTTTCGTAGGCTTAAAAATTTTCGAGAATTACCTCATTTTTATCCCTTATCCCCCCAAATCAAAATGGCGGCACAACCTGCCAGACGAAGTAGACAATTGAAATTTGGTGAAATTATAGCTTTTGGTCCCTAACCGACGGGAAAATTCCAAGATGTTCAAATTTTTCACTTTGTACCCCCCAAAGATATCGAAATATATAGGCAATTTTAATGACTGTGCAGACATTCCTTTTGAGCTATTTTTTGGCTAAACGGTAAGTCGTATCACAAAACGGATGGCACAATGTCTCTTCAATTCGGAGTGATCTACAACTTTGGTCCTGTGACATTTTGTCGTATCTCTCTCTCTTATACGTTAAATTTGGCCGTATTTCTGGATTGTTCGTAAATTTGGTGATTTTTACAAGTATATTTCATTGTTTGACACACTTATAAGAATGATAGGATCATCACGTTGTGTGCGCACATTGGCACGATTAAGGGACATGTGTGTACCAAATTTCATGATTCTAGCTTATACATAAGTATCCAAAAAGTAATGTAAAATGTTAAAAATGCACCCAAATTTCACCCTATTCAAAATTTGATCTCAATTTACCCCCTTAATATGGGAGGTACGAGGAAATGGTTTAGAAACAAATATGTAGAGCGATAAATGAGGCGTCTGATGGCGCAAACCGTTTCTTAATATCATAAACCGTTTAGGAGATATGAATCTCGAAGTGGAAGTCTGCACTTTTCAACGTGCTCATGCTTATCCGTCATCTATATATATAAAAGCAAGTCGGGCTGGAGCGATGTATATATAAATATTTAAAAATGAAAAAAGACGTGAATTAATGAGGCACTTCCAGAAATCTCAGAAATTTGAAACTTTGTACGGAGGAAACTGATGACCCCAGGATCCCTAGAAAAATCGGAAATTCTCAAAATTCCCTGAAGGGGGCACGCTGGGGGGGGCTCAAATTTTGGGCTCAGCATAAGAACACAGTCGTATAGTATATCCAAAACGATAACCTATAGGTTTCGTGGGCTTAAAAATTTTCGAGAATTTCCTCATTTTTATCCCCTATCCCCCCAAATCAAAATGGCGGCACAACCTGCCGGACGAAGTAGACAATTGAAATTTGGTGAAATTATAGCTTTTGGTCCCTAACCGACGGGAAAATTCCAAGATGTTCAAATTTTTCACTTTTTACCCCCCAAAGATATCGAAATATATAGGCAATTTTAATGACTGTGCAGACATTCCTTTTGAGCTATTTTTTGGCTAAACGGTAAGTCGTATCACAAAACGGATGGCACAATGTCCCTTCAATTCGGAGTGATCTACAACTTTGGTCCTGTGACATTTTGTCGTATCTCTCTCCCTTATACGTTAAATTTGGCCGTATTTCTGGATTGTTCGTAAATTTGGTGATTTTTACAAGTATATTTCATTGTTTGACACACTTATAAGAATGATAGGATCATCACGTTGTGTGCGCACATTGGCACGATTAAGGGACATGTGTGTACCAAATTTCATGATTCTAGCTTATACATAAGTAGGCAAAAAGTAATGTAAAATGTTAAAAATGCACCCAAATTTCACCCTATTCAAAATTTGATCTCAATTTACCCCCTTAATATGGGAGATACGATTAAATGGTTTGGAAACAAACATGTAGAGCGATAAATGAGGCGTCTGATGGCGCAAACCGTTTCTTAATATCATAAACCGTTTAGGAGATATGAATCTCGAAGTGGAAGTCTGCACTTTTCAACGTGCTCATGCTTATCTGTCATCTATATATATAAAAGCAAGTCGGGCTGGAGCGATGTATATATAAATATTTAAAAATGAAAAAAGACGTGAATTAATGAGGCACTTCCATAAATCTCAGAAATTTGAAACTTGGTACGGAGGAAACTGATGACCCCAGGATCCCTAGAAAAATCGGAAATTCTCAAAATTCCCTGAAGGGGGCACGCTGGGGGGGCTCAAATTTTGGGCTCAGCATAAGAACACAGTCGTATAGTATATCCAAAACGATAACCTATAGGTTTCGTGGGCTTAAAAATTTTCGAGAATTTCCTCATTTTTATCCCCTATCCCCCCAAATCAAAATGGCGGCACAACCTGCCAGACGAAGTAGACAATTGATATTTGGTGAAATTATAGCGTTTGGTCCCTAACCGACGGGAAAATTCCAAGATGTTCAAATTTTTCACTTTTTACCCCCCTAAGATATCGAAATATATAGGCAATTTTAATGACTGTGCAGACATTCCTTTTGAGCTATTTTTTGGCTAAACGGTAAGTCGTATCACAAAACGGATGGCACAATGTCCCTTCAATTCGGAGTGATCTACAACTTTGGTCCTGTGACATTTTGTCGTATCTCTCTCCCTTATACGTTAAATTTGGCCGTATTTCTGGATTGTTCGTAAATTTGGTGATTTTTACAAGTATATTTCATTGTTTGACACACTTATAAGAATGATAGGATCATCACGTTGTGTGCGCACATTTGCACGATTAAGGGACATATGCGTACCAAATTTCATGATTCTAGCTTATACATAAGTAGGCAAAAAGTAATGTAAAATGATAAAAATGCACCCAAATTTCACCCTATTCAAGATTTGATCTCAATTTACCCCTTAATATGGGAGATACTATTAAATGGTTTAGAAACAAACATGTAGAGCGATAAATGAGGCGTCTGATGGCGCAAACCGTTTCTTAATATCATAAACCGTTTAGGAGATATGAATCTCGAAGTGGAAGTCTGCACTTTTCAACGTGCTCATGCTTATCTGTCATCTATATATATAAAAGCAAGTCGGGCTGGAGCGATGTATATATAAATATTTAAAAATGAAAAAAGACGTGAATTAATGAGGCACTTCCATAAATCTCAGAAATTTGAAACTTGGTACGGAGGAAACTGATGACCCCAGGATCCCTAGAAAAATCGGAAATTCTCAAAATTCCCTGAAGGGGGCACTCTGGGGGGGCTCAAATTTTGGGCTCAGCATAAGAACACAGTCGTATAGTATATCCAAAACGATAACCTATAGGTTTCGTAGGCTTAAAAATTTTCGAGAATTACCTCATTTTTATCCCTTATCCCCCCAAATCAAAATGGCGGCACAACCTGCCAGACGAAGTAGACAATTGAAATTTGGTGAAATTATAGCTTTTGGTCCCTAACCGACGGGAAAATTCCAAGATGTTCAAATTTTTCACTTTGTACCCCCCAAAGATATCGAAATATATAGGCAATTTTAATGACTGTGCAGACATTCCTTTTGAGCTATTTTTTGGCTAAACGGTAAGTCGTATCACAAAACGGATGGCACAATGTCTCTTCAATTCGGAGTGATCTACAACTTTGGTCCTGTGACATTTTGTCGTATCTCTCTCTCTTATACGTTAAATTTGGCCGTATTTCTGGATTGTTCGTAAATTTGGTGATTTTTACAAGTATATTTCATTGTTTGACACACTTATAAGAATGATAGGATCATCACGTTGTGTGCGCACATTGGCACGATTAAGGGACATGTGTGTACCAAATTTCATGATTCTAGCTTATACATAAGTATCCAAAAAGTAATGTAAAATGTTAAAAATGCACCCAAATTTCACCCTATTCAAAATTTGATCTCAATTTACCGCCTTAATATGGGAGGTACGAGGAAATGGTTTAGAAACAAATATGTAGAGCGATAAATGAGGCGTCTGATGGCGCAAACCGTTTCTTAATATCATAAACCGTTTAGGAGATATGAATCTCGAAGTGGAAGTCTGCACTTTTCAACGTGCTCATGCTTATCCGTCATCTATATATATAAAAGCAAGTCGGGCTGGAGCGATGTATATATAAATATTTAAAAATGAAAAAAGACGTGAATTAATGAGGCACTTCCAGAAATCTCAGAAATTTGAAACTTTGTACGGAGGAAACTGATGACCCCAGGATCCCTAGAAAAATCGGAAATTCTCAAAATTCCCTGAAGGGGGCACGCTGGGGGGCTCAAATTTTGGGCTCAGCATAAGAACACAGTCGTATAGTATATCCAAAACGATAACCTATAGGTTTCGTGGGCTTAAAAATTTTCGAGAATTTCCTCATTTTTATCCCCTATCCCCCCAAATCAAAATGGCGGCACAACCTGCCGGACGAAGTAGACAATTGAAATTTGGTGAAATTATAGCTTTTGGTCCCTAACCGACGGGAAAATTCCAAGATGTTCAAATTTTTCACTTTTTACCCCCCAAAGATATCGAAATATATAGGCAATTTTAATGACTGTGCAGACATTCCTTTTGAGCTATTTTTTGGCTAAACGGTAAGTCGTATCACAAAACGGATGGCACAATGTCCCTTCAATTCGGAGTGATCTACAACTTTGGTCCTGTGACATTTTGTCGTATCTCTCTCCCTTATACGTTAAATTTGGCCGTATTTCTGGATTGTTCGTAAATTTGGTGATTTTTACAAGTATATTTCATTGTTTGACACACTTATAAGAATGATAGGATCATCACGTTGTGTGCGCACATTGGCACGATTAAGGGACATGTGTGTACCAAATTTCATGATTCTAGCTTATACATAAGTAGGCAAAAAGTAATGTAAAATGTTAAAAATGCACCCAAATTTCACCCTATTCAAAATTTGATCTCAATTTACCCCCTTAATATGGGAGATACGATTAAATGGTTTGGAAACAAACATGTAGAGCGATAAATGAGGCGTCTGATGGTGCAAACCGTTTCTTAATATCATAAACCGTTTAGGAGATATGAATCTCGAAGTGGAAGTCTGCACTTTTCAACGTGCTCATGCTTATCTGTCATCTATATATATAAAAGCAAGTCGGGCTGGAGCGATGTATATATAAATATTTAAAAATGAAAAAAGACGTGAATTAATGAGGCACTTCCATAAATCTCAGAAATTTGAAACTTGGTACGGAGGAAACTGATGACCCCAGGATCCCTAGAAAAATCGGAAATTCTCAAAATTCCCTGAAGGGGGCACGCTGGGGGGGCTCAAATTTTGGGCTCAGCATAAGAACACAGTCGTATAGTATATCCAAAACGATAACCTATAGGTTTCGTGGGCTTAAAAATTTTCGAGAATTTCCTCATTTTTATCCCCTATCCCCCCAAATCAAAATGGCGGCACAACCTGCCAGACGAAGTAGACAATTGATATTTGGTGAAATTATAGCGTTTGGTCCCTAACCGACGGGAAAATTCCAAGATGTTCAAATTTTTCACTTTTTACCCCCCTAAGATATCGAAATATATAGGCAATTTTAATGACTGTGCAGACATTCCTTTTGAGCTATTTTTTGGCTAAACGGTAAGTCGTATCACAAAACGGATGGCACAATGTCCCTTCAATTCGGAGTGATCTACAACTTTGGTCCTGTGACATTTTGTCGTATCTCTCTCCCTTATACGTTAAATTTGGCCGTATTTCTGGATTGTTCGTAAATTTGGTGATTTTTACAAGTATATTTCATTGTTTGACACACTTATAAGAATGATAGGATCATCACGTTGTGTGCGCACATTTGCACGATTAAGGGACATATGTGTACCAAATTTCATGATTCTAGCTTATACATAAGTAGGCAAAAAGTAATGTAAAATGATAAAAATGCACCCAAATGTCACCCTATTCAAGATTTGACCTCAATTTACCCCTTAATATGGGAGATACTATTAAATGGTTTAGAAACAAACATGTAGAGCGATAAATGAGGCGTCTGATGGCGCAAACCGTTTCTTAATATCATAAACCGTTTAGGAGATATGAATCTCGAAGTGGAAGTCTGCACTTTTCAACGTGCTCATGCTTATCTGTCATCTATATATATAAAAGCAAGTCGGGCTGGAGCGATGTATATATAAATATTTAAAAATGAAAAAAGACGTGAATTAATGAGGCACTTCCATAAATCTCAGAAATTTGAAACTTGGTACGGAGGAAACTGATGACCCCAGGATCCCTAGAAAAATCGGAAATTCTCAAAATTCCCTGAAGGGGGCACTCTGGGGGGGCTCAAATTTTGGGCTCAGCATAAGAACACAGTCGTATAGTATATCCAAAACGATAACCTATAGGTTTCGTAGGCTTAAAAATTTTCGAGAATTACCTCATTTTTATCCCTTATCCCCCCAAAATCAAAATGGCGGCACAACCTGCCAGACGAAGTAGACAATTGAAATTTGGTGAAATTATAGCTTTTGGTCCCTAACCGACGGGAAAATTCCAAGATGTTCAAATTTTTCACTTTGTACCCCCCAAAGATATCGAAATATATAGGCAATTTTAATGACTGTGCAGACATTCCTTTTGAGCTATTTTTTGGCTAAACGGTAAGTCGTATCACAAAACGGATGGCACAATGTCCCTTCAATTCGGAGTGATCTACAACTTTGGTCCTGTGACATTTTGTCGTATCTCTCTCTCTTATACGTTAAATTTGGCCGTATTTCTGGATTGTTCGTAAATTTGGTGATTTTTACAAGTATATTTCATTGTTTGACACACTTATAAGAATGATAGGATCATCACGTTGTGTGCGCACATTGGCACGATTAAGGGACATGTGTGTACCAAATTTCATGATTCTAGCTTATACATAAGTATCCAAAAAGTAATGTAAAATGTTAAAAATGCACCCAAATTTCACCCTATTCAAAATTTGATCTCAATTTACCCCCTTAATATGGGAGGTACGAGGAAATGGTTTAGAAACAAATATGTAGAGCGATAAATGAGGCGTCTGATGGCGCAAACCGTTTCTTAATATCATAAACCGTTTAGGAGATATGAATCTCGAAGTGGAAGTCTGCACTTTTCAACGTGCTCATGCTTATCCGTCATCTATATATATAAAAGCAAGTCGGGCTGGAGCGATGTATATATAAATATTTAAAAATGAAAAAAGACGTGAATTAATGAGGCACTTCCAGAAATCTCAGAAATTTGAAACTTTGTACGGAGGAAACTGATGACCCCAGGATCCCTAGAAAAATCGGAAATTCTCAAAATTCCCTGAAGGGGGCACGCTGGGGGGGCTCAAATTTTGGGCTCAGCATAAGAACACAGTCGTATAGTATATCCAAAACGATAACCTATAGGTTTCGTGGGCTTAAAAATTTTCGAGAATTTCCTCATTTTTATCCCCTATCCCCCCAAATCAAAATGGCGGCACAACCTGCCGGACGAAGTAGACAATTGAAATTTGGTGAAATTATAGCTTTTGGTCCCTAACCGACGGGAAAATTCCAAGATGTTCAAATTTTTCACTTTTTACCCCCCAAAGATATCGAAATATATAGGCAATTTTAATGACTGTGCAGACATTCCTTTTGAGCTATTTTTTGGCTAAACGGTAAGTCGTATCACAAAACGGATGGCACAATGTCCCTTCAATTCGGAGTGATCTACAACTTTGGTCCTGTGACATTTTGTCGTATCTCTCTCCCTTATACGTTAAATTTGGCCGTATTTCTGGATTGTTCGTAAATTTGGTGATTTTTACAAGTATATTTCATTGTTTGACACACTTATAAGAATGATAGGATCATCACGTTGTGTGCGCACATTGGCACGATTAAGGGACATGTGTGTACCAAATTTCATGATTCTAGCTTATACATAAGTAGGCAAAAAGTAATGTAAAATGTTAAAAATGCACCCAAATTTCACCCTATTCAAAATTTGATCTCAATTTACCCCCTTAATATGGGAGATACGATTAAATGGTTTGGAAACAAACATGTAGAGCGATAAATGAGGCGTCTGATGGTGCAAACCGTTTCTTAATATCATAAACCGTTTAGGAGATATGAATCTCGAAGTGGAAGTCTGCACTTTTCAACGTGCTCATGCTTATCTGTCATCTATATATATAAAAGCAAGTCGGGCTGGAGCGATGTATATATAAATATTTAAAAATGAAAAAAGACGTGAATTAATGAGGCACTTCCATAAATCTCAGAAATTTGAAACTTGGTACGGAGGAAACTGATGACCCCAGGATCCCTAGAAAAATCGGAAATTCTCAAAATTCCCTGAAGGGGGCACGCTGGGGGGGCTCAAATTTTGGGCTCAGCATAAGAACACAGTCGTATAGTATATCCAAAACGATAACCTATAGGTTTCGTGGGCTTAAAAATTTTCGAGAATTTCCTCATTTTTATCCCCTATCCCCCCAAATCAAAATGGCGGCACAACCTGCCAGACGAAGTAGACAATTGATATTTGGTGAAATTATAGCGTTTGGTCCCTAACCGACGGGAAAATTCCAAGATGTTCAAATTTTTCACTTTTTACCCCCCTAAGATATCGAAATATATAGGCAATTTTAATGACTGTGCAGACATTCCTTTTGAGCTATTTTTTGGCTAAACGGTAAGTCGTATCACAAAACGGATGGCACAATGTCCCTTCAATTCGGAGTGATCTACAACTTTGGTCCTGTGACATTTTGTCGTATCTCTCTCCCTTATACGTTAAATTTGGCCGTATTTCTGGATTGTTCGTAAATTTGGTGATTTTTACAAGTATATTTCATTGTTTGACACACTTATAAGAATGATAGGATCATCACGTTGTGTGCGCACATTTGCACGATTAAGGGACATATGTGTACCAAATTTCATGATTCTAGCTTATACATAAGTAGGCAAAAAGTAATGTAAAATGATAAAAATGCACCCAAATGTCACCCTATTCAAGATTTGACCTCAATTTACCCCTTAATATGGGAGATACTATTAAATGGTTTAGAAACAAACATGTAGAGCGATAAATGAGGCGTCTGATGGCGCAAACCGTTTCTTAATATCATAAACCGTTTAGGAGATATGAATCTCGAAGTGGAAGTCTGCACTTTTCAACGTGCTCATGCTTATCTGTCATCTATATATATAAAAGCAAGTCGGGCTGGAGCGATGTATATATAAATATTTAAAAATGAAAAAAGACGTGAATTAATGAGGCACTTCCATAAATCTCAGAAATTTGAAACTTGGTACGGAGGAAACTGATGACCCCAGGATCCCTAGAAAAATCGGAAATTCTCAAAATTCCCTGAAGGGGGCACTCTGGGGGGGCTCAAATTTTGGGCTCAGCATAAGAACACAGTCGTATAGTATATCCAAAACGATAACCTATAGGTTTCGTAGGCTTAAAAATTTTCGAGAATTACCTCATTTTTATCCCTTATCCCCCCAAATCAAAATGGCGGCACAACCTGCCAGACGAAGTAGACAATTGAAATTTGGTGAAATTATAGCTTTTGGTCCCTAACCGACGGGAAAATTCCAAGATGTTCAAATTTTTCACTTTGTACCCCCCAAAGATATCGAAATATATAGGCAATTTTAATGACTGTGCAGACATTCCTTTTGAGCTATTTTTTGGCTAAACGGTAAGTCGTATCACAAAACGGATGGCACAATGTCCCTTCAATTCGGAGTGATCTACAACTTTGGTCCTGTGACATTTTGTCGTATCTCTCTCTCTTATACGTTAAATTTGGCCGTATTTCTGGATTGTTCGTAAATTTGGTGATTTTTACAAGTATATTTCATTGTTTGACACACTTATAAGAATGATAGGATCATCACGTTGTGTGCGCACATTGGCACGATTAAGGGACATGTGTGTACCAAATTTCATGATTCTAGCTTATACATAAGTATCCAAAAAGTAATGTAAAATGTTAAAAATGCACCCAAATTTCACCCTATTCAAAATTTGATCTCAATTTACCCCCTTAATATGGGAGGTACGAGGAAATGGTTTAGAAACAAATATGTAGAGCGATAAATGAGGCGTCTGATGGCGCAAACCGTTTCTTAATATCATAAACCGTTTAGGAGATATGAATCTCGAAGTGGAAGTCTGCACTTTTCAACGTGCTCATGCTTATCCGTCATCTATATATATAAAAGCAAGTCGGGCTGGAGCGATGTATATATAAATATTTAAAAATGAAAAAAGACGTGAATTAATGAGGCACTTCCAGAAATCTCAGAAATTTGAAACTTTGTACGGAGGAAACTGATGACCCCAGGATCCCTAGAAAAATCGGAAATTCTCAAAATTCCCTGAAGGGGGCACGCTGGGGGGGCTCAAATTTTGGGCTCAGCATAAGAACACAGTCGTATAGTATATCCAAAACGATAACCTATAGGTTTCGTGGGCTTAAAAATTTTCGAGAATTTCCTCATTTTTATCCCCTATCCCCCCAAATCAAAATGGCGGCACAACCTGCCGGACGAAGTAGACAATTGAAATTTGGTGAAATTATAGCTTTTGGTCCCTAACCGACGGGAAAATTCCAAGATGTTCAAATTTTTCACTTTTTACCCCCCAAAGATATCGAAATATATAGGCAATTTTAATGACTGTGCAGACATTCCTTTTGAGCTATTTTTTGGCTAAACGGTAAGTCGTATCACAAAACGGATGGCACAATGTCCCTTCAATTCGGAGTGATCTACAACTTTGGTCCTGTGACATTTTGTCGTATCTCTCTCCCTTATACGTTAAATTTGGCCGTATTTCTGGATTGTTCGTAAATTTGGTGATTTTTACAAGTATATTTCATTGTTTGACACACTTATAAGAATGATAGGATCATCACGTTGTGTGCGCACATTGGCACGATTAAGGGACATGTGTGTACCAAATTTCATGATTCTAGCTTATACATAAGTAGGCAAAAAGTAATGTAAAATGTTAAAAATGCACCCAAATTTCACCCTATTCAAAATTTGATCTCAATTTACCCCCTTAATATGGGAGATACGATTAAATGGTTTGGAAACAAACATGTAGAGCGATAAATGAGGCGTCTGATGGCGCAAACCGTTTCTTAATATCATAAACCGTTTAGGAGATATGAATCTCGAAGTGGAAGTCTGCACTTTTCAACGTGCTCATGCTTATCTGTCATCTATATATATAAAAGCAAGTCGGGCTGGAGCGATGTATATATAAATATTTAAAAATGAAAAAAGACGTGAATTAATGAGGCACTTCCATAAATCTCAGAAATTTGAAACTTGGTACGGAGGAAACTGATGACCCCAGGATCCCTAGAAAAATCGGAAATTCTCAAAATTCCCTGAAGGGGGCACGCTGGGGGGGCTCAAATTTTGGGCTCAGCATAAGAACACAGTCGTATAGTATATCCAAAACGATAACCTATAGGTTTCGTGGGCTTAAAAATTTTCGAGAATTTCCTCATTTTTATCCCCTATCCCCCCAAATCAAAATGGCGGCACAACCTGCCAGACGAAGTAGACAATTGATATTTGGTGAAATTATAGCGTTTGGTCCCTAACCGACGGGAAAATTCCAAGATGTTCAAATTTTTCACTTTTTACCCCCCTAAGATATCGAAATATATAGGCAATTTTAATGACTGTGCAGACATTCCTTTTGAGCTATTTTTTGGCTAAACGGTAAGTCGTATCACAAAACGGATGGCACAATGTCCCTTCAATTCGGAGTGATCTACAACTTTGGTCCTGTGACATTTTGTCGTATCTCTCTCCCTTATACGTTAAATTTGGCCGTATTTCTGGATTGTTCGTAAATTTGGTGATTTTTACAAGTATATTTCATTGTTTGACACACTTATAAGAATGATAGGATCATCACGTTGTGTGCGCACATTTGCACGATTAAGGGACATATGCGTACCAAATTTCATGATTCTAGCTTATACATAAGTAGGCAAAAAGTAATGTAAAATGATAAAAATGCACCCAAATTTCACCCTATTCAAGATTTGATCTCAATTTACCCCTTAATATGGGAGGTACGAGGAAATGGTTTAGAAACAAATATGTAGAGCGATAAATGAGGCGTCTGATGGCGCAAACCGTTTCTTAATATCATAAACCGTTTAGGAGATATGAATCTCGAAGTGGAAGTCTGCACTTTTCAACGTGCTCATGCTTATCCGTCATCTATATATATAAAAGCAAGTCGGGCTGGAGCGATGTATATATAAATATTTAAAAATGAAAAAAGACGTGAATTAATGAGGCACTTCCAGAAATCTCAGAAATTTGAAACTTTGTACGGAGGAAACTGATGACCCCAGGATCCCTAGAAAAATCGGAAATTCTCAAAATTCCCTGAAGGGGGCACGCTGGGGGGCTCAAATTTTGGGCTCAGCATAAGAACACAGTCGTATAGTATATCCAAAACGATAACCTATAGGTTTCGTGGGCTTAAAAATTTTCGAGAATTTCCTCATTTTTATCCCCTATCCCCCCAAATCAAAATGGCGGCACAACCTGCCGGACGAAGTAGACAATTGAAATTTGGTGAAATTATAGCTTTTGGTCCCTAACCGACGGGAAAATTCCAAGATGTTCAAATTTTTCACTTTTTACCCCCCAAAGATATCGAAATATATAGGCAATTTTAATGACTGTGCAGACATTCCTTTTGAGCTATTTTTTGGCTAAACGGTAAGTCGTATCACAAAACGGATGGCACAATGTCCCTTCAATTCGGAGTGATCTACAACTTTGGTCCTGTGACATTTTGTCGTATCTCTCTCCCTTATACGTTAAATTTGGCCGTATTTCTGGATTGTTCGTAAATTTGGTGATTTTTACAAGTATATTTCATTGTTTGACACACTTATAAGAATGATAGGATCATCACGTTGTGTGCGCACATTGGCACGATTAAGGGACATGTGTGTACCAAATTTCATGATTCTAGCTTATACATAAGTAGGCAAAAAGTAATGTAAAATGTTAAAAATGCACCCAAATTTCACCCTATTCAAAATTTGATCTCAATTTACCCCCTTAATATGGGAGATACGATTAAATGGTTTGGAAACAAACATGTAGAGCGATAAATGAGGCGTCTGATGGTGCAAACCGTTTCTTAATATCATAAACCGTTTAGGAGATATGAATCTCGAAGTGGAAGTCTGCACTTTTCAACGTGCTCATGCTTATCTGTCATCTATATATATAAAAGCAAGTCGGGCTGGAGCGATGTATATATAAATATTTAAAAATGAAAAAAGACGTGAATTAATGAGGCACTTCCATAAATCTCAGAAATTTGAAACTTGGTACGGAGGAAACTGATGACCCCAGGATCCCTAGAAAAATCGGAAATTCTCAAAATTCCCTGAAGGGGGCACGCTGGGGGGGCTCAAATTTTGGGCTCAGCATAAGAACACAGTCGTATAGTATATCCAAAACGATAACCTATAGGTTTCGTGGGCTTAAAAATTTTCGAGAATTTCCTCATTTTTATCCCCTATCCCCCCAAATCAAAATGGCGGCACAACCTGCCAGACGAAGTAGACAATTGATATTTGGTGAAATTATAGCGTTTGGTCCCTAACCGACGGGAAAATTCCAAGATGTTCAAATTTTTCACTTTTTACCCCCCTAAGATATCGAAATATATAGGCAATTTTAATGACTGTGCAGACATTCCTTTTGAGCTATTTTTTGGCTAAACGGTAAGTCGTATCACAAAACGGATGGCACAATGTCCCTTCAATTCGGAGTGATCTACAACTTTGGTCCTGTGACATTTTGTCGTATCTCTCTCCCTTATACGTTAAATTTGGCCGTATTTCTGGATTGTTCGTAAATTTGGTGATTTTTACAAGTATATTTCATTGTTTGACACACTTATAAGAATGATAGGATCATCACGTTGTGTGCGCACATTTGCACGATTAAGGGACATATGTGTACCAAATTTCATGATTCTAGCTTATACATAAGTAGGCAAAAAGTAATGTAAAATGATAAAAATGCACCCAAATGTCACCCTATTCAAGATTTGACCTCAATTTACCCCTTAATATGGGAGATACTATTAAATGGTTTAGAAACAAACATGTAGAGCGATAAATGAGGCGTCTGATGGCGCAAACCGTTTCTTAATATCATAAACCGTTTAGGAGATATGAATCTCGAAGTGGAAGTCTGCACTTTTCAACGTGCTCATGCTTATCTGTCATCTATATATATAAAAGCAAGTCGGGCTGGAGCGATGTATATATAAATATTTAAAAATGAAAAAAGACGTGAATTAATGAGGCACTTCCATAAATCTCAGAAATTTGAAACTTGGTACGGAGGAAACTGATGACCCCAGGATCCCTAGAAAAATCGGAAATTCTCAAAATTCCCTGAAGGGGGCACTCTGGGGGGGCTCAAATTTTGGGCTCAGCATAAGAACACAGTCGTATAGTATATCCAAAACGATAACCTATAGGTTTCGTAGGCTTAAAAATTTTCGAGAATTACCTCATTTTTATCCCTTATCCCCCCAAAATCAAAATGGCGGCACAACCTGCCAGACGAAGTAGACAATTGAAATTTGGTGAAATTATAGCTTTTGGTCCCTAACCGACGGGAAAATTCCAAGATGTTCAAATTTTTCACTTTGTACCCCCCAAAGATATCGAAATATATAGGCAATTTTAATGACTGTGCAGACATTCCTTTTGAGCTATTTTTTGGCTAAACGGTAAGTCGTATCACAAAACGGATGGCACAATGTCCCTTCAATTCGGAGTGATCTACAACTTTGGTCCTGTGACATTTTGTCGTATCTCTCTCTCTTATACGTTAAATTTGGCCGTATTTCTGGATTGTTCGTAAATTTGGTGATTTTTACAAGTATATTTCATTGTTTGACACACTTATAAGAATGATAGGATCATCACGTTGTGTGCGCACATTGGCACGATTAAGGGACATGTGTGTACCAAATTTCATGATTCTAGCTTATACATAAGTATCCAAAAAGTAATGTAAAATGTTAAAAATGCACCCAAATTTCACCCTATTCAAAATTTGATCTCAATTTACCCCCTTAATATGGGAGGTACGAGGAAATGGTTTAGAAACAAATATGTAGAGCGATAAATGAGGCGTCTGATGGCGCAAACCGTTTCTTAATATCATAAACCGTTTAGGAGATATGAATCTCGAAGTGGAAGTCTGCACTTTTCAACGTGCTCATGCTTATCCGTCATCTATATATATAAAAGCAAGTCGGGCTGGAGCGATGTATATATAAATATTTAAAAATGAAAAAAGACGTGAATTAATGAGGCACTTCCAGAAATCTCAGAAATTTGAAACTTTGTACGGAGGAAACTGATGACCCCAGGATCCCTAGAAAAATCGGAAATTCTCAAAATTCCCTGAAGGGGGCACGCTGGGGGGGCTCAAATTTTGGGCTCAGCATAAGAACACAGTCGTATAGTATATCCAAAACGATAACCTATAGGTTTCGTGGGCTTAAAAATTTTCGAGAATTTCCTCATTTTTATCCCCTATCCCCCCAAATCAAAATGGCGGCACAACCTGCCGGACGAAGTAGACAATTGAAATTTGGTGAAATTATAGCTTTTGGTCCCTAACCGACGGGAAAATTCCAAGATGTTCAAATTTTTCACTTTTTACCCCCCAAAGATATCGAAATATATAGGCAATTTTAATGACTGTGCAGACATTCCTTTTGAGCTATTTTTTGGCTAAACGGTAAGTCGTATCACAAAACGGATGGCACAATGTCCCTTCAATTCGGAGTGATCTACAACTTTGGTCCTGTGACATTTTGTCGTATCTCTCTCCCTTATACGTTAAATTTGGCCGTATTTCTGGATTGTTCGTAAATTTGGTGATTTTTACAAGTATATTTCATTGTTTGACACACTTATAAGAATGATAGGATCATCACGTTGTGTGCGCACATTGGCACGATTAAGGGACATGTGTGTACCAAATTTCATGATTCTAGCTTATACATAAGTAGGCAAAAAGTAATGTAAAATGTTAAAAATGCACCCAAATTTCACCCTATTCAAAATTTGATCTCAATTTACCCCCTTAATATGGGAGATACGATTAAATGGTTTGGAAACAAACATGTAGAGCGATAAATGAGGCGTCTGATGGTGCAAACCGTTTCTTAATATCATAAACCGTTTAGGAGATATGAATCTCGAAGTGGAAGTCTGCACTTTTCAACGTGCTCATGCTTATCTGTCATCTATATATATAAAAGCAAGTCGGGCTGGAGCGATGTATATATAAATATTTAAAAATGAAAAAAGACGTGAATTAATGAGGCACTTCCATAAATCTCAGAAATTTGAAACTTGGTACGGAGGAAACTGATGACCCCAGGATCCCTAGAAAAATCGGAAATTCTCAAAATTCCCTGAAGGGGGCACGCTGGGGGGGCTCAAATTTTGGGCTCAGCATAAGAACACAGTCGTATAGTATATCCAAAACGATAACCTATAGGTTTCGTGGGCTTAAAAATTTTCGAGAATTTCCTCATTTTTATCCCCTATCCCCCCAAATCAAAATGGCGGCACAACCTGCCAGACGAAGTAGACAATTGATATTTGGTGAAATTATAGCGTTTGGTCCCTAACCGACGGGAAAATTCCAAGATGTTCAAATTTTTCACTTTTTACCCCCCTAAGATATCGAAATATATAGGCAATTTTAATGACTGTGCAGACATTCCTTTTGAGCTATTTTTTGGCTAAACGGTAAGTCGTATCACAAAACGGATGGCACAATGTCCCTTCAATTCGGAGTGATCTACAACTTTGGTCCTGTGACATTTTGTCGTATCTCTCTCCCTTATACGTTAAATTTGGCCGTATTTCTGGATTGTTCGTAAATTTGGTGATTTTTACAAGTATATTTCATTGTTTGACACACTTATAAGAATGATAGGATCATCACGTTGTGTGCGCACATTTGCACGATTAAGGGACATATGTGTACCAAATTTCATGATTCTAGCTTATACATAAGTAGGCAAAAAGTAATGTAAAATGATAAAAATGCACCCAAATGTCACCCTATTCAAGATTTGACCTCAATTTACCCCTTAATATGGGAGATACTATTAAATGGTTTAGAAACAAACATGTAGAGCGATAAATGAGGCGTCTGATGGCGCAAACCGTTTCTTAATATCATAAACCGTTTAGGAGATATGAATCTCGAAGTGGAAGTCTGCACTTTTCAACGTGCTCATGCTTATCTGTCATCTATATATATAAAAGCAAGTCGGGCTGGAGCGATGTATATATAAATATTTAAAAATGAAAAAAGACGTGAATTAATGAGGCACTTCCATAAATCTCAGAAATTTGAAACTTGGTACGGAGGAAACTGATGACCCCAGGATCCCTAGAAAAATCGGAAATTCTCAAAATTCCCTGAAGGGGGCACTCTGGGGGGGCTCAAATTTTGGGCTCAGCATAAGAACACAGTCGTATAGTATATCCAAAACGATAACCTATAGGTTTCGTGGGCTTAAAAATTTTCGAGAATTTCCTCATTTTTATCCCCTATCCCCCCAAATCAAAATGGCGGCACAACCTGCCGGACGAAGTAGACAATTGAAATTTGGTGAAATTATAGCTTTTGGTCCCTAACCGACGGGAAAATTCCAAGATGTTCAAATTTTTCACTTTTTACCCCCCAAAGATATCGAAATATATAGGCAATTTTAATGACTGTGCAGACATTCCTTTTGAGCTATTTTTTGGCTAAACGGTAAGTCGTATCACAAAACGGATGGCACAATGTCCCTTCAATTCGGAGTGATCTACAACTTTGGTCCTGTGACATTTTGTCGTATCTCTCTCCCTTATACGTTAAATTTGGCCGTATTTCTGGATTGTTCGTAAATTTGGTGATTTTTACAAGTATATTTCATTGTTTGACACACTTATAAGAATGATAGGATCATCACGTTGTGTGCGCACATTGGCACGATTAAGGGACATGTGTGTACCAAATTTCATGATTCTAGCTTATACATAAGTAGGCAAAAAGTAATGTAAAATGTTAAAAATGCACCCAAATTTCACCCTATTCAAAATTTGATCTCAATTTACCCCCTTAATATGGGAGATACGATTAAATGGTTTGGAAACAAACATGTAGAGCGATAAATGAGGCGTCTGATGGTGCAAACCGTTTCTTAATATCATAAACCGTTTAGGAGATATGAATCTCGAAGTGGAAGTCTGCACTTTTCAACGTGCTCATGCTTATCTGTCATCTATATATATAAAAGCAAGTCGGGCTGGAGCGATGTATATATAAATATTTAAAAATGAAAAAAGACGTGAATTAATGAGGCACTTCCATAAATCTCAGAAATTTGAAACTTGGTACGGAGGAAACTGATGACCCCAGGATCCCTAGAAAAATCGGAAATTCTCAAAATTCCCTGAAGGGGGCACGCTGGGGGGGCTCAAATTTTGGGCTCAGCATAAGAACACAGTCGTATAGTATATCCAAAACGATAACCTATAGGTTTCGTGGGCTTAAAAATTTTCGAGAATTTCCTCATTTTTATCCCCTATCCCCCCAAATCAAAATGGCGGCACAACCTGCCAGACGAAGTAGACAATTGATATTTGGTGAAATTATAGCGTTTGGTCCCTAACCGACGGGAAAATTCCAAGATGTTCAAATTTTTCACTTTTTACCCCCCTAAGATATCGAAATATATAGGCAATTTTAATGACTGTGCAGACATTCCTTTTGAGCTATTTTTTGGCTAAACGGTAAGTCGTATCACAAAACGGATGGCACAATGTCCCTTCAATTCGGAGTGATCTACAACTTTGGTCCTGTGACATTTTGTCGTATCTCTCTCCCTTATACGTTAAATTTGGCCGTATTTCTGGATTGTTCGTAAATTTGGTGATTTTTACAAGTATATTTCATTGTTTGACACACTTATAAGAATGATAGGATCATCACGTTGTGTGCGCACATTTGCACGATTAAGGGACATATGTGTACCAAATTTCATGATTCTAGCTTATACATAAGTAGGCAAAAAGTAATGTAAAATGATAAAAATGCACCCAAATGTCACCCTATTCAAGATTTGACCTCAATTTACCCCTTAATATGGGAGATACTATTAAATGGTTTAGAAACAAACATGTAGAGCGATAAATGAGGCGTCTGATGGCGCAAACCGTTTCTTAATATCATAAACCGTTTAGGAGATATGAATCTCGAAGTGGAAGTCTGCACTTTTCAACGTGCTCATGCTTATCTGTCATCTATATATATAAAAGCAAGTCGGGCTGGAGCGATGTATATATAAATATTTAAAAATGAAAAAAGACGTGAATTAATGAGGCACTTCCATAAATCTCAGAAATTTGAAACTTGGTACGGAGGAAACTGATGACCCCAGGATCCCTAGAAAAATCGGAAATTCTCAAAATTCCCTGAAGGGGGCACTCTGGGGGGGCTCAAATTTTGGGCTCAGCATAAGAACACAGTCGTATAGTATATCCAAAACGATAACCTATAGGTTTCGTAGGCTTAAAAATTTTCGAGAATTACCTCATTTTTATCCCTTATCCCCCCAAATCAAAATGGCGGCACAACCTGCCAGACGAAGTAGACAATTGAAATTTGGTGAAATTATAGCTTTTGGTCCCTAACCGACGGGAAAATTCCAAGATGTTCAAATTTTTCACTTTGTACCCCCCAAAGATATCGAAATATATAGGCAATTTTAATGACTGTGCAGACATTCCTTTTGAGCTATTTTTTGGCTAAACGGTAAGTCGTATCACAAAACGGATGGCACAATGTCCCTTCAATTCGGAGTGATCTACAACTTTGGTCCTGTGACATTTTGTCGTATCTCTCTCTCTTATACGTTAAATTTGGCCGTATTTCTGGATTGTTCGTAAATTTGGTGATTTTTACAAGTATATTTCATTGTTTGACACACTTATAAGAATGATAGGATCATCACGTTGTGTGCGCACATTGGCACGATTAAGGGACATGTGTGTACCAAATTTCATGATTCTAGCTTATACATAAGTATCCAAAAAGTAATGTAAAATGTTAAAAATGCACCCAAATTTCACCCTATTCAAAATTTGATCTCAATTTACCCCCTTAATATGGGAGGTACGAGGAAATGGTTTAGAAACAAATATGTAGAGCGATAAATGAGGCGTCTGATGGCGCAAACCGTTTCTTAATATCATAAACCGTTTAGGAGATATGAATCTCGAAGTGGAAGTCTGCACTTTTCAACGTGCTCATGCTTATCCGTCATCTATATATATAAAAGCAAGTCGGGCTGGAGCGATGTATATATAAATATTTAAAAATGAAAAAAGACGTGAATTAATGAGGCACTTCCAGAAATCTCAGAAATTTGAAACTTTGTACGGAGGAAACTGATGACCCCAGGATCCCTAGAAAAATCGGAAATTCTCAAAATTCCCTGAAGGGGGCACGCTGGGGGGGCTCAAATTTTGGGCTCAGCATAAGAACACAGTCGTATAGTATATCCAAAACGATAACCTATAGGTTTCGTGGGCTTAAAAATTTTCGAGAATTTCCTCATTTTTATCCCCTATCCCCCCAAATCAAAATGGCGGCACAACCTGCCGGACGAAGTAGACAATTGAAATTTGGTGAAATTATAGCTTTTGGTCCCTAACCGACGGGAAAATTCCAAGATGTTCAAATTTTTCACTTTTTACCCCCCAAAGATATCGAAATATATAGGCAATTTTAATGACTGTGCAGACATTCCTTTTGAGCTATTTTTTGGCTAAACGGTAAGTCGTATCACAAAACGGATGGCACAATGTCCCTTCAATTCGGAGTGATCTACAACTTTGGTCCTGTGACATTTTGTCGTATCTCTCTCCCTTATACGTTAAATTTGGCCGTATTTCTGGATTGTTCGTAAATTTGGTGATTTTTACAAGTATATTTCATTGTTTGACACACTTATAAGAATGATAGGATCATCACGTTGTGTGCGCACATTGGCACGATTAAGGGACATGTGTGTACCAAATTTCATGATTCTAGCTTATACATAAGTAGGCAAAAAGTAATGTAAAATGTTAAAAATGCACCCAAATTTCACCCTATTCAAAATTTGATCTCAATTTACCCCCTTAATATGGGAGATACGATTAAATGGTTTGGAAACAAACATGTAGAGCGATAAATGAGGCGTCTGATGGTGCAAACCGTTTCTTAATATCATAAACCGTTTAGGAGATATGAATCTCGAAGTGGAAGTCTGCACTTTTCAACGTGCTCATGCTTATCTGTCATCTATATATATAAAAGCAAGTCGGGCTGGAGCGATGTATATATAAATATTTAAAAATGAAAAAAGACGTGAATTAATGAGGCACTTCCATAAATCTCAGAAATTTGAAACTTGGTACGGAGGAAACTGATGACCCCAGGATCCCTAGAAAAATCGGAAATTCTCAAAATTCCCTGAAGGGGGCACGCTGGGGGGGCTCAAATTTTGGGCTCAGCATAAGAACACAGTCGTATAGTATATCCAAAACGATAACCTATAGGTTTCGTGGGCTTAAAAATTTTCGAGAATTTCCTCATTTTTATCCCCTATCCCCCCAAATCAAAATGGCGGCACAACCTGCCAGACGAAGTAGACAATTGATATTTGGTGAAATTATAGCGTTTGGTCCCTAACCGACGGGAAAATTCCAAGATGTTCAAATTTTTCACTTTTTACCCCCCTAAGATATCGAAATATATAGGCAATTTTAATGACTGTGCAGACATTCCTTTTGAGCTATTTTTTGGCTAAACGGTAAGTCGTATCACAAAACGGATGGCACAATGTCCCTTCAATTCGGAGTGATCTACAACTTTGGTCCTGTGACATTTTGTCGTATCTCTCTCCCTTATACGTTAAATTTGGCCGTATTTCTGGATTGTTCGTAAATTTGGTGATTTTTACAAGTATATTTCATTGTTTGACACACTTATAAGAATGATAGGATCATCACGTTGTGTGCGCACATTGGCACGATTAAGGGACATGTGTGTACCAAATTTCATGATTCTAGCTTATACATAAGTAGGCAAAAAGTAATGTAAAATGTTAAAAATGCACCCAAATTTCACCCTATTCAAAATTTGATCTCAATTTACCCCCTTAATATGGGAGATACGATTAAATGGTTTGGAAACAAACATGTAGAGCGATAAATGAGGCGTCTGATGGTGCAAACCGTTTCTTAATATCATAAACCGTTTAGGAGATATGAATCTCGAAGTGGAAGTCTGCACTTTTCAACGTGCTCATGCTTATCTGTCATCTATATATATAAAAGCAAGTCGGGCTGGAGCGATGTATATATAAATATTTAAAAATGAAAAAAGACGTGAATTAATGAGGCACTTCCATAAATCTCAGAAATTTGAAACTTGGTACGGAGGAAACTGATGACCCCAGGATCCCTAGAAAAATCGGAAATTCTCAAAATTCCCTGAAGGGGGCACGCTGGGGGGGCTCAAATTTTGGGCTCAGCATAAGAACACAGTCGTATAGTATATCCAAAACGATAACCTATAGGTTTCGTGGGCTTAAAAATTTTCGAGAATTTCCTCATTTTTATCCCCTATCCCCCCAAATCAAAATGGCGGCACAACCTGCCAGACGAAGTAGACAATTGATATTTGGTGAAATTATAGCGTTTGGTCCCTAACCGACGGGAAAATTCCAAGATGTTCAAATTTTTCACTTTTTACCCCCCTAAGATATCGAAATATATAGGCAATTTTAATGACTGTGCAGACATTCCTTTTGAGCTATTTTTTGGCTAAACGGTAAGTCGTATCACAAAACGGATGGCACAATGTCCCTTCAATTCGGAGTGATCTACAACTTTGGTCCTGTGACATTTTGTCGTATCTCTCTCCCTTATACGTTAAATTTGGCCGTATTTCTGGATTGTTCGTAAATTTGGTGATTTTTACAAGTATATTTCATTGTTTGACACACTTATAAGAATGATAGGATCATCACGTTGTGTGCGCACATTTGCACGATTAAGGGACATATGTGTACCAAATTTCATGATTCTAGCTTATACATAAGTAGGCAAAAAGTAATGTAAAATGATAAAAATGCACCCAAATGTCACCCTATTCAAGATTTGACCTCAATTTACCCCTTAATATGGGAGATACTATTAAATGGTTTAGAAACAAACATGTAGAGCGATAAATGAGGCGTCTGATGGCGCAAACCGTTTCTTAATATCATAAACCGTTTAGGAGATATGAATCTCGAAGTGGAAGTCTGCACTTTTCAACGTGCTCATGCTTATCTGTCATCTATATATATAAAAGCAAGTCGGGCTGGAGCGATGTATATATAAATATTTAAAAATGAAAAAAGACGTGAATTAATGAGGCACTTCCATAAATCTCAGAAATTTGAAACTTGGTACGGAGGAAACTGATGACCCCAGGATCCCTAGAAAAATCGGAAATTCTCAAAATTCCCTGAAGGGGGCACTCTGGGGGGGCTCAAATTTTGGGCTCAGCATAAGAACACAGTCGTATAGTATATCCAAAACGATAACCTATAGGTTTCGTAGGCTTAAAAATTTTCGAGAATTACCTCATTTTTATCCCTTATCCCCCCAAATCAAAATGGCGGCACAACCTGCCAGACGAAGTAGACAATTGAAATTTGGTGAAATTATAGCTTTTGGTCCCTAACCGACGGGAAAATTCCAAGATGTTCAAATTTTTCACTTTGTACCCCCCAAAGATATCGAAATATATAGGCAATTTTAATGACTGTGCAGACATTCCTTTTGAGCTATTTTTTGGCTAAACGGTAAGTCGTATCACAAAACGGATGGCACAATGTCCCTTCAATTCGGAGTGATCTACAACTTTGGTCCTGTGACATTTTGTCGTATCTCTCTCTCTTATACGTTAAATTTGGCCGTATTTCTGGATTGTTCGTAAATTTGGTGATTTTTACAAGTATATTTCATTGTTTGACACACTTATAAGAATGATAGGATCATCACGTTGTGTGCGCACATTGGCACGATTAAGGGACATGTGTGTACCAAATTTCATGATTCTAGCTTATACATAAGTATCCAAAAAGTAATGTAAAATGTTAAAAATGCACCCAAATTTCACCCTATTCAAAATTTGATCTCAATTTACCCCCTTAATATGGGAGGTACGAGGAAATGGTTTAGAAACAAATATGTAGAGCGATAAATGAGGCGTCTGATGGCGCAAACCGTTTCTTAATATCATAAACCGTTTAGGAGATATGAATCTCGAAGTGGAAGTCTGCACTTTTCAACGTGCTCATGCTTATCCGTCATCTATATATATAAAAGCAAGTCGGGCTGGAGCGATGTATATATAAATATTTAAAAATGAAAAAAGACGTGAATTAATGAGGCACTTCCAGAAATCTCAGAAATTTGAAACTTTGTACGGAGGAAACTGATGACCCCAGGATCCCTAGAAAAATCGGAAATTCTCAAAATTCCCTGAAGGGGGCACGCTGGGGGGGCTCAAATTTTGGGCTCAGCATAAGAACACAGTCGTATAGTATATCCAAAACGATAACCTATAGGTTTCGTGGGCTTAAAAATTTTCGAGAATTTCCTCATTTTTATCCCCTATCCCCCCAAATCAAAATGGCGGCACAACCTGCCGGACGAAGTAGACAATTGAAATTTGGTGAAATTATAGCTTTTGGTCCCTAACCGACGGGAAAATTCCAAGATGTTCAAATTTTTCACTTTTTACCCCCCAAAGATATCGAAATATATAGGCAATTTTAATGACTGTGCAGACATTCCTTTTGAGCTATTTTTTGGCTAAACGGTAAGTCGTATCACAAAACGGATGGCACAATGTCCCTTCAATTCGGAGTGATCTACAACTTTGGTCCTGTGACATTTTGTCGTATCTCTCTCCCTTATACGTTAAATTTGGCCGTATTTCTGGATTGTTCGTAAATTTGGTGATTTTTACAAGTATATTTCATTGTTTGACACACTTATAAGAATGATAGGATCATCACGTTGTGTGCGCACATTGGCACGATTAAGGGACATGTGTGTACCAAATTTCATGATTCTAGCTTATACATAAGTAGGCAAAAAGTAATGTAAAATGTTAAAAATGCAACCAAATTTCACCCTATTCAAAATTTGATCTCAATTTACCCCCTTAATATGGGAGATACGATTAAATGGTTTGGAAACAAACATGTAGAGCGATAAATGAGGCGTCTGATGGTGCAAACCGTTTCTTAATATCATAAACCGTTTAGGAGATATGAATCTCGAAGTGGAAGTCTGCACTTTTCAACGTGCTCATGCTTATCTGTCATCTATATATATAAAAGCAAGTCGGGCTGGAGCGATGTATATATAAATATTTAAAAATGAAAAAAGACGTGAATTAATGAGGCACTTCCATAAATCTCAGAAATTTGAAACTTGGTACGGAGGAAACTGATGACCCCAGGATCCCTAGAAAAATCGGAAATTCTCAAAATTCCCTGAAGGGGGCACGCTGGGGGGGCTCAAATTTTGGGCTCAGCATAAGAACACAGTCGTATAGTATATCCAAAACGATAACCTATAGGTTTCGTGGGCTTAAAAATTTTCGAGAATTTCCTCATTTTTATCCCCTATCCCCCCAAATCAAAATGGCGGCACAACCTGCCAGACGAAGTAGACAATTGATATTTGGTGAAATTATAGCGTTTGGTCCCTAACCGACGGGAAAATTCCAAGATGTTCAAATTTTTCACTTTTTACCCCCCTAAGATATCGAAATATATAGGCAATTTTAATGACTGTGCAGACATTCCTTTTGAGCTATTTTTTGGCTAAACGGTAAGTCGTATCACAAAACGGATGGCACAATGTCCCTTCAATTCGGAGTGATCTACAACTTTGGTCCTGTGACATTTTGTCGTATCTCTCTCCCTTATACGTTAAATTTGGCCGTATTTCTGGATTGTTCGTAAATTTGGTGATTTTTACAAGTATATTTCATTGTTTGACACACTTATAAGAATGATAGGATCATCACGTTGTGTGCGCACATTTGCACGATTAAGGGACATATGTGTACCAAATTTCATGATTCTAGCTTATACATAAGTAGGCAAAAAGTAATGTAAAATGATAAAAATGCACCCAAATGTCACCCTATTCAAGATTTGACCTCAATTTACCCCTTAATATGGGAGATACTATTAAATGGTTTAGAAACAAACATGTAGAGCGATAAATGAGGCGTCTGATGGCGCAAGCCGTTTCTTAATATCATAAACCGTTTAGGAGATATGAATCTCGAAGTGGAAGTCTGCACTTTTCAACGTGCTCATGCTTATCTGTCATCTATATATATAAAAGCAAGTCGGGCTGGAGCGATGTATATATAAATATTTAAAAATGAAAAAAGACGTGAATTAATGAGGCACTTCCATAAATCTCAGAAATTTGAAACTTGGTACGGAGGAAACTGATGACCCCAGGATCCCTAGAAAAATCGGAAATTCTCAAAATTCCCTGAAGGGGGCACTCTGGGGGGGCTCAAATTTTGGGCTCAGCATAAGAACACAGTCGTATAGTATATCCAAAACGATAACCTATAGGTTTCGTAGGCTTAAAAATTTTCGAGAATTACCTCATTTTTATCCCTTATCCCCCCAAATCAAAATGGTGGCACAACCTGCCAGACGAAGTAGACAATTGAAATTTGGTGAAATTATAGCTTTTGGTCCCTAACCGACGGGAAAATTCCAAGATGTTCAAATTTTTCACTTTGTACCCCCCAAAGATATCGAAATATATAGGCAATTTTAATGACTGTGCAGACATTCCTTTTGAGCTATTTTTTGGCTAAACGGTAAGTCGTATCACAAAACGGATGGCACAATGTCCCTTCAATTCGGAGTGATCTACAACTTTGGTCCTGTGACATTTTGTCGTATCTCTCTCTCTTATACGTTAAATTTGGCCGTATTTCTGGATTGTTCGTAAATTTGGTGATTTTTACAAGTATATTTCATTGTTTGACACACTTATAAGAATGATAGGATCATCACGTTGTGTGCGCACATTGGCACGATTAAGGGACATGTGTGTACCAAATTTCATGATTCTAGCTTATACATAAGTATCCAAAAAGTAATGTAAAATGTTAAAAATGCACCCAAATTTCACCCTATTCAAAATTTGATCTCAATTTACCCCCTTAATATGGGAGGTACGAGGAAATGGTTTAGAAACAAATATGTAGAGCGATAAATGAGGCGTCTGATGGCGCAAACCGTTTCTTAATATCATAAACCGTTTAGGAGATATGAATCTCGAAGTGGAAGTCTGCACTTTTCAACGTGCTCATGCTTATCCGTCATCTATATATATAAAAGCAAGTCGGGCTGGAGCGATGTATATATAAATATTTAAAAATGAAAAAAGACGTGAATTAATGAGGCACTTCCAGAAATCTCAGAAATTTGAAACTTTGTACGGAGGAAACTGATGACCCCAGGATCCCTAGAAAAATCGGAAATTCTCAAAATTCCCTGAAGGGGGCACGCTGGGGGGGCTCAAATTTTGGGCTCAGCATAAGAACACAGTCGTATAGTATATCCAAAACGATAACCTATAGGTTTCGTGGGCTTAAAAATTTTCGAGAATTTCCTCATTTTTATCCCCTATCCCCCCAAATCAAAATGGCGGCACAACCTGCCGGACGAAGTAGACAATTGAAATTTGGTGAAATTATAGCTTTTGGTCCCTAACCGACGGGAAAATTCCAAGATGTTCAAATTTTTCACTTTTTACCCCCCAAAGATATCGAAATATATAGGCAATTTTAATGACTGTGCAGACATTCCTTTTGAGCTATTTTTTGGCTAAACGGTAAGTCGTATCACAAAACGGATGGCACAATGTCCCTTCAATTCGGAGTGATCTACAACTTTGGTCCTGTGACATTTTGTCGTATCTCTCTCCCTTATACGTTAAATTTGGCCGTATTTCTGGATTGTTCGTAAATTTGGTGATTTTTACAAGTATATTTCATTGTTTGACACACTTATAAGAATGATAGGATCATCACGTTGTGTGCGCACATTGGCACGATTAAGGGACATGTGTGTACCAAATTTCATGATTCTAGCTTATACATAAGTAGGCAAAAAGTAATGTAAAATGTTAAAAATGCACCCAAATTTCACCCTATTCAAAATTTGATCTCAATTTACCCCCTTAATATGGGAGATACGATTAAATGGTTTGGAAACAAACATGTAGAGCGATAAATGAGGCGTCTGATGGTGCAAACCGTTTCTTAATATCATAAACCGTTTAGGAGATATGAATCTCGAAGTGGAAGTCTGCACTTTTCAACGTGCTCATGCTTATCTGTCATCTATATATATAAAAGCAAGTCGGGCTGGAGCGATGTATATATAAATATTTAAAAATGAAAAAAGACGTGAATTAATGAGGCACTTCCATAAATCTCAGAAATTTGAAACTTGGTACGGAGGAAACTGATGACCCCAGGATCCCTAGAAAAATCGGAAATTCTCAAAATTCCCTGAAGGGGGCACGCTGGGGGGGCTCAAATTTTGGGCTCAGCATAAGAACACAGTCGTATAGTATATCCAAAACGATAACCTATAGGTTTCGTGGGCTTAAAAATTTTCGAGAATTTCCTCATTTTTATCCCCTATCCCCCCAAATCAAAATGGCGGCACAACCTGCCAGACGAAGTAGACAATTGATATTTGGTGAAATTATAGCGTTTGGTCCCTAACCGACGGGAAAATTCCAAGATGTTCAAATTTTTCACTTTTTACCCCCCTAAGATATCGAAATATATAGGCAATTTTAATGACTGTGCAGACATTCCTTTTGAGCTATTTTTTGGCTAAACGGTAAGTCGTATCACAAAACGGATGGCACAATGTCCCTTCAATTCGGAGTGATCTACAACTTTGGTCCTGTGACATTTTGTCGTATCTCTCTCTCTTATACGTTAAATTTGGCCGTATTTCTGGATTGTTCGTAAATTTGGTGATTTTTACAAGTATATTTCATTGTTTGACACACTTATAAGAATGATAGGATCATCACGTTGTGTGCGCACATTGGCACGATTAAGGGACATGTGTGTACCAAATTTCATGATTCTAGCTTATACATAAGTATCCAAAAAGTAATGTAAAATGTTAAAAATGCACCCAAATTTCACCCTATTCAAAATTTGATCTCAATTTACCCCCTTAATATGGGAGGTACGAGGAAATGGTTTAGAAACAAATATGTAGAGCGATAAATGAGGCGTCTGATGGCGCAAACCGTTTCTTAATATCATAAACCGTTTAGGAGATATGAATCTCGAAGTGGAAGTCTGCACTTTTCAACGTGCTCATGCTTATCCGTCATCTATATATATAAAAGCAAGTCGGGCTGGAGCGATGTATATATAAATATTTAAAAATGAAAAAAGACGTGAATTAATGAGGCACTTCCATAAATCTCAGAAATTTGAAACTTGGTACGGAGGAAACTGATGACCCCAGGATCCCTAGAAAAATCGGAAATTCTCAAAATTCCCTGAAGGGGGCACTCTGGGGGGGCTCAAATTTTGGGCTCAGCATAAGAACACAGTCGTATAGTATATCCAAAACGATAACCTATAGGTTTCGTAGGCTTAAAAATTTTCGAGAATTACCTCATTTTTATCCCTTATCCCCCCAAATCAAAATGGCGGCACAACCTGCCAGACGAAGTAGACAATTGAAATTTGGTGAAATTATAGCTTTTGGTCCCTAACCGACGGGAAAATTCCAAGATGTTCAAATTTTTCACTTTGTACCCCCCAAAGATATCGAAATATATAGGCAATTTTAATGACTGTGCAGACATTCCTTTTGAGCTATTTTTTGGCTAAACGGTAAGTCGTATCACAAAACGGATGGCACAATGTCCCTTCAATTCGGAGTGATCTACAACTTTGGTCCTGTGACATTTTGTCGTATCTCTCTCCCTTATACGTTAAATTTGGCCGTATTTCTGGATTGTTCGTAAATTTGGTGATTTTTACAAGTATATTTCATTGTTTGACACACTTATAAGAATGATAGGATCATCACGTTGTGTGCGCACATTTGCACGATTAAGGGACATATGTGTACCAAATTTCATGATTCTAGCTTATACATAAGTAGGCAAAAAGTAATGTAAAATGATAAAAATGCACCCAAATGTCACCCTATTCAAGATTTGACCTCAATTTACCCCTTAATATGGGAGATACTATTAAATGGTTTAGAAACAAACATGTAGAGCGATAAATGAGGCGTCTGATGGCGCAAACCGTTTCTTAATATCATAAACCGTTTAGGAGATATGAATCTCGAAGTGGAAGTCTGCACTTTTCAACGTGCTCATGCTTATCTGTCATCTATATATATAAAAGCAAGTCGGGCTGGAGCGATGTATATATAAATATTTAAAAATGAAAAAAGACGTGAATTAATGAGGCACTTCCATAAATCTCAGAAATTTGAAACTTGGTACGGAGGAAACTGATGACCCCAGGATCCCTAGAAAAATCGGAAATTCTCAAAATTCCCTGAAGGGGGCACTCTGGGGGGGCTCAAATTTTGGGCTCAGCATAAGAACACAGTCGTATAGTATATCCAAAACGATAACCTATAGGTTTCGTAGGCTTAAAAATTTTCGAGAATTACCTCATTTTTATCCCTTATCCCCCCAAATCAAAATGGCGGCACAACCTGCCAGACGAAGTAGACAATTGAAATTTGGTGAAATTATAGCTTTTGGTCCCTAACCGACGGGAAAATTCCAAGATGTTCAAATTTTTCACTTTGTACCCCCCAAAGATATCGAAATATATAGGCAATTTTAATGACTGTGCAGACATTCCTTTTGAGCTATTTTTTGGCTAAACGGTAAGTCGTATCACAAAACGGATGGCACAATGTCCCTTCAATTCGGAGTGATCTACAACTTTGGTCCTGTGACATTTTGTCGTATCTCTCTCTCTTATACGTTAAATTTGGCCGTATTTCTGGATTGTTCGTAAATTTGGTGATTTTTACAAGTATATTTCATTGTTTGACACACTTATAAGAATGATAGGATCATCACGTTGTGTGCGCACATTGGCACGATTAAGGGACATGTGTGTACCAAATTTCATGATTCTAGCTTATACATAAGTATCCAAAAAGTAATGTAAAATGTTAAAAATGCACCCAAATTTCACCCTATTCAAAATTTGATCTCAATTTACCCCCTTAATATGGGAGGTACGAGGAAATGGTTTAGAAACAAATATGTAGAGCGATAAATGAGGCGTCTGATGGCGCAAACCGTTTCTTAATATCATAAACCGTTTAGGAGATATGAATCTCGAAGTGGAAGTCTGCACTTTTCAACGTGCTCATGCTTATCCGTCATCTATATATATAAAAGCAAGTCGGGCTGGAGCGATGTATATATAAATATTTAAAAATGAAAAAAGACGTGAATTAATGAGGCACTTCCAGAAATCTCAGAAATTTGAAACTTTGTACGGAGGAAACTGATGACCCCAGGATCCCTAGAAAAATCGGAAATTCTCAAAATTCCCTGAAGGGGGCACGCTGGGGGGGCTCAAATTTTGGGCTCAGCATAAGAACACAGTCGTATAGTATATCCAAAACGATAACCTATAGGTTTCGTGGGCTTAAAAATTTTCGAGAATTTCCTCATTTTTATCCCCTATCCCCCCAAATCAAAATGGCGGCACAACCTGCCGGACGAAGTAGACAATTGAAATTTGGTGAAATTATAGCTTTTGGTCCCTAACCGACGGGAAAATTCCAAGATGTTCAAATTTTTCACTTTTTACCCCCCAAAGATATCGAAATATATAGGCAATTTTAATGACTGTGCAGACATTCCTTTTGAGCTATTTTTTGGCTAAACGGTAAGTCGTATCACAAAACGGATGGCACAATGTCCCTTCAATTCGGAGTGATCTACAACTTTGGTCCTGTGACATTTTGTCGTATCTCTCTCCCTTATACGTTAAATTTGGCCGTATTTCTGGATTGTTCGTAAATTTGGTGATTTTTACAAGTATATTTCATTGTTTGACACACTTATAAGAATGATAGGATCATCACGTTGTGTGCGCACATTGGCACGATTAAGGGACATGTGTGTACCAAATTTCATGATTCTAGCTTATACATAAGTAGGCAAAAAGTAATGTAAAATGTTAAAAATGCACCCAAATTTCACCCTATTCAAAATTTGATCTCAATTTACCCCCTTAATATGGGAGATACGATTAAATGGTTTGGAAACAAACATGTAGAGCGATAAATGAGGCGTCTGATGGTGCAAACCGTTTCTTAATATCATAAACCGTTTAGGAGATATGAATCTCGAAGTGGAAGTCTGCACTTTTCAACGTGCTCATGCTTATCTGTCATCTATATATATAAAAGCAAGTCGGGCTGGAGCGATGTATATATAAATATTTAAAAATGAAAAAAGACGTGAATTAATGAGGCACTTCCATAAATCTCAGAAATTTGAAACTTGGTACGGAGGAAACTGATGACCCCAGGATCCCTAGAAAAATCGGAAATTCTCAAAATTCCCTGAAGGGGGCACGCTGGGGGGGCTCAAATTTTGGGCTCAGCATAAGAACACAGTCGTATAGTATATCCAAAACGATAACCTATAGGTTTCGTGGGCTTAAAAATTTTCGAGAATTTCCTCATTTTTATCCCCTATCCCCCCAAATCAAAATGGCGGCACAACCTGCCAGACGAAGTAGACAATTGATATTTGGTGAAATTATAGCGTTTGGTCCCTAACCGACGGGAAAATTCCAAGATGTTCAAATTTTTCACTTTTTACCCCCCTAAGATATCGAAATATATAGGCAATTTTAATGACTGTGCAGACATTCCTTTTGAGCTATTTTTTGGCTAAACGGTAAGTCGTATCACAAAACGGATGGCACAATGTCCCTTCAATTCGGAGTGATCTACAACTTTGGTCCTGTGACATTTTGTCGTATCTCTCTCCCTTATACGTTAAATTTGGCCGTATTTCTGGATTGTTCGTAAATTTGGTGATTTTTACAAGTATATTTCATTGTTTGACACACTTATAAGAATGATAGGATCATCACGTTGTGTGCGCACATTTGCACGATTAAGGGACATATGTGTACCAAATTTCATGATTCTAGCTTATACATAAGTAGGCAAAAAGTAATGTAAAATGATAAAAATGCACCCAAATGTCACCCTATTCAAGATTTGACCTCAATTTACCCCTTAATATGGGAGATACTATTAAATGGTTTAGAAACAAACATGTAGAGCGATAAATGAGGCGTCTGATGGCGCAAACCGTTTCTTAATATCATAAACCGTTTAGGAGATATGAATCTCGAAGTGGAAGTCTGCACTTTTCAACGTGCTCATGCTTATCTGTCATCTATATATATAAAAGCAAGTCGGGCTGGAGCGATGTATATATAAATATTTAAAAATGAAAAAAGACGTGAATTAATGAGGCACTTCCATAAATCTCAGAAATTTGAAACTTGGTACGGAGGAAACTGATGACCCCAGGATCCCTAGAAAAATCGGAAATTCTCAAAATTCCCTGAAGGGGGCACTCTGGGGGGGCTCAAATTTTGGGCTCAGCATAAGAACACAGTCGTATAGTATATCCAAAACGATAACCTATAGGTTTCGTAGGCTTAAAAATTTTCGAGAATTACCTCATTTTTATCCCTTATCCCCCCAAATCAAAATGGCGGCACAACCTGCCAGACGAAGTAGACAATTGAAATTTGGTGAAATTATAGCTTTTGGTCCCTAACCGACGGGAAAATTCCAAGATGTTCAAATTTTTCACTTTGTACCCCCCAAAGATATCGAAATATATAGGCAATTTTAATGACTGTGCAGACATTCCTTTTGAGCTATTTTTTGGCTAAACGGTAAGTCGTATCACAAAACGGATGGCACAATGTCCCTTCAATTCGGAGTGATCTACAACTTTGGTCCTGTGACATTTTGTCGTATCTCTCTCTCTTATACGTTAAATTTGGCCGTATTTCTGGATTGTTCGTAAATTTGGTGATTTTTACAAGTATATTTCATTGTTTGACACACTTATAAGAATGATAGGATCATCACGTTGTGTGCGCACATTGGCACGATTAAGGGACATGTGTGTACCAAATTTCATGATTCTAGCTTATACATAAGTATCCAAAAAGTAATGTAAAATGTTAAAAATGCACCCAAATTTCACCCTATTCAAAATTTGATCTCAATTTACCCCCTTAATATGGGAGGTACGAGGAAATGGTTTAGAAACAAATATGTAGAGCGATAAATGAGGCGTCTGATGGCGCAAACCGTTTCTTAATATCATAAACCGTTTAGGAGATATGAATCTCGAAGTGGAAGTCTGCACTTTTCAACGTGCTCATGCTTATCCGTCATCTATATATATAAAAGCAAGTCGGGCTGGAGCGATGTATATATAAATATTTAAAAATGAAAAAAGACGTGAATTAATGAGGCACTTCCAGAAATCTCAGAAATTTGAAACTTTGTACGGAGGAAACTGATGACCCCAGGATCCCTAGAAAAATCGGAAATTCTCAAAATTCCCTGAAGGGGGCACGCTGGGGGGGCTCAAATTTTGGGCTCAGCATAAGAACACAGTCGTATAGTATATCCAAAACGATAACCTATAGGTTTCGTGGGCTTAAAAATTTTCGAGAATTTCCTCATTTTTATCCCCTATCCCCCCAAATCAAAATGGCGGCACAACCTGCCGGACGAAGTAGACAATTGAAATTTGGTGAAATTATAGCTTTTGGTCCCTAACCGACGGGAAAATTCCAAGATGTTCAAATTTTTCACTTTTTACCCCCCAAAGATATCGAAATATATAGGCAATTTTAATGACTGTGCAGACATTCCTTTTGAGCTATTTTTTGGCTAAACGGTAAGTCGTATCACAAAACGGATGGCACAATGTCCCTTCAATTCGGAGTGATCTACAACTTTGGTCCTGTGACATTTTGTCGTATCTCTCTCCCTTATACGTTAAATTTGGCCGTATTTCTGGATTGTTCGTAAATTTGGTGATTTTTACAAGTATATTTCATTGTTTGACACACTTATAAGAATGATAGGATCATCACGTTGTGTGCGCACATTGGCACGATTAAGGGACATGTGTGTACCAAATTTCATGATTCTAGCTTATACATAAGTAGGCAAAAAGTAATGTAAAATGTTAAAAATGCACCCAAATTTCACCCTATTCAAAATTTGATCTCAATTTACCCCCTTAATATGGGAGATACGATTAAATGGTTTGGAAACAAACATGTAGAGCGATAAATGAGGCGTCTGATGGTGCAAACCGTTTCTTAATATCATAAACCGTTTAGGAGATATGAATCTCGAAGTGGAAGTCTGCACTTTTCAACGTGCTCATGCTTATCTGTCATCTATATATATAAAAGCAAGTCGGGCTGGAGCGATGTATATATAAATATTTAAAAATGAAAAAAGACGTGAATTAATGAGGCACTTCCATAAATCTCAGAAATTTGAAACTTGGTACGGAGGAAACTGATGACCCCAGGATCCCTAGAAAAATCGGAAATTCTCAAAATTCCCTGAAGGGGGCACGCTGGGGGGGCTCAAATTTTGGGCTCAGCATAAGAACACAGTCGTATAGTATATCCAAAACGATAACCTATAGGTTTCGTGGGCTTAAAAATTTTCGAGAATTTCCTCATTTTTATCCCCTATCCCCCCAAATCAAAATGGCGGCACAACCTGCCAGACGAAGTAGACAATTGATATTTGGTGAAATTATAGCGTTTGGTCCCTAACCGACGGGAAAATTCCAAGATGTTCAAATTTTTCACTTTTTACCCCCCTAAGATATCGAAATATATAGGCAATTTTAATGACTGTGCAGACATTCCTTTTGAGCTATTTTTTGGCTAAACGGTAAGTCGTATCACAAAACGGATGGCACAATGTCCCTTCAATTCGGAGTGATCTACAACTTTGGTCCTGTGACATTTTGTCGTATCTCTCTCCCTTATACGTTAAATTTGGCCGTATTTCTGGATTGTTCGTAAATTTGGTGATTTTTACAAGTATATTTCATTGTTTGACACACTTATAAGAATGATAGGATCATCACGTTGTGTGCGCACATTTGCACGATTAAGGGACATATGTGTACCAAATTTCATGATTCTAGCTTATACATAAGTAGGCAAAAAGTAATGTAAAATGATAAAAATGCACCCAAATGTCACCCTATTCAAGATTTGACCTCAATTTACCCCTTAATATGGGAGATACTATTAAATGGTTTAGAAACAAACATGTAGAGCGATAAATGAGGCGTCTGATGGCGCAAACCGTTTCTTAATATCATAAACCGTTTAGGAGATATGAATCTCGAAGTGGAAGTCTGCACTTTTCAACGTGCTCATGCTTATCTGTCATCTATATATATAAAAGCAAGTCGGGCTGGAGCGATGTATATATAAATATTTAAAAATGAAAAAAGACGTGAATTAATGAGGCACTTCCATAAATCTCAGAAATTTGAAACTTGGTACGGAGGAAACTGATGACCCCAGGATCCCTAGAAAAATCGGAAATTCTCAAAATTCCCTGAAGGGGGCACTCTGGGGGGCTCAAATTTTGGGCTCAGCATAAGAACACAGTCGTATAGTATATCCAAAACGATAACCTATAGGTTTCGTAGGCTTAAAAATTTTCGAGAATTACCTCATTTTTATCCCTTATCCCCCCAAATCAAAATGGTGGCACAACCTGCCAGACGAAGTAGACAATTGAAATTTGGTGAAATTATAGCTTTTGGTCCCTAACCGACGGGAAAATTCCAAGATGTTCAAATTTTTCACTTTGTACCCCCCAAAGATATCGAAATATATAGGCAATTTTAATGACTGTGCAGACATTCCTTTTGAGCTATTTTTTGGCTAAACGGTAAGTCGTATCACAAAACGGATGGCACAATGTCCCTTCAATTCGGAGTGATCTACAACTTTGGTCCTGTGACATTTTGTCGTATCTCTCTCTCTTATACGTTAAATTTGGCCGTATTTCTGGATTGTTCGTAAATTTGGTGATTTTTACAAGTATATTTCATTGTTTGACACACTTATAAGAATGATAGGATCATCACGTTGTGTGCGCACATTGGCACGATTAAGGGACATGTGTGTACCAAATTTCATGATTCTAGCTTATACATAAGTATCCAAAAAGTAATGTAAAATGTTAAAAATGCACCCAAATTTCACCCTATTCAAAATTTGATCTCAATTTACCCCCTTAATATGGGAGGTACGAGGAAATGGTTTAGAAACAAATATGTAGAGCGATAAATGAGGCGTCTGATGGCGCAAACCGTTTCTTAATATCATAAACCGTTTAGGAGATATGAATCTCGAAGTGGAAGTCTGCACTTTTCAACGTGCTCATGCTTATCCGTCATCTATATATATAAAAGCAAGTCGGGCTGGAGCGATGTATATATAAATATTTAAAAATGAAAAAAGACGTGAATTAATGAGGCACTTCCATAAATCTCAGAAATTTGAAACTTGGTACGGAGGAAACTGATGACCCCAGGATCCCTAGAAAAATCGGAAATTCTCAAAATTCCCTGAAGGGGGCACGCTGGGGGGGCTCAAATTTTGGGCTCAGCATAAGAACACAGTCGTATAGTATATCCAAAACGATAACCTATAGGTTTCGTGGGCTTAAAAATTTTCGAGAATTTCCTCATTTTTATCCCCTATCCCCCCAAATCAAAATGGCGGCACAACCTGCCAGACGAAGTAGACAATTGATATTTGGTGAAATTATAGCGTTTGGTCCCTAACCGACGGGAAAATTCCAAGATGTTCAAATTTTTCACTTTTTACCCCCCTAAGATATCGAAATATATAGGCAATTTTAATGACTGTGCAGACATTCCTTTTGAGCTATTTTTTGGCTAAACGGTAAGTCGTATCACAAAACGGATGGCACAATGTCCCTTCAATTCGGAGTGATCTACAACTTTGGTCCTGTGACATTTTGTCGTATCTCTCTCCCTTATACGTTAAATTTGGCCGTATTTCTGGATTGTTCGTAAATTTGGTGATTTTTACAAGTATATTTCATTGTTTGACACACTTATAAGAATGATAGGATCATCACGTTGTGTGCGCACATTTGCACGATTAAGGGACATATGTGTACCAAATTTCATGATTCTAGCTTATACATAAGTAGGCAAAAAGTAATGTAAAATGATAAAAATGCACCCAAATTTCACCCTATTCAAGATTTGATCTCAATTTACCCCCTTAATATGGGAGATACTATTAAATGGTTTAGAAACAAACATGTAGAGCGATAAATGAGGCGTCTGATGGTGCAAACCGTTTCTTAATATCATAAACCGTTTAGGAGATATGAATCTCGAAGTGGAAGTCTGCACTTTTCAACGTGCTCATGCTTATCTGTCATCTATCTATATATATAAAAGCAAGTCGGGCTGGAGCGATGTATATATAAATATTTAAAAATGAAAAAAGACGTGAATTAATGAGGCACTTCCATAAATCTCAGAAATTTGAAACTTGGTACGGAGGAACCTGATGACCCCAGGATCCCTAGAAAAATCGGAAATTCTCAAAATTCCCTGAAGGGGGCACTCTGGGGGGGCTCAAATTTTGGGCTCAGCATAAGAACACAGTCGTATAGTATATCCAAAACGATAACCTATAGGTTTCGTGGGCTTAAAAATTTTCGAGAATTTCCTCATTTTTATCCCCTATCCCCCCAAATCAAAATGGCGGCACAACCTGCCGGACGAAGTAGACAATTGAAATTTGGTGAAATTATAGCTTTTGGTCCCTAACCGACGGGAAAATTCCAAGATGTTCAAATTTTTCACTTTTTACCCCCCAAAGATATCGAAATATGGAGGCAATTTTAATGACTGTGCAGACATTCCTTTTGAGCTATTTTTTGGCTAAACGGTAAGTCGTATCACAAAACGGATGGCACAACGTCCCTTCAATTCGGAGTGATCTACAACTTTGGTCCTGTGACATTTTGTCGTATCTCTCTCCCTTATACGTTAAATTTGGCCGTATTTCTGGATTGTTCGTAAATTTGGTGATTTTTACAAGTATATTTCATTGTTTGACACACTTATAAGAATGATAGGATCATCACGTTGTGTGCGCACATTGGCACGATTAAGGGACATATGTGTACCAAATTTCATGATTTTAGCTTATACATAAGTAGGCAAAAAGTAATGTAAAATGTTAAAAATGCACCCAAATTTCACCCTATTCAAAATTTGATCTCAATTTACCCCCTTAATATGGGAGATACGAGGAAATGGTTTAGAAACAAACATGTAGAGCGATAAATGAGGCGTCTGATGGCGCAAACCGTTTCTTAATATCATAAACCGTTTAGGAGATATGAATCTCGAAGTGGAAGTCTGCACTTTTCAACGTGCTCATGCCTATCCGTCATCTATATAAATTAAATCGTAACGACCGTGTGTCTGTACATTGATTATTTTGGCGAAATTTCCGTACAGTTATCCGTTTCACCTGTAATTATGACCATCTGCATCATTTTTAGCTTTGGTGTCCGTTTGTCTGTTTGTTTGTCTGTTTGTCTGTTTGTCTGTCCTTCTATAACTTGAAAACTACTGGATATATTTCCACCAAACTTCATATTTAGAATCCACCTGTCCTTGGGTAGGTTTTAGCGCAAAAAATAAAAGCGTAACGACCGTGTGTCTGTACATTGATTTTGGCGAAATTTCCGTACAGTTATCCGTTTCAGGTGTAATAATGACCATCTGCATCATTTTTATCTTTGGTGTCTGTTTGTCTGTTTGTCTGTCCTTCTATAACTTGAAAACTACTGGATATGTTTCCACCAAACTTCATATTTAGAATCCACCTCTCCTTGGGTAGGTTTTAGCTCAAATATCGTTTCTAAATCCCTGAACTGAGTGGGGATTTTTACGAAACCGAAACCGTGATTTTGCACTCCCTCAAAGTATACACAACCGAACTTAATGGAAATCAACCTGCCTTAATGAAAATGAATTTCTAAACCTTTTTTTCTCATCTGCATCATTTCGATAACAGGATTTAGTAAGGGATATATCATTAACGGACCGTTTTTCGGTACAAATCCCAGCGGGTGCGTGTAAAGCGTACTTCTTACAACTTGAAAACTAACAAGATATTTGAACCAAATTTTATATATAGCATCCATCTGTCCAGGGGTAGGTTTCCTTGGTGTCTGTTAGTTAGTTAGTTAGTTTGTTTGTTTGTTTCTTTGTTTGTTGGTCTGTTTGTCTTTCTCTAACTTGAAAACTACTGGATATATTTCCACCAAACTTCATATTTAGAATCCACCTGTCCTTTGGGGAGGTTTTAGGGCAAATATTGTTTCTAAATCCCTGAACTAATTGGGGGTTTATACGAAACCGAAACCGTGATTTTGCACTCCCTCTAAATACACACAACCAAACTTTATGGAAATCTACCTGCCTTAATGGAAATTAATTTCTAAACCTTTTCTTCTCATGTGCATAATTTCAATCACTTACAGGAAAGATAGTATGATCAAACTCTACACGAACATTGGCCCACCCAGTACCCATATGTGAGCCAAATGCTATGCCACATAATTATCCGAAAAGTAATGGAAATGTAAGATATTCTTACACAAATTTCAACCTATTCAACGTTTTTGATTCAATCTGACCCATGAATAGATTAGATGCGAGAAAATATCATAGGACCAGACATTTAGATCGCTAAATACTGCGCCTTACGGTACAATCCTTTGTCGATATTACGTACCGTTTAGCAGCAGTTAATCTGTAAATGAAGGTCTGCAATATTGTAAACATTCATATACTTTCGTATGTCCATCTGTATATATATTCATTGATGTCGATTTGTAGAGATCGAGAAAGGATGTGTCTGCTATTGTAATCAGTACTCCCTACACCGACTTTGACTGCTGGCAGTAGGAATGGGGTCCTTCTCCGACTCCTGTGTAACTGGCATTAGTAAGGAGGGCCTACCATTTTAATGAATAATTCACTTTTCGATTTGTCTTGCAGAAGGCAAGGGATCATGCAGTTTTGTTCGAAAGTCCCCTACTCTATTGTGTTTGGCTCTAGGCCAGGGTGCCCGCCATTATAAACAAATGTTCCAATCTAAAATTTGACTAGCATTAGGCATTGTGGCCTGCTATTTTCATGGAAACTCACTAATTCTGTGTGACTGGCAGTAAGCTGGCTAGCAGCAGTAAAAATGGACTGTCATTATAATGATAACTGCACAACTCAATTTTGACTGGTGGTAGGGAAGTTGCCTGGTATTATAATAAAAACTCCTCAACTGTAACATGTCTGAAAGTAGGAAATGGGTCTGCCATTGTAACTAAAACTCCCCAAATCGATTGTGACCGCGCAGTAGGCATTGGGGCCTGCAATTATAATGTAAACTTGCCAACTCGATTGTGAATGGCAGTAGGCAAGTGAGCCTGGCGTTATCATCACAACTCCGCAACCCTCACTTTACATTGGAAACAACGTATGTGGACCTCCCCATGCTATTTCTCGGATAAGGCTAAGAGACATGCAATTTTAAAACAATCTCATTTGCTGCACGCACAGTATTTACGTCGATATCCGTATACAATGTAGAATACCGTAGCGAAGCACGGGTACATTTGCTAGTCCTAATATAATATGTTCATAGTTATCCAGGTACCGAGCTCGATAGCTGCAGTCGCTTAAGTGCGGCCAGTATCCAGTATTCGGGAGATAGTAGGTTCGAACCCCACTGTCGGCAGCTCTGAAAATGGTTTTCCGTGGTTTCCCATTTTCACACCAGGCAAATGCTGGGGCTGTACCTTAATTAAGGCCACGGCCGCTTCCTTCCCACTCCTAGCCCTTCCCTGTCCCATCGTCGCCATAAGACCTATCTGTGTCGGTGCGACGTAAAGCAACTAGCAAAAAAAAAAAAAAAAGTTATCCAGGTACCTAGCCTTACAACGCTGTTAATGATTTGACAAATATAACCGTGGCCGGTGCGATGTAATAGGCCTAATTACTTCCTCAATGAATTGTAAATAGTATGTTTTGATGTGCGATGCCATAATTTCAGAAACTTCTGATATCATTGGGCAAACGATTGCTTGACTAAGCTGATATAATTAGCGCAAATCGACCTTAAAGTAAATGGTGGTGGTGCATCACGTTAATTTTTCTTAGAACTTAGTAATGTTCTTTACTATTCCATAGGCCTACAGTCTTGATGATAAGTTATCAACTTGTAACACCTTTCCAATTAATTAAGCGAAATACCGATAATAATAATAATAATAATAATAATAATAATAATAATAATAATAATAATAATAATCTGAAATTAAGAGGTGGCATAAAATCTCAAAACAATATCTTCATTACTGATGAGTTAGTCCTCTAGAGGTTATGTTCACTCACTCAATCAAAGGAACAAGAATGTTCATAACTCTCACTTTACTAAAACGCACCCTTCTTTAAATTGTTGGTCACATTACATTTCGACAGTATTTTCCATCTCTACGGTGTGCACGTAAAGAATTATGTGAATGAAATGCAACATAGTCAGCAAAATCATTATCCTCCCTCTTGCTGCAACATAAGTCACTTAATGTTGTGGGAGGTCCACTTATAGCAATAAGCGGGACACTTAAGTAGGTAATATGAAATGAAACATAAGGGTCACTTATGTATAAGTGTTGTCTATGAATTCGGCTCTATGTATTATATCACATGGGGAGTTTTATTTTTGGCAGGTCCCCTTGCCTACTGCTGGATGAAATCCTGAGTCTTGGATAGCTGTTTTCACAATTTGAGTTATACTTTCGGAAAACGGTGTTTAACGGGTTCGAGTATGATAAATCCCAGTAAACGATGTTGAATGTTTTTCACATGGTGCTAAAATTACAAGGTTTGAATGGCCTGACAGTGGGTGCTACTCTCTAGCAGCCTCTCTGAACCCCATCAGGGTATGGAAGGAAACCTTTAAAAAATTAAATTTAGTGAAAGATGGTTAGCTGGTAAAAAAAAACCACTCGAACAAGCTACATGAAACTGCCCTCGTGAGAAACAATTTTCTAGTACATCAATACCAGGATTTTATTAGCGACCGTCCCCATGATTTGTTTATAATCGGGGCGAAACATTGAGAGGGAATGGAGAAGTTTAAATTAAAAAAGATACTGTGATGGAAAACTTGGAAGTCTTGGTATAAATACGGTCTCGTTCAGAGCAGTCCTTGTTAAAATTGTGGCTTCAATTAAGTTGGTTGCAAAGACTTTACTTGCGACCGTGTTCTGTTGCAAAGCTTTGGTGGATTTAAATTTCTGAGAAGCATCGCTGGACCACCGGTTTTCTCGGTACTTTATCAAACAATACCACTAACTTTGATTGTATTTTTTCACTCTATCACGTATTTTAGTCAGATTATACGAAAAAAATAAGGGTTTCTACTTTAGCTAGTAAAGTGCTTTCAAACACTTTCTGCCTTGCTTTCCTCAGCAACTGATTCCGAGGACTGGAAAACTTGATCCTTTGGGTGCTTATCTGACATTGAAGCTAGAAAAGTAGTTGTATATGATATGGTTGTATAATGCGAAGATGGACAAAACTTGGCACTGTGAACAAAAATGTGTGGATGTGCACGAAACGTGGCTCTGGGCACAAAATTCTTGTTGACGCTCTTGCCGACTTCTCCACGCTACGCTCACATCTCTTCTATTTTCCTCGTTCGTAGGTGTCATACGCTAAGGGCCTCTGAAAACGATTAAACGGCTGGAACTGCACCAAGAATATCTACTTCAAATAAACCCTGCTCAGTCAGCCACCCTAGTAGATAAGCCAGTGCTCTGTACAATGACGTAGCTCCGAGCGTACAGTGAGAGCAGCTGCCCTTATTTGCATGCCGTTTGAGGTTACAAACCGGCCCCGTGGTGTAAGGGTAGCGTACCTGCCTCTTACCCGGAGGCCGCGGGTTCGATTCCCGGCCAGGTCAGGGATTTTTACCTGGATCTGAGGGCTGGTTCGAGGTCCACTCAGCCTACGTGATTAGAATTGAGGAGCTATCTGACGGTGGGATAGCGGCCCCGGTCTAGAAAGCAAAGAATAACGGCCGAGAAGATTCGTCGTGCTGACCACACGACACCTCGTAATTTGCAGGCCTTCGGGCTGAGCAGCGGTCGCTTGGTAGGCCAAGGCCCTTCAAGTACTGTAGTGCCATGGGGTTTGGTTTGGTTTGGTTTTGAGGTTACAATTACATTCTGTTATATAGTTATCTGTCTACTCACAATTTCCACCATAATTTCATCCTAGAGTCCTTGGTTTAATTCTTCCTAGAATACGAATATTCCTCGTCCAGGTGCTAGCTTGGCTATTCAACTTCCTTATATAACTTAGATATAATTCTCACACTTTAGAAGCGATATCCGTTCGGTTTCGATCTAGAACTGCTGAGGAGTCCAGGCAGAGAACTGACTCATTGCTGAACCAAAGAAAGATTTCAAACAATTAGCCTATATTACATAATGAGGCTTCGGGCGATAATAAAATCAGTGCTAACATACCCCAATACACGTTAATCACAACAGTATATTGATAACTGTGACCGAACTCATGATACTCAAGATATCCAAAACGATATAATCTGAATGAACCACACTTTTGATTAATGTCACAACAGAATGAACTTGTGCTCCATTAACCTTAACGCACTACCACCGACAGAATATTTTAGCTCTCATAATAAGACGTTGTTCGAACTACGGAACTTGCGACTACCGACAAATCAGAGTAACCGGCACTAACAACCAGAATAATCACAGGATTACAATATTACTTTAAGAAGATTTTGATAAATACCATATAAGGTCGTAATGGATATATTAAGATTACATCCTTTAATTCTTTTTTTTCTTGATAAAAAGGAAGGTTATTTTTAAAATTCCGTATTATTGTAAAAGTGTAGTGACAAGATCAATGTTATGATAACCTGAGCGAGCCTGTAGCTGTAGGCAACGCTGGGGCTGCAGTAATTAAAGTGCCTCAAGCTCTCATGTCACAAGATTCATTCCCCGGAGCAGTCCGACAATTGCTCAGTTGAAGACCTACATACCACGAGAATATTCTGCAGTATTTCTGAGTGCATGTCCCAAAGAGGGAGCGTATAACAATTTGGTCTCACGAGTATTACTATTATTATTATTATTATTATTATTATTATTATTATTATTATTATTATTATTATTATTATTATTACGCAACAGAGAGGTGTAAGAAGGTGGCGGGGTGAATGGACGGGCGTGGAAATGACCAGAGCATAAGTAAACGTACTAAATTTTGAAATTTTATTCCATAAAACTATAAGAACAGTTTATTTGGACTGGAGGGGGTTTATAATTAAGTTAATTACTTAAAAAGTATTATTTTGAAACACTGAACAAAAATAGAATACATAAGAATTGATTCATTGTAAAAATATTATTTTGATAATATTTCTCAAAAAGCTCAGTACTTCCGATTATGGCATAGTATTACGGATTTAGAACTTTCTGTTCTATATGATATTATGCTTCAATTAATACAGAGGTACAATATTACTTTAAGAAGATTTTGCTAAATACCATATAGGCCTAAGGTCGTAATGGATATATTAAGATATTATCCTTTAATTTTTTTCTTGATAAAAGGAGTTTAAAATCAAAAGGAATTTAAAATTTGACTGATAGAAGAGTTGGAAAAAACAACAACAAATGAGCTCGTCACCTCTGATAACAACGTAGGACTATAAGTCCAAATATCAGGTACAATAACTACAGAAAATTATCAACACGAAATCTACAAGGCACGAGCAATACAGTGTGATTCAACAGCCCCTTCTAATATCGTTTGCTGCAGCCCAACTAACGTGTACATTATTATAGGGGTGCTATTCGCCTGCAGGAGTACTGTATGGTGCTGATATTCAGTGAGCACATTTTTTACACGATTCTGAACCCTAGCGAAATGTTATATCAACCGTTCGCAAAACATGACGACTTGAAATCATGTAGCGACGTCATTTTACAATGTAACTATGTTAATGTGTCGTGCCTCGTGACCGGGTGTAACGAAGAGGGGAATCAATGCATAACACTCGGTCACAGTGCAGTAATTGTCTTAAACACCGAACCAACCGAGCTCGATAGCTGCAGTCGCTTAAGTGCGGCCAGTATCCAGTATTCGGGAGATAGTAGATTCGAACCCCACTGTCGGCAGCCCTGAAGATGGTTTTCTGTGGTTTCCCACTTCCACACCAGGCAAATGCTGTGGCTGTACCTTAATTAACGCCACGGACGTTTCCTTCCCACTCCTAGCCCTCTCCTGTCCCATCGTCGCCACAAGACCTATCTGTGTCGGTGCGATGTAAAGCAACTAGCAAAAAAAAAACACCGAACCGGATGGCGTATGTACTCTGCTCGCGTCGTACTACCAGCATGTTTACAGCAGTGTACCGTACCGGATGTGGTTAGGAGATCGCCTCGCAATCGACAGAATGTGCCAGCGGCGGTTCGAATCCTGCATCCTTCAAATAATTTTGCATCGGTATGATGTTTGAATACGAACACATAAACCCACGCTTGCCACATTCAAACAGTAGAATGACGCTGTTAATCGTCTTTCGCCCTGCGCATACTCCGCTGGAAAGGGCCTGAATGTACTGTAATCTCTGTTGTCATTCAGCATGTTTTTCACAGAGGAATACGTTGACATACTCCTCATTTATGGGGAAGCAAGACAAAACGCGTGCGAGGCACTACGTCTGTACCAGGAACCGTATCCCAACAGGCGACACCCGGCTGCTACGACATTCCGCCGTGTTGAAAGACGCCTAAGGAAAACTGGCGTGAATTCCAACGAGCCACCAGTCTGCGTTAGGCTCGCTGCACAGGATGGAACAGCAGAGGCCGTTCTGGAGGCACCTCGTAAAAATTCACATATCAGTACTGAACCCATAATTCCACGATGAGAAAAATATTTTTTATTTTCTCAATATTTATTTCAAATCAACAAGCTACTTTTATTTTTGAGGGCAGCCATGTTGCGCTCCTAAGAGCCTCGATGTCGCGTGGGAAGGATCTCACCCGCGGCAGGCTCGTGAAATACCGTGACACCTCGATGGACTTCGAGTGCCCGATAATTCTTTAAATTCACGGAATTCTGCGTAACGAGGGATTTTGGCAATACAGTAAATAAAGAAATAAATCATCTAAATTATTCTTAAACCCTACGTGAAGACAGAGCCCCCAGGGTAAATTATAAATGCAGTTAAGCCTAAGTACAAATCAGCGTCAGATCAGTGAACCAGCTCCACGTGCCAAGGTCAAGGGATGAAGAAAACGCGCGAAACGTCCGGGCAGAAATAATTTATTTCACCTGTTGTGAGTGTGGTAAAATTATGAGATTAACATCTAAAATAATTACAAGTCTGTCCGGAAGTCTGGGACAAGTCTCATAAAAATCGGTCTATTGGACGCGAAATTAGCAGATTACGCAATCAAGCTTAGTAGTGTGTGTAGCGTCCCTCCTGTAGACTATAAGAGGAACCCCCCATTGCATAATTTTCAGTGTCGATCTGGTTTTTGAAGCGGCGGTAGCTTACGCCCGTCGTCAGCAGAAATTTGTACCAGATTGATCTACAAACGACTTAGTACATGTTCGTGGCTGAGGTCCACCCAGTCGGTTAGAAAGGGAAGGTGACAGAAAATTTCTGAACTATTGCCGACAAATTGTGAAAGTATAGGCGTCTGTTAAAGTACACAGCAAATGTTACTGTAACACCTTATGTGCGTTGGAAAGTGGTAAGAGAATTGGGAAGCTAGTCAGAGTAGTTTTGATTTCGTTATCTGTTGAACACCTGGTGTGTTTGTGGGTGACAGAGAGAGACAACTCTGGGATAAAGCAGACAGTAGCAGTTGACTGCAGAACTGCAGAACGAGGGAGGTTCGTGGTACACATTATAACGAGGAAAGTGCGTGATTTGTGTTGTAATTTTATATCGTGTGAAAAGGGCAGTGTTTGTAAGAGTGATATGTTGGAAATGATGATGTTATTTGTGCAAATGTACGGCTAAAGGCACGAGGTCAGCTGGCGACGATGTAGCCAGAATACTGGGAATGACGCCATGTGCAGGTCTGTCTATATTTGTATTATGTTGTAGTTAGATTTTTTTTGTTCTGTCCCAACATACTTTTCAAGATGATTGTCGGGTTGATATTTGTAATTATCAGGCGAAAAGTGTTATAATTTTGGTCAGCGTGTGAAAATTTTAGTTTGAAAATTTCACGTCAAGAAACTGTAAAAATGCGACGTTTAAATCTGGTGATCTGGTGTTAATGTTCTATGAGATATTGTCCAAAGCGAGAAAATTTAGGAAAGCTATAATTGTAAAATAGTCGTGAAGAGTGTCTTAATTTCAAATATCAGTTGAATTCAGAAATGTTTGTCGATAATAATAATAATAATAATAATAATAATAATAATAATAATAATAATAATAATAATAATAATAATAATAATAATAATAATAATAATAATGTCTACCGCGGGATAAAAAATTTTGTCAATGTTAAAAGTGCATTTAACCTGTATATTTTACAAGGATCACAGGCACTTAGAATATTTCAGTGAAATTCGATAGAGTTATATTTATTCATGGGAAGTATAAAAATTTTGGGACATCGTGTATATCAGTGATACGGAAAGTCGCGGTGTGTTCTTGGATTCTCGAGGTCCGAAAGTCGTAGTAATAGTAAAATAAATAGGTGTATTTCATAATGGTTGTTGTTTTCACTAGATGATTGAAAAATGAAAGGGGTCTTGGAAATACAAGAAAAATGGGTTGAGAGCAAAGATTTTATATATGTGGAGATGAGAGGGATAGGAATATTGAAGATGAAATGAAGCCTGGATTTTAAGTGATACCGCTGGGATAAGGCGAGGAGAATGAGTTTGGGACAATTTATGTTTGCCGAGGAAGTATTTGTGAAACAGACTGTATTGTGACAGGCTGTAGAATATTCCGCTACCAATCCGAAATTTGAGACGACTACTGTGTGAGGCATCGTAGATTTCTAGTAAGATCCCAAGTGAAAACGACTCTAGTAAAAGGTTAAAAATCTTGGTAGTAAAAGTCAAGTGACTAGTTACGTAAAGCCCGTATGAATATTAAGATAATGCGACCTGAAGGATAAAAGAGCATTTCGAATACATGGGTGGTGTTGTATTGAATTTCGTTTCACCGGATATGTCATTGATATAAATATTTGGAATTGACGATAGGCGATTTGAGAGTTTCTAATGCGGTAGTGATGATTATTATTTTGAATACATCCACTAAATGGTAGACGTGTGTTGGGAGTTATCATTGCTTCCCTAAAACTTCATTGCACAGGCTGAGATTGTGTTTGAGTTGGAGAATTGTTCGTCACGTATATTTATTTTCGAGTTCACGTATTGTAACGAGATGGAGACTTACTGCATTTATCGACTTGCATTCGTTTAATAGTAAAAGACGCGGTCCCATGTGTATTGAAATGTCAGAGTTGGTTTGAAATTGTTAAATCGCCTGATATGCTAGGGGATACGTAGTACGATCCATTTTGACGCCCGACAATAGATTTAGGACATCACATGTTATCCTTGGAGTTACTGATGATGAGATATCCTAGTTCACGCCCGACGATAGAATTTGGAAGGTGTCATGTACATAGAGATTAGTGTTAGGATGTACAGATTTTAAGTGAGCCCGACGATAGGCCTGGGATGTCAGCTGTACATACTCAAGTCTCAGATTAGATGTTTCTTTTGTTTTGCGAAGTGACTTGGGCGTAGGTAGCCTCTACAGTAAAATATGAAATATGAAGAGGGTTAGATCGACAATAATGAGGCCAACTAGTGCGTAGCTCCAACATTCGAAGGGTGTTCCTTGAGATAACGGGGCCACTATCGGTGAATGAGGGTTGCCCAAATACTGGATATCGACCTGATGGAGATTAAATATTTTTGCTGTAATTCTCCATGCGTGTTGAGTTTTAATGACTTCGATATGTTATTTTATTTTACGGACTTAATTGTTTTGTCGTTCTGACGTCCGTTTCGTTTTGATAGTGTGCATATTGACACTCAGTGTATTAGCGTGAGACTTGAGTTGCGAATGCGGTTTAGATTCGTCAGCCAGTAATATTATTTTATTTTCAATATTTGTCGTACTTTCATTTTATTCGTAGTTGAATTCGATTAAGTAATCATTTTATTGGTAGTGTGTTGGGACAGACAATAAGTAGACGGATCTGTAAAGGTAGTCATTGTTTTTTTTTAAGGAAAGAATTCCTTAAAGTTGTAATATTTTTCAATGTGGACTGGTAATTTCATTAAGCGTAACATAACCATTTCTAACCTGAAAATCGGTTTGGTAATAATACTTTTCAAGTGATTTACCACTTTTTAATTAATTTCAGTGTTTGGCATTTCTTCTAAATGCGTGATGAATAAGTGTTTCCTGCATTTCGCAGTTTTGTTCCTTTAGAACGACGTAACGTAAGATCCTCGCGGATCATGTTGTTGTTGGTTCCTTCCGAACAGCTGTTTGGGTGATGCACATTTAGCATCGGGATTACCTTATCACTTAAGGGTGTCATGAATGACAAATACATGGTGGAATTTTATTTCAATTTTGAATGATGCTCTTAACTTGTAGTGAACACCATGCTTTCCCATAATATTTCGCAACCTATCCAAAGCAACTGATAGTCAATTTGGTTCGATTAAGGGTCCATTCGGCGGGTGTTCCGTCTCCGTAAAGGGTATTCGACTGGTGGATAACGTTAATTGAGAGGAAATAAGGCGTTCTACTTGTTGAAAGTCAGATTTTCCACGGATCGTGTGGATTAATTCTCAGTTCTCGTTTGGAGTAATAGGTGCCCGGTTTTCAGGTCTTTCCTTTTTCAGTTTTTCAGTTTCGCTGTCAACTAATGTACTAATTTCTCCGAGGCAACTCTTCGATATTGTGAGAAATCAACCAACGCTATGCAATGTGACTGCGTTTGAAACATTCAATAATAAATAATTTATAATTTTTTCTCTCAAGGATTTATATTAAAATAACAATGTTGTCGTGTCATTTCGATTTTAATAAAAGTTAGTAAGCACATATTTGCTCCTCATTTCAAGTAGTTAGGCTCTCTTCTGAACCCCATCGTTTGGTTAAGACCGTGACCGAATTTATTCCCGCAACGACCCATGATTTAAGAGTTCTATATTGTTCTACTGTAGCAGCCGTGGCCGACCAACGATGAAATGGTAAGTTCAAGGGTTCAGTACAAGGGCGATTGCACGACAGGTGAACACCAGCCAGCCTTCCGTCTGGCGAATTTTTCATGAACATAAATTTCACCCATACCATCTGGAGCTACACCAAGAACTCCATGGGCGGGATTTCGAAGCTCGAATGGAGTTCTGTTGGTGGTTATTCGTATCGCATATCTTGTTCTCGGACGAATTGCACTTCCACAATAATGGGAACGTCAATCGCCACAACAGCGCTGTAAGAGTCCGGACAATCCTCAATGGGTGTGACAGGCGGCCCATCAAGTACGATGGAGAGTGAATGTTTGGTGTGGAATCTTGGGGGTAGCCTGATTGGACTTTATTTCTTTGAGGGCCATTGGACGGGCCCACACTGCCTGCAGTTTCTGCGTGAGGAATTCCCACTGTTGCTGGAGGATGTGCCCTTGCACGATCGTTTGATGATGTGCTTGCAACAGGGTGGAGCTCCAACACACTCGACTTTGCCCGTTCGTAACCATCTAAACGAGAAACTGCCAGGGAAATGGAGTCCCTGTTTCTCGGCCCGCCAGATCACCGGATTTAACGCCGTTAGACTTCTTCTTGAGGGGATATTTGAAGAAGGTCGTTTACACTCATGCGCCGCCAAACCCCGACAACTTCCGGCAACTCATCGCTAAAGCCTGTCGAGCAATTACATCTAGAATGATTCAGCGCGCAGGACGATCTATTGGTCACAGGGCTCGAATATGCATAAATCAAAACGGTCATCACATCGAGCATTTGTTGCGATAAAACAATGTAAGGGCAGTTGTGTTCCTATTTTTTCCGATCTGTATGTGTCCAGCCTGCTAACTAATCGGCCCTTCTTAGGGCCACAAACACATTCATCCACACACAATTTACATTAAAGTGCGTATTGAACATACATTGCGTGTGGTACGTAGTATAAAAAACATATCAAAATTTTGTAATCTTCCCATCACCCCGCAAGGCCCCTGTTCAGCATAGCAGGCCCTTGAGACCGTAGAGGTGGGATCCCTCCCTGAGCCAGAGGGAAAACCGACGCTGGAGGGTAAACAGATGAATAATACGAAGAATATCACTTTTACGCAGAATGAAAGAGGTTTGAAACCTTCCCCTCAAGCTATCTGCCTGGAGTTATCACACGTTAAGAAATGTTTGCCATAACTTTGAGTTGATAGGCCTTTCGAACACCGCCCTGAAGCCCCTGCCTCTGAATAACACGCCGCACTAACTAGACCGGAGCGAAGGAAGTGACAATACGGCCTTAGAGCGCCCAGCTTTTATAGCATTCCTGAGGAGAAGTTACCAGAACTCTTTACAGATAGGCGGGATGCATGTACACACCCCGAATTTTAATTGGCTACAGAGAATTTTTGATTGGTTGGTAGCTATCGAAGAAGGAAAAAGTAGTAGTTTTGACAACTTTCATGCATGAAAAGACAATCTACAGAAACGTAAGGTTCACCACCTGTAAAAATTAACTTTCCCTGATAAGAATTAATTATCCTTAATCCCACCAGAGTGGGTACTTAGGCCAGTGGTAGAGACATCTAATGGTTGAATATCCAAGTATCTTGCACAGGTGGCCTTATAGAAGTTACGTAGTTTAACAGGGCGGAGAAGGTGTACCCGCGATACAATTATTCTTATTCTTATTCTTATTCTTATTCTTATTCTTATTCTTATTCTTATTCTTATTCTTATTCTTATTCTTATTCTTATTCTTATTCTTAATCTTGCTCTTATTCTTATTCTTACTCTTTTTCTTATTCTTATCATTATTCTTATTCTTATTCTTATTCTTATTCTTATTCTTATTCTTATTCTTATTATTCTTATTCTTATTCTTTTTTTCTAGGGGCTTTACGTCGCACCGACACAGATAGGTCTTATGGCGACGATGGGATGGGAAAGGCCTAGGAGTTGGAAGGAAGCGGCCGTGGCCTTAATTAAGGTACAGCCCCAGCATTTGCCTGGTGTGAAAATGGGAAACCACGGAAAACCATCTTCAGGGCTGCCGATAGTGGGATTCGAACCTACTATCTCCCGGATGCAAGTTCACAGCCGCGCGCCTCTACGCGCACGGCCAACTCGCCCGGTATTCTTATTCTTATTCTTATTCTTATTCTTATTCTTATTCTTATTCTTATTCTTATTCTTATTCTTATTCTTATTCTTATTCTTATTCTTATTCTTATTCTTATTCTTATTCTTATTCTTATTCTTATTCTTATTCTTATTCTTATTCTTATTCTTATTCTTATTCTTATTCTTATTCTTATTCTTATTCTTATTCTTATTCTTATTCTTATTCTTATTCTTATTCTTATTCTTATTCTTATTCTTATTCTTTTTTTTCTAGGGGCTTTACGTCGCACCGACACAGATAGGTCTTATGGCGACGATGGGATGGGAAAGGCCTAGGAGTTGGAAGGAAGCGGCCGTGGCCTTAATTAAGGTACAGTCCCAGCATTTGCCTGGTGTGAAAATGGGAAACCACGGAAAACCATCTTCAGGGCTGCCGATAGTGGGATTCGAACCTACTATCTCCCGGATGCAAGTTCACAGCCGCGCGCCTCTACGCGCACGGCCAACTCGCCCGGTATTCTTATTCTTATTCTTATTCTTATTCTTATTCTTATTCTTATTCTTATTCTTATTCTTATTCTTATTCTTATTCTTATTCTTATTCTTATTCTTATTCTTATTCTTATTCTTATTCTTATTCTTATTCTTATTCTTATTCTTATTCTTAGGGATGGGATTTTGAAGGAGAGTAGCTACAATGTCAAGGTTGGATAAACACTAAAAAGAGAAATTATGAAGGTAGAGAAGAATGTAGTAGACTTGATTAAAGAAGGAAGACTAAAACGGATTGGACACGTGAAAACGATGACAGACGACATAATTCCCAATATGATGTTAAAATGGAAAGGCGAGGACAACGGTTACCTGATGCACTCTGGAATATTTCCTATATTTTTTAAAAAATTATTAATCTCTATATTTCTTCGTTCGTTTTGTAAAACTAATTAAGATACAAATACCGTGCGAGTTAACTAAGCAATACGGGTTTGTATAGCTGCAACCCTGCATTGGGGACGTGGTGGGGACTGCAACACTGAAGACTGTTTTTGTGGTTTACCATTTTTACACTAGGACAGTATCGACGCTGTCAAGTAAGGCAACCGTTATTCTTCTCCCAGTGTTTTCCTATTGCAGAATGAACAATGCCCTCAATAACTTCAACGGAAGTTGATACAAATAATACATCCGAGATATGAATATGGTAATTTTCATCTTTGAGTACTAAGTGAGGATTCTTAAATTGTTAACGAAATAGTTACAATACGTCAGCCTTGTGCCGGTAGATTAACTGACACGTTGAAGAACTCCTGCGGGACAAAATTATGACGTCTCGGCGTCTCCGAAAACCGTAAATGGGAGGGAGGGGGTGTTTGTGGCGGCGCATATGAGGTAGGCAACCCGCACGGCAGGATTCAACGACCTACTTTTAAATAAACCTACATAGAATCCTTCTTGTATGTTAGATAGCAGGGATAACGGTTCCGGTTTCCCCTCTGGAGTCGGCCGACCTCTGCCTTCGTAGTTACTGGGACGTTAAACCAAAACATTATTAAATAACACGTTAATTCCAGGGGCACCATTCTACTCCATTTATGCCGAGGATGCGGACAGTGAATGCCTTTACCAGCTACTCCTCCAACCGCCTTTATTGCCTGTAGGGAGATGATGTTGCTTTCCTAGTTAATATATTAATGCTGCATCTGCCACCATCCTTACACATCGCTAATGAAAAGGTCACTACGTTATCAATCCATCCTATTTAAATAAAATAGTTCACACTGGAGCAGTAAAACTAGCCCTTTATAATGAAAAGTATGTACCAGTTGGTTAATAAGAAGAAAATAATTATATTAATTTTAAAACATTATTGGGATGGTCTTCTCTGAGAAAAATCCAAAATATTATACAGTGTAATAAAAGTGAAAAGAATCATATAACTTACTATCGTTTACGATGGTTGTTACGAACAGTGTGGAGCTCGATCCGCTTCTATCCTACCCTAATTCATTATTCCAACAAGTTGAAATGCGTTATATAGTGCTTATGGCTTCACAGAGCTGCAGTGTGATTACTTTGAGCCTTCTAATTAGTCAAATGAGCGAGCGGGCTCTAAATGAGCGGAACATGGCCACTACACGGGAAGTCCCCCCATCGCTCAGCAAGTGAATGACAGTGACAGATAGTCACGGGAGTCGAACCGAACCAAGGAAGTAACGGATGTGTCATGCCGTACTATAGCTGGATCTATTTCCCTCGTACATGCATAATGAATAAATGTAATAATTAAGAAGCGTGCTGAGCTGTGAACAGATCGAGGGCTTTAAACTTAGTACGAACAAAGTCTCCAGAATAAATATGAAATGTTAACGTTGTTGATTCATATTATAATAATAACCTCATATGCTAATCCTTTTAACCTGTGTAATTTTCGAATGTATAGTGGTGCGAGTAGCCGTAATTATTTGAGCCGTCGTTTTGATGAGTGACTTCAAAAACAACGACATATTCTCAGAACTGGTATAGAATATGTGTAGATAATCCCTACAGCACGAAGATATTATTATTATTATTATTATTATTATTATTATTATTATTATTATTATTATTACTATTATTTTACAAGCGAATGGACCACTAAGGGTCACGCTACAACTTCATTTCTTTCTCTTCGTGTGGAGTTTTCTCTGAGGATTCTTCTTTCCAGGATCTCTAGCTTCACCAGCTTGTAGTTCATGGACAGGCATTCACTGGCATACAGGCATTCAGTTTTGACCACGGTATTGTAATGTTTTGCTTTACGTCGCACCGACACAGATAGGTCTTATGGCATTGTAATGTTTTAATTTGGAATTCCAAGATAAGCACTTTAGTAGATGTTTTTTGTCAAGCCATATGCTCTCTCCATTTTTGAGACCCGATCTTCCACTGCAGCTTTTTCTAGCCCATTCTCCTGTATCGTCTCATCAAGGTACTTGAACTTCTTGACCATTTCTATCCGTCCTATCTCTGTTTCCAGGAATTTTGGTCCACTTTGATGTTCGTCATGAATTTTTGGTCTTTTCTGCTGAGATCCTCAGTCCTGTTTGGCTGGCGATTGTTTCTAAGAGGTTAATCTGGATGATTGCGACCTCTGGACTTTCTGATAGTACAGCAAAATCGTCGGCAAAAGCCAAGCAGTTGACTTTAATCCCACCTGATTTTCTCCCTAGACAGATCGGGATTATCCCTTGATGTTCAAGTTCAGAGTTCCATTTTCTCACTATCTTTTCTAGGACACAGTTGAACAGGAGTGGGGATATTCCATCCCCTTGCCTCACGCCTGTCTTGATTCAAATGATTGTGAGAGATGCCCGAAAAATGTTACCTTGGAGGTTGTGCCTGTTAGGGTCTCTTTGATTATATTTGCCAGTTTGGTTTTGACTCCAAATTCCCTAATGATCATATACAAAGTCTCTCTGTCCACCGAATCAAAGGTTTTTTGAAGTCTATAAACGACACCACAAGTTTCTTACCACTCAACATTCTGTGGCGGAGTAATGACTTCAGGTTGAATATTTGTTCGATACAGGAGCGGCCTTTCCTAACCCTGCTTGGTATTCCCCTAATTGTTGGTCCAGATTCGCTCCTATTCTATTAAGAAGCAGTTTTGAGAGAATTTTATAGGCGATCGGAGGGAGGGACACGCCCCTATAGTTTTTGACATCCTGCTTGTCCCCTTTCTTATGCAGCGGATGGATAAGTGCTGTTTTCCATTATTCTGGGATTGTCTCCTTCTCCCAGGTTTCCTTGATGATTTGGTGAAGATCATCTAAGATTTTTGGTTCTGCCCATTTCAACAACTTGTCCTGTTGTTTTTGAGGTTTTCAAGAGCTTCCCTGACTTCTTCCTTTGTTGGTGGTTCGTCATCTTCTGAGTTATCTGGTGTGTCTGGAAAATCTAGTCTAGAGGTTGAGGAAGGACAATTCAAGAGAGTGTGGAAGTATCTGGCTAATATCTCACAGTTTTACTGGTTGTTCAGGCCGATTTTACCCTGTTCGTTTCTGAAGCTCAAACTTGGCGCTTGGTATCCTTTGAGTTTTCTCTTGAAGGTCTGATAAAAGTCTCTGGAATTTTTCTTGACAAAGTCAGTCTGGATCACTTCCAGTTGAGCTCTTTCAAATGATCGTTTAGTCCTTCGAAATATCCTGGATGTTTCTTTCCTCTGTTGCCTGAATTGTTCCATTTGTTCCTTTCCTGTGGAGCATTTCCATTTTCTCAATTTCTAGGACCTCTCCATGAGAGCTTCCTCGCACTCTTCATTCCACCATATTTCTCTTTTCCTCCTAGCCTGTCCGAGTGTTTTCTTTGCGGCTTCATTGATTCCTGTTCATAGTTCTTGCTAGTTCCACTTTCTGCTGGTCCGGATTTCGTCCCTGAAGTTTCTAATGGTTTTCATTATTATTATTATTATTATTAATTTTTAATTAATAAAAAAAATTCCCACACAGTGAAGGCCCTGTTTTTCGGCCGAATACCTTTCCTGATACCAACCGTTAACAGAGGGGGTATATATTACCAGTGCGTGTTTCTGTAGTAGTTGGTAGTGTGATGTGTTGTGTTTCTATGGAGGGGAGTGTGTTGGGACAAACACAAACACTCAGTCTTTGAATCTGAGATATTTTAATCAATTTCAGGAATTCAACTATTGTCATTTTATTTAACCTCAATGTTCACTGACATCGGAGTTGAACGGAAAGAACGATAAAGAATCGAGTTGATAAGACTTCCAGAACCGCCAGCTTCTAAAGTGATTCCCATACGATTTCAGAATAAATATATCCGTGGATATTACTAAACTTCCATTTGAATTTCGGAACATAATTTATGCCCAGTTTCAAGAAATTTTAACAATAAATAATATTTTAAGCTTTACATTCCACTAACTACTTTAACGGTTTTCGGAGAGCTGAGGAATCGGAATTTGATCCCAAAGGAGATTTTTACGTACCAGTAAATCTACTGACACGGGGGTGACGTATTTGAACACCTTCAAATACCACCAACCTGTCAAGTTAGAGACAGAAGGCCAGCGCTTCAACCATCTGAGCCACTCAGTACGGCTCAATAAATTGTTGCTTATCAGTTACTGAAATATGTTTCAGCGTGAAACACATAATTTTAAAAGCACTATCACAAAATATGGCCAGCCACGCAGTCTATGGATGGATAGCCTGACTCTTACCCAGAGGTCGGTTTCGATTCCTGGCAAGATCAAGGTTTTCACCTGGATCTGAGGGCTGGTCAGACGTTCACTCAGCCTGTTATTACAACTAAGGAGCTATCTGATGACGAGATCCAGGTCCCGGTCTAGAAAGCCAAAAATTTACCACGAAGCACCTCATAACCTGCAGGCTTTCAGGTTGAGCAGCGGGCACTAGGTAAGTCAAATACCACAAGGGCTGTTGTGTCATAGGGTCTGTTTGTCACAAGGTTTTCCCAAATTTTGTAGTTAGAGTACTCTAAATTCCATCGTTTTCAGTGACCAGATTGTCAAGAGTTAATGGTAATAATGGGATGACCAGCTCTTCAACTGAAATGCCAGCGTACTTACATTTAATTCAGACAGACCTGGGTTCGATTCCCCGCCAGGTTGGTGATTTTAACTACGTTTGGTTAATTGCTTTGGCTGGAGTTCTTGGAGTTTTTGCTCGCGAAGATAAACCAGAAGAACATTATTCCAATACTTCTAATTAGAAAACAACGGAACCACGTTAGAATTAAAAGGTGAACGAGGCATTGTTTCTACGATTGACATAAATTTCGGATCTATAGTGAATAATAACATTTAGACTTTGCAATACTGTGCATTATTTCAACATTTTAAAATTATACGTAATTCTGTCATGTAAGTTTCAAAAGGTTTTACTGAAAATATGTACCTTAAATTGTTCTTACCCGAAAAGGAGCCAGCCCTATTTAATTCGGTTATATTAACAGAGGTTTTGCGGTAGAAGTATTTGAACATAGATACGTGATGTACCTATGCTTGTTTTTATCGCAGGCAGTTACTTTATCCAGCCGTGGAAGAGGAACGAACATTTATACATATGACTGGTTAAAAACTAATCAACAGTTGATAATTGGAGATAAACTGACAATTAAAGAGTAAAATATTCGTTTGGAGACTTAATTCGAAATATTGTGAGAGATGTGTTTAATTCCCTACAGGAACAATACTTCATTGCATTTATATCATGATGCCCTTCCGATTTAACGTGGATGAAGCTTTCCCCACCGATGCTCTGGGGTGCCGCCGTAGCTAATTCGTGGCGAAGGAGCTGTTCCGGCCACAGTGAAGTAGTTTGGCTTGTAATTGCCACCGCGATATTCTGTCTCCAACGCTCAGCTTCCGCCCCTTGCTAGTTGATCCAAGAGAAAGGATGTTAATCAGCTCCTTCCAACAATATACACCGCTATAAGGGGATTCTTCGGAACATATTCATCTCCTGAGAGACTAACAATTCTACATGAATTTAAATCATCCGATGAAAATTCTCGTAATCTACAATTTAGCGAGGAATCTAAATAACAACGCGGTGTTTCATTCTTACAAATCTTTAGTATTATCTGAAATTCGAAACACGACTATATTCATGACTAACTTCATCCGTCGCAGGGGATAATGCGTTCTCATGTATTTCTTAGTCACAAAATATTGGAATGAAACATCTTTCGATCGTTTGTAATCTGTTTACCCTCCAGGGTCGGTTTTTCCGTCGGACTCAGCGAGGGATCCCACCTCTACCGCCTCAGGGGCAGTGTCCTGGAACTTCAGACTCTGGGTCAGGGGATACAACTGGGGAGGATGACCAGTACCTCGCCCAGGCGGCCTGACCTGCTATGCTGAACAGGAGCCTTGTGAGGTTTGGGAAGTTTGGAAGGGATAGACAAGGAAGAGGGAAGGAAGCGGCCGTGACCTTAGGTACCATCCCGGCATTTGCCTGGAGGAGAAGTGGGAAACCATGGAAAACCACTTCCAGGATGGCTGAGGAGGGAATCGAAACCTCGCTCTACTCAATTGACCTCCCGAGGCTGAGTGAACCCCGTTCCAGCCTTCGTACAACTTTTCAAATTTCGTGGCAGAGCCGGGAATCGAACTCGAGCCTCTGGGGGTGGCAGGTAATCACACTAACCACTACACCACAGAGACAGACATAAAACATCCTTACATTTCTTAATTAGCTTATAATTTAGCACCCTAACATTACAGAAGTGTGCGAATTAGTGACATTGTGATTAGGGCTGTTAACTCCAGTGTCCAGTGTTAACCCCCTTTTTCAAAACATCTCAACAAAACATCTTTACTTGTTCTAACCGGCTTATAGGGAACATCTGGGCCAAATAATCCCTCTAGCTTCATTGGAATTGTGAGACTTAAAGTGATATTGGAATTATGGTATCTATCCCAATTTGAGATCTTTAATAATTAAATATCGCAATTAAACATCTTTACCTCTCTTAACTTCATTTCATTGAGAGAAATTTCAACTCTCTATCTTCGTGAGACGTCTGGTAATTACGTATTGTAATTTAGGGATTTAATCCTAATTCACCCTCTTATAAAAAAAAGAAATAAAACTCCCCTATTTTACATAATCAACCTATAAGGAAAAATTTTGTTAAAATTGAGCTCTGTATCTGCGTGGGAAGTGAGTTATTTTTGTTTTATGGGTAGTTACCTCAATTTCACCCAGTTTACCGCATTATGTCCGAATAAAACATATTTACTTCCCCTAATTTGCTTATAAGGAACCCCTGTACCAATATTTCTGTCCTCTAGCTTAGTGAGAAAATTAGTGAACTGAGCAAGTGGCTGCGAGGTTTGGGTCACGTAACTGCCAGCTTGCACTCGGGATATAGGAGGTTCAAACTCCAGTCAGCAGCCCTGAATATGTTTTCCGTGGTTTCCCATTTTCAAACCAGGCAAATTCTCGGGCTGTACCTTAATTAAGGCAACGGAGGCTTTCTTACCACTCCTAGCCCTTTCCTATCCCATCGTAGCCAAAAGACCGATCTGTGTCTGAGCAAACTAAATCAAATTGTAAACGAATTAGTGATGGATGAGTGAGTGAGTGAGTGAGTGAGTGAGTGAGTGAGTGAGTGAGTGAGTGAGTGAGTGAGTGAGTGAGTGAGTGAGTGAGTGAGTGAGTGAGTGAGTGAGTGAGTGAGAGCTTCCGCTTTTATGTACAGAGAAGATGTACTAGTTCTGATAACACTATGACCTTTATCATATTCCTCTTTCTGCTGTAATCTGGCGTTCATTTCAAGCTTCTGTAAAACTAAATAAGACCCTGCATCCCTGATACAATTCCAAGTCAGCGGCTCGGCTCGAAGGCCTATAGGTGACGCGTGATCAGTATGATGAATAATCTTAACCGTTATTTTTGACGTTCTAAATCAGGCGTACTATCTATATATATAACAGGCTGAGTCCGGAAAATCCACTTAATGGGAGTTGAACAGGAGTGAAAAATGGTTTAATTTAAAAAATGATAATATCAAGAGTATATCTAAAAAGTGTAGATTTCTACAGGCGTGAAAATTGGTATTTGGAATCTCCTGTAAATGTACAGTCTGCGTTATTGTAAACATGCATATACGTTCTTATATCAAACTATATATTAACTGACGATGATTTGTAGCGATTTAGAAGCGGTGTGTCTGCCATTATAATGAATACTTTACAAATCGATAGTGACTGTCAGCAGGAGGGCGTCTGCTATTGTAATCAATACTCCCCACATCGACTTTAACTGGCGCTAGGAATAGGGGGTCCTTTTCCAACTACTATGTAACTGACATTAGTAAGGAGGACCTACCATTGTAATGAATAATTCTATTCTCGATTTGACTGGTTGAAGGCAAGGGAGCATGCATTTTAAAAAATCAAAACTCCCCTGCCCGATCGTGTTTGGAAGTAGGAAAGTGGGCCTGGAATTATAACGCCCAGACAAAACTGTTGTTGTTTGAGTCATCAGTCCATAGACTGGTTTGATGCCGCCCTCCATGCCACACTATCCTGTACTAACCTTTAATTTCTACATAACTGCTGTATCCTACATCTGCTCCAATCTGCTCTTCATATTAATACATTGGTCTAACCCTACGGTTCTCACCCCCTACACTTCCCTAAAAACGAACTGCACAAGTCCTGGGTGGCTTAAAATATGTCCTATCATTCTGCCTCTTCTTCTCGTCAAATTTAGCCACAATAATCTCCTCTCACCAAACTGATTTAGTATCTCTTCATTCGTGATTCTATCTATACATCTAACCTTCAGGGTTCTTCTGTAATACCATATTTCAAAAGCTTCTATTTTTTTTTCTTTATGAGCGATTTATCGTCTATGTTTCACTTCCATACAATGTCACGTCCCAAACGAAAGTCTTCAAAACATTTTTCTAATTCCTGTATCAATGTTCGAAATGAGCAAAATTCTTTTATTAAGAAAGGCCTTCCTTGCTTGTGCTAGCCTTCATTTTATTCCCTCCTTAATTTTGCTATCGTTAGTTATTTTACTACCCAAGTGACAATATTCATCCAATTCCTTTAAGACTTCATTTTCTAATCTAATATTTCCTGCAACACCTGACTTCGTACGATTGCACTCCATTACCCTTGTTTTGGACTTATTTATTTTCATCTTGTACTCCTCACCCAAGACTCTGTCCATACCATTCCGCAACTTTTACAGATCTTCTGCAGTCTCAGATAAAATAACAATATCATCAGCAAATCTCTGGGTTTTGATTTCCTGTCCTTGGATTGTGATTAACTGCCCTATTTTTTCTTTGATTTCCTTTATGCCTGTTCTACATAATCATTTAAAGTGATGGGGTCACTCTGGAGCCTTGCTTCACCCCTTTCTGGATTTCTGCTTTCTTTCATAGCCCTGGATTATTATCACTGCAGACTGATTTTTATACAGATTGCAGATAATTATTCCTTCTAGGTACCTGATCCCGATCATCTTCAGAATCTCAAATAGCTTGGTCCAGTCAACTTATCAAATGCCTTTTCTAGATCTATGAACGCCATGTATGTGGGCTTGCCCGTCTCAATTCGATCCTCTAAGATCAGACGTAAAGTCAGGATTGCTTCACGTGCTCCTACATTTCTTCCGAAGCCAAATTCGTCTTCGCCTGCTCAGTTTCAACTTGTCATTCCATTATTATGTAAATAATACGTGTTAAAATTTTGCAGGCGAGAGATACTAAACTAATGATGCGGTAGTTTTCACACTTGTCAGCACCGGCTTTCTTGGGAATACGTATAACAATATTCTGCCGAAAATTGGATGGCCCTTCTCCTGTCTCACATATATTGACACTAAATGGATAACCTCGTTGTGCTGGTTTCTCTTAATGCAATCAGTAATTCACAGCGAATGTTATCAATTCCAGGTACTTCGTTCATACTTATGTCTCTTAAACCTCTGTCGAATTCTCTCCCCAGAATTGGGTCACCCATTTCATCAGCATCAACAGCCTCTCCTTGTTCTGGAACCAACTCATCTACGTCCTTACCTTTGCACAACTGTTGGACATCTTCCTGCCATATTTCTGCCTTGTCTTCCTTCCCTAGATGCGGTTTCCCATCTGAGCGCTTAATATTCATACACCTAGTTTTCCTTTCTCCAAAGGTTTGCTTGTTTTTCCTGTATGCAGCATCTACCTTTCCTACGACCATACAACTTTCAACATTCTTGCACTTCTCCTTCAGCCATTCTTCCTCATCTGCCCCGCACTTCCTACCCACTTCATTTTTTAATCGCCTGTATTCTTTTCAGCCCTCTTCATTTTTTGCATCCTCGTATTTTCGTCGTTCATATATGTCCAGTATCTCTTGAGTTATCCATTGATTATTTTTTGATTTTTCCTTTCTTCCTAACATCTCTTCAGCAGCCCTGCTGACCTCGTTCCATATGACTGTCCATTCTTCTTCTACTGTGTTCCCTTCAGCCTTTCCATTTAGTCCTTGTGCAACATGCTCCTTGAAACAATCCTTCACAGTCCTTTCTTTCAATGTGTCTAGGTCCCTCTCACTGGATTAAAATTTTTCATCTTCAGATGCCATTTCATGATCAACAACTTGTGATCAGAGCCAACATCTGCACCTGGGAAAGTATTGCATTCCAGAACCTGGTTTTTGAATCTCTGCCTAATCATAATGAAGTTTATTTGACAAATTCTTGTGTCTCCAGATCTCGTCCATGTGTACAGCCGTTGTTTGTGGTGTTTGAACCATGTATTATCAATGATTAAATTGTGATTGGTGCAGAATGCAACCAGCCGACGTCCCCATTCGTTCCTTCGTCCCAATGCGAATTCTCCTACTGCATTACGTTCTTCTTCCTTGGCCTACCACTGCATTCAAGTCTCCCATCACAATTAGATTCTCGTCAACTTTTACATAGTGTATTAAATCTTTTATTTCTTCATACATTCTTTCGATTTCCTCCTCATCTGCTGAACTGGTAGGAATTAAGTCCTGTAATATTGCAGTATTCATTGGTTTGGTGTCTATCCTGACAACAATAATCCTTCCACTATGCTGGTCGTAGTAACTTACCCGCTGGCCTTTTTTTCTTTTTCATTATTAAACCAACTCCTGCATTTCCCCTGTTTGATTTTGTGTTGACAATTTTGTAGTCGCCTGACCAAAAATCCTGCTCTTCCTGCCAACGTACTTCATTTATACAAAATACATTTAAATTCAGTCTATCCATCTCCCTTTTCAGATCCTCTAACCTACCACAACGATTCAAACTTTTAACATTCCGCGCTGGAACTCTCAAAATGTTAGTATCTGTCTTCCTGATGATCACTCCCTCTCGTGTAGTCCCCACCAGGAGATTCGAATGGGGGACTATTTTACCTCCGGAATATTTTACGCGGGAGAGAGCCAACTTCAGTACATCATTCATACAGAGAGAGCTGCATGTCCTCTGGAGTTAGTTACGGCTGTAGTTTACCGTTGCTTTCAGCCGTGTAGCAGTATCAACACAGCTAAGCCATGTTAAGTATTATTACAAGGCCATATCAGCCAATTATTTAGACTGACGCCCTTTCAGTATCCGAGGAGCTGCTACCCGCATTTCGATGAACCATTTGTTAGTCTTGTCTTTCGACAAATCCCATCCGATATGGTTGCGCCTGCGGCTCGGCTATCTGCTTCATTGGGATGCGCAAACCTACCCACCGCGGCAAGGTCACATGTTTCGCAGGGGAGGCAGTCAAAACTACTCGACATAAAGAAATGAAATTTTGGAGATACATTTATATTACAGCGCAGGTGCTCACTAAGAGAGCATTTTTTGATATCCCGTCGCTAACGGTGTATATAGAGGAATGAACTGTATAATTGAGTGCATCTATATCTCAAAACTTAACAGTTTACTGAAAAAAATGGTATTTCGAATCTACTTTAAAAATAAGGAAATTCGTACTTTTTGGTTTCGAATAATTCCCTAAAGTGCGGGCGGGGTAAAAATGGTGAAATAGGGGTTGAATATCCTCAAAAACTGAAGATTTACGGACATAAAAGTTGGTACATGGAATATCTTTTACAAATAAAGAAACACGTATTTTTTGTTTTCGGAAAATCCACTTAACGGAGGTTGAACGGGAGTGAAAATGGGTGAATTTTTAAAATGACTACATCAAGAGTATATCTAAAAAGTGTAACATTCTACAGACATGAAAACTGGTACTTGAAATCTTCATTTAAAATAAAGAAAGATGCATTTTTTCGGAAAATCTACTTAAGGGGACTGCAAAGAAGTGAAATAGGGGTTGAAGAATTTTTATAATGATACTTATCTATATAAATAAAATCGTACCGACCGTGAGTCTATACACTGACTAATTTGGCAATTTTGTACAGTTATCCGTTTCAGGTGTAATAATGAAAATCTGAATATATTTAAGCTTTCGTTAACTCAAAGTCCTCATTTTTATCTCTCTCCATAAAATCAGGATAGGGGCACAATCTGCCAGATGAAGCAGAAATTCGAAATTTGGCAAAATTATAGGTTTTAAACATTAAACGGCGTAAAAATTCCAAGATGTTGGAATGTTTCACTTTTTACCCCCGGAAAATATCGAAATATGGAGGCAATTTTAATGACGGTGCAGACCTTCATTTCAATGTATGTCGTGGCTAAAGAGTAAGTTGTATCACAAAACGGACGGAACACTCTTCATTCAATTTAGAGTGATCTACAACTTTGGTCCTATGATGTTTTGTCGTATTTTTATTCCTTGTGCGTTAGATTTGGCTGTGTTTTCGATTGTAAGTATATTTCACACTTTTTACACGTATAATTGACTCACTTATACCAAGGACAGAATCATAAAATTTGGCACGAACATTGGCGCTCCGAGCAGCCATATATGAGCGAAATTCTATTTTTCTAGCTGCCACATAAGTATCCAAAAAGTAATTAAGTGTGAGAGAACCTTACTCAAATATCTCCCTATTCAAAGTTTGTAACTCAATCTAATACATAAATACTGGTGATACGAGAAAATGTCATATGATCAACCATTTGGGCCGCTAAAATGGGCGTCATATGAAACAGTTTGTTTGTCGGTATAACGTACCGTGTAGCAGCAGTTAACCTGTAAATGAAGGTATGCGTTATTTAAACATGTATATACGTTCGTACGTCAATAATTATACTATATATAAATTTATATTCACTTAAGATGATTTGTAGCGATCTAGAAGCGGCGTATCTGGCATTATAATTAATACTTTACAAATCGATATTGACTGTCAACAGGAGGACGCCTGCTATTGTAACCAATACTACCTACATCGACTTTGACTGGAAGTAGGAATGGTGTCCTGCGCCAACTACTGTGTAAGTGACATTACTAACAGGGCCTACCATTGTAATGAATGATTCCCATCTCGATTTGACTGGCTGAAGGCAAGGGAGCATGCAATTTTCTTCAAAACATCCCTGTCCGATTGTGTCTGGAAGTAGGAAGGTGGGCCTGCCATTGTTACAAAAATTCTCCAAATCGTTTGTGACCACATATTAGACAAGAGAGGCTTTCTGTTATAATGAAAACTTCCCAACTCGATTGTGAATGGCAGTAGACAACTGAGCCTGCCGTTGTTATCACAACTCCGCAGTTCGCACTTTACACTGGAAACAACGTATGGGGACCTCTCCATGCTGTTGCTTGGATAAAGCTAAGTGACATGCAATTAAAATATTCTTATTCACTTCGTTACACTCATTTTCTTCGATATCTGTATACAGTGTTGAATATCCTATCGAACTATGGGTACATTGGTTAGTCTCACAAAAAGGCAGATACTCAGTTGTTATTATGTAGACTAAGAGGATCTCGAGCCAGCCCTCAGGTTCTGATAAAAATCCTTGATTTCTCCAGTGTCCCAATAGAGGAAGGCTTGATACCCCTAGACTGCGGGCCCAGTTTTACTTCTATCAAGCTCACTAAAATTCTATATCATATTCACTGTATTTCGTCTGTGGGCCTCGACGTACCATTACGTGACAATGTTGAAGGGAGAAATACTGACCCGCAGTACAGGTATCACTTGGAACGAAAATTTGTTGATATAATTCATGTAGTACTGAACCTTTGATGACAGAACCTTTCTGGTCAGAGTTCTAAGCTGAATAATATAGTCACATAGGGGATTTTCTAGGCGCAACGACGATAAGTTTTTTTTAAGTTTGAAAACCTTCTACTTAAAAATTCTTCATTGCGCTAGGCTTTACCAGAAACCCTAATTTAAAAAAAAATATGGAATTCGTCTTTTCCAATCTTCATCAACGATACCGATTTCTAATAATAATAATAATAATAATAATAATAATAATAATAATAATAATAATAATAATAATAATAATAATAATAATAATAATAATAATAATAATGCACTATTGCCGTAATAATTTCTTGTGGCTATTTCTAGCCGGGTGCAGCCATTGTAAGGCAGACCCCCCGATGAGGGTGGCAGCATCTGCCATGTGTAGGTAATTGCGTGTTATTGTGGTGGAGGATAGTGTTATGTGTGGTGTGTGAGTCGCAGGAATTATGGGGACAGCACAAATACTCCGTCCCCGAGCCTAAGGAATTAACCAGTCAAGGTTAAAATCTCCCACCCGGTCGGGAATTGAAACCGGGGCCCTCTGTAGCAAATGCTAGCACGCTAACCATTTAGCCATGGAACTACTGCTATGAAATACACGTACAGGCTAACTTACTGTGGTGTCCACGAACTTGAACTTATAAAGCTAGCACCTAACCAATGGTTTGAAGTGCTGTTTCTCTCACCTGTGTTTATTCAACTCCTCCCAATACCGCTGTTTTATATTTCTTTATATTAAATTTTCGTTTTGTTTTCAAGATTCCCCTTCAAATATATTTTCTTTTCTGTTGACCATAGATCAATAGCTTTCGTACAGTTTAGTTCCTGGTAAGTAGCAAGATCTTGGCGCTCCTTAAAGCATTTAGAAACACAGAAAAAAGAAGAACAACAATCGATGTTCTACGTCTGTTGACGCTACTCTTCACAGCCAAGACAATGGATATACACCCTCGGCGCTATTTCTCTCTGTCTGTCCAGTGTCCCGGCAGCATCTCTCTTGAGTGTCGAGAGCATCTTGACTAAAGCTTCAACTCTTACAGTCACTAAGTAAATGTTCTTGGCCCCAAGACGCTTCATTTACATCTCGAGAAAAAAAGAATACTCGAGTATAGACGTATTTGTCTACGATATATCTTTAACACTAAGATAAATTAAAAATCATGAACCGTTTATTGTTAAGAATAAACCCTTGGTGATACAGCTCTGTAGGGTCTTGGCCCACCAGGCGACTCCTACTCAGCCGAAAGGCTGCAGATTACGAGGTGACGCGTAGTCAGCATGACGAATTTGCTCCACCGTTCGTTAAATGTTAAAGCAGGGTAGAACAGATGTGAAATTTCGGAATTTCTTCTGAAACTTTTCAATTTTAACATCTCATCGCTACCGGAAAAGCGTCATATGTGTAGCGATAGGTGAAAATTTAAAATGAGCTTTTTGGTACTACTGAAAAGGCCAGATCGCACTCTACATCTGACCGAACCATCCTATGAAACATTTCATAGTATAGCTGTTATTCCAGAAAATTTTCTACATCCCACCTGACAGATTATTAAATTAATTCCTGCTAATATAAAAGAAGCGAAATATTGTATTTTACAAGTAACATGGTGGGTGAAAGTGTGAATTTACATGTAAAATCTGCAAGAGCGTTTGTGTGTGTATGTGCAGCTATTTGTGCGTGTATGAGTGTGAGATCGTGCATTTATATTCTTTACCATTACTCATGCTATTATTGCAACCTGTAATCATTTGGTAAATATTTGAAAAAATCAACGATGTTATTTTATTAAACTAATCTCCTACCTACTATTCTGCAAGAAACTAAATATCTTATGTGTCACGTCTAACAAAATTATATTAATTTTGTAGCGAAAATCAACATTCTGCAGATATTTAAACATCAAGTAGAAGCTGACCGCCTCAGTGGCGTAGTGGTTAGTGAGATTAGCTGCCACCCCCCGGAGGCCCGGGTTTGATTCCCGGCTCTGCCACGAAATTTGAAAAGTGGTACGAGGGCTGGAACGGGGTCCACTCCGCCTCGGGAGGTCAACTGAGTAGAGGTGGGTTTGATTCCCACCTTAGCCATCCTGGAAGTGTTTTTCCGTGGTTTCCCACTTCTCCTCCAGGCAAATGTCGGGATGGTACCTAACTTAAGGCCACGGCCGCTTCTTTCCTTGTCTATCCTTTTCAATCTTCCCATCCCCCACAAGGCCTGTTCAGCATAGCAGGTGAGGCCACCTGGGCGAGGTACTGGTCATCCTCCCCAGTTGTATCCCCCGACTCAATGTGTCACGCTCTGGGACACTGCTCCTGAGGCTTTAGAGGTGCGATCCCTCGCTGAGTCCGAGGGAAGAACCAACCCTGGAGGGTAAACAGATTAAGATTGGGAAGTGGAAGCTAAGGGGTGAGGATAAGCCATGAATTACGTCCCTTTAAAGTGAAAGAGTTTTTATTCTCTCCTGTAAAATATCATGTTTGACATATAGTATCTTTCTACCCGATAGCGACGATGTACAGCAATATATATTCTTTTCCATTTCGAGTAGTATCTTAGAAAACGGTCCGTGAATCTGAGTAAAGGTCTTTGAGTTCCAAACTCCCATTGCCCTCTAAGCCAGTGGACGGAATACGACTGATGTTGTTCCGGAGCAATGTTTCTTGAAATTCTGTTACTACAATTATCTCTATCAAATACTGAATGTGTAGAATTACTTAGAAGTTACAGACTGTTTCTAAAGAACGAATAGGAATACAAAATCAAATCAAATTGTAAATTAAAATCTGTTGAATTGATATTCAACTTCGTTCAGTGCCAGGCTGCGAAGCGCAGATTAGTCGATTTAACATGTCAGTAAATTTCTTTGAGAGCCAATAAAATGCCTCCACGAGCAGGATGAATACAGAGGTTTTGTGAGAATAAGTTACGTTAATCATATTATTCTCAAGGGTAAAGGCAAGAATGGCCGTAATCACGATATCAATAGTCACGTAATGTGAAAAGCTACAAGGACCGGTTCCATCGCTGAATGATATCCTTTTGGCCTTTTGCCCAGGAGGCCCCAGGTTCGATTTCTGGCCTTCTATAGGATTTTAATATAAATTGATTAATTCCTTTGGATTGGGGACTAGATGTGTGTGCCGTCTTCGTCATCATAAATCATCCTCACAGACCTGCACGTCGCCTATAGGCCATCCACTGAAGAAAGACCAGCGCCAGGCCTCTTCGGAGGCCACACGTCATTGTTATTCTTCTTATTATTACTATTATTATTATTACAGTATAAGCTTAAAGTAAAAGGTAATAAACATCATGGAAGATGTTTATCATTCGTTATAAAATTGTTCCATGGGTACTTTTAAATTCAAATGAGTGTGTGAAGTGGTATTCAACATAAATTCAGGTATATTTTATTATATTTTAAGTTTAGTATTTTATTGTTTACATACATTTTACTTTATTTTTAATTTGTTACCTGTTTTCAGTAAATTTTAGAAATAAAATATTCCAGATCTCTGATGTGCTAAATTAATTAGGAATAATATCTGAATCCTCTTTGACTTCTCAACTGCAGATAATTTCATGACATTTCTTATGCATTCTTAATAATGAAATTAACGATTTTGTTTGTGTTCTGTTTTTATTTATTTTATATGAGTGTTCTTGTTTGCATGTTCCTCAAAAATTGGAATTCTCTTAAGAATTTAAAATCACTGTAATTTCTACATTAGTTTCTTTCTTAAACAGAAATCTCCGAGAGAGCTTGAAACTAATTAATCGAGTCACTCATATAATACCAGTTAGAGCCTTACACTGGGGCGGATCATCCAACATTATTGCTCAAACCGATGTGATGTATTTCGTTCTCTCTGGAATGATTGAACTGCAACTAAAACATACTTTGATTGGTGCTCTTGCAAGCAACACCACTTGACAAAATCCATCTGAATTCGCACGAAAGCGATCTGGTTCACTAACTCCAGCAGCTGATGAAATGACTACGGCGCGACATAAAAATGATTTATCAGTCTGACCAATCCTCTAACGCTCATGTACTCAGTTCTCGTTGCTTCTGACCCCTCTATATATTCTCACCCATTCTTTTTTTTGAATCACGAAGCTGGCTTCGGAGAATCTCAGAAAGATGGGCTAATCACTCAATATGAATTTCAGCACCTTTAGCAAAATATTAATATATGTTTTATTTATGTACACTGGGCATTAATACATTGAATGCTCTCTTGAAGGTAAACTTACATAACTTGAAGAAAAGGAATATCATGACATTTTAAACTCGTCTCCATTTCTTCTCTCAGGGCTATACAATTAAAAATGTAAATGCCAATTTCACGATTCATTTCAAATGTCATTTTCAAGGCATCAGCCGTACGCTCATTATCAAGTTTATAATATATCTAGTTCAGTAAACTCCGCAATAAATTAAATTTAGTGATATTGCTAGCATCCTGCTCCCATTGCACGGTAATATAATGGCGAAATCATCTCCTATAGCTTTTGCTTATACGTGGTGTAGCAGTCACCGAGTAGTTGCGAGATAATATCAATGCCAGAAACCATAATATTAGTTCCATTTTGGCCGAGAGCTTGAAGGATTCTGGCATGGTGGTCCATGAGGAAGTTCCCGGCATCTCAACTGCTGGAAGCACTCATCGAATAAACATCGTCGCCTTCGACGACAGAACAAAAAAAAAGGTGTAAATCGCTTCAACTGTCAGACTAGAAACCGAGTCGATTCGGAATGCAGAAGTCGACAATGAATATCTACAGTCCGTGCATCTCCTTCTATCTTGACAAATACTACCTTAATAACTTGCATGTTAAGGGGCTTAAGTCGACTTCTGCAGCACAATCAGAATAAACAACGATAGGACCCGCGGCACTGCCCTCACAATACTAGAGGTTTTTCAGACATTATCTACCGTCATTCTCATCTTAACGGATTTTAGTGCTGCAAATCAGCAATCTTTCTCTAACATTTTGATTTCACATTCATTCTTAACCGATGTATGCTATTCATGTATAACCTTTCTGTAGTTTTCTGGATTCTTGTGGCCATCTCTTTTGCTAGTTGCTTTACGTCGCACCATTACAGATAGGCCCTATGGCGACGATGGGACAGGAATGGCCTACGAATGGGAATCTACGGAAAACCATCTTCAGGGCTCCCGACAGTGGAATTGGAACCCACTATTTCCAGAGTGCGAGGTCACAACTGCGCGCCCCTAACCGCACGGCCAACTCGCCCGGTGTGGTCATCTCTAATTTCAGGCAGATTATTTATAATGTAAATTATAAAATCGACCAAATGCCGTCGCTGCTGTGTCAAAACAGCGAATGTGACAATGCTCTTCCTATACATTATTTAGTTTAAAACAGGCCACGCCTCACAGCCCGAATTTCATATACAGTCCTTCAGAACAATTTTCGTATTGTTCACTTTCCAATGTCAATGTGTAAAGGAAAATAACCTTACCGTACCGCACTGTAGGAATGTATGTTTGCATGACGTATTTACTCACTCTTAGAGTATGAGGTAACTTATTTAAGGTTCAATTTTCTTTACACACGCGCATAGGGAAATGAATTAAACGAAAATTGTGCTGATGGACTGTGTATCAGTATATGGCTGGGAGGAGTGACCAGTCTTAAGGCGAATAATGAATAGGAAGAGCATTTTCACATTCGCGATTTTGGCACAGTAGCTATGATATCTAATCGCTTAATGTCGGTGATGATTGATATCGAAGCATTCAACCTCCGAGTCACCAGATGCTACGCACCGCCAACCACTGTCCAGACGAAGAGATGAACAACTCCTCGGATAGCCTTATTACAGCCACTGTCCAGACGAAGAGATTAACAACTCCTCGGATAGCCTTAATACAGCCACTGTTCAGACGAAGAGATGAACAACTCGTCGGATAGCCTTAATACAAAAATGTAGTTAATTAGACAACATATAAATAACACAATTGGAGGTGACTTTAAAGAAAATGTCGAACAAGAAAGAGATGACTATGAGCAGCAACATGGAGGCCAATGGTTTGGCGAAAGCAACGTAGATGGGCGCCACTTCCTTGATATTATCATGACCTTGCAGTACTTAACACCTTCTTTAAGGAGACACAATTCCAGCTGATCACCTAAAACAATATAGGGAATACACCTCAAACCGAATACTGACTGACCCGCCGACGAGACCTGAAGTTAATATCAAGTGTGAAGGTTATTCCATGAGACTGCATTGTCCTTCAGCATCGTCAGCTTGTCCTGCATATGCGACTGAACGTTAACCGCCAACGAAGAGCTCAAAGAATGGAAGTAGAAAGGATCAACGAGTGATGGTTAAGAAAATAAAATGACTAGGAAATACCCGAAAAGAAATAGAACTTCACCTCAGTCAATTAATGGCAGCCAAATGAAACAATTTAGCCTCTCAAATCCACACAGCATCCCGTGAGGTATTAAGAGCAACCAAATCGGGAAAGATCTTTTAGGCAAGCAGACATGGTGGTGGGATGATACAGGGAAACGAGGAGGCTGAGATCGTATGCCTACGTTGTCCGATGTACGCGGATTCAGTCACTAACCGTAATTAAATAATTGAAAACGCAATTACCACAATAAACAGCAATAAAATACATTGCAAATACGTGGACCCGTGTTTGTGGGGGAATAACGCTAGGAAAGAGAGTGGTTTAACTTATTCGTCTATTCCTTTAGGGAACGGTCCTGCCTTTATCTTATCAGAAAGAACTTGGAGATTTTTGTGTTAAACTGAGGTGACGAGAAGTTTCTTTTTACGTCAAAACTATCATAATAAAGGTAAATGTTTTTTTAATTACATTCTGCTATGAGCTAGAACAAGATGGAGCAAAGCTTCGTAAATAGTTCATCAATGCAGTCTACCTACTTTTCAGTCCGTACTTATTACCGACTACCTTGGGGTTTCGAAACCATTGAAATTCATTTATCAATTTGTTTGAACCTAATTTTGATCAGTAGGAATTTCAAAACCCAGGATACGCTATGGTTAGTCACATACATTAGCCATTCATCAAAGGGGTTGTTGCACAGGAATATCAGTTACACTCAGATGAAATTTACCAACAGATAGTGAGAAACCAACAGACTACACGTAAACTTTAATCTCTATTCCAGTGAAAGTTAAAGACATTTGTTATTGTTTTAAATTATGGGCTAATAAATGTATGAATTATATAATTTCCATTTATTTTGGAAAGACCTCCTGTATTTACAGGCTGCCGCTAAGAACAAGGTAAAACATATCAATTTTCTGTACATATCTAATTAAAGAAAATTCAAACCGAGCTGTAGAGGTGGTGTCTCATGATCTTGATGGAGGCTTGGAGGACGAGGGTCGCGATTTCCGGGATGAGCTTCATTGGGAGTTGGAAGCGCTTCCATGTGGCGACGAAGTGACGAGGTATGGTACCGCGAGCTCCGACCATTATCCCTATTATTTCAATTTCCTGAAGGTGGTATTTAGATTTGTAGTAAGGGATAGTTGGTTTGTATTTGTTAATCTTTTCTAGATTAACCTCCTCTGGCTGACCGCTATGGTGCTCGAACCTGACCGTCGGATCTAATATGAATCCTTGAGAGCTGTTTTCTTTAAAGGCTATGATGTCAATTCTTTGCGAATTTACGGCCAGTCCGTGTACCTCCTCATGTACACTGAATCCCTTCTTTCTCAGTTCTGCGGCAATGAAGGATCTGATCTGGTGGTGCCGCGTGTTTCTAAGGAGCTCCCCGCGTGTGCAGAATCCCAGGACATGACCAAGAGTTTCTTTCTCTCCGTGGCAATGCCGACAGAGGTTGTTGTCCAGGGATCTGCCTGGCACTGAGCGCACCGCAGAAACATTAGCAGTCATCTTTATAGCCTCTCTTCACTCATTACAAGACAGTCCGGTATGATCTCGCACCCAAGAGTTTGCTGGTGTATACTCTTTGTAAAGTTGTACTCCGAGTCCCTTTTGCGGCAGTGAACACCAGGAGGTGAATTCACGTTCTCGTAGCTCTTGACGGATCTTCTTAGTATCGTACACGCCGTTCTTGGCGGTTATTTTCTGGGTATCAGCGTTTGTTAGTTTTAGACGTTCTATACATTCCTGACTATCCGCGTGACAATCCCTCGAAGCGACACCAAGTGGATGTTTAGTCTTCAGCAAAATATTGCAGGCATTAATGCATTGTAGGTAAACTTTCCGCGAGGTTTTAAACAGAGCGAGTCCTTTGTAATTCTTTCCGGTGTACATCATGCCATCTGGGGTATCCGTCGGCAACTGCAATATCTCCTTTGTTGCACTTTTAATCATTTTATCGCTATCGGATAAAAATTTCTGTGCAATTTTCTTGAAACTGCATGTCAGGAAAGGGTATATCAGGGTGAGACAGATTGAGGAATTTAGTACTGTGAGCTTTTGGTCTTCCTTAAGCAGTGGCGACGATGTTAGAAGTTGGAGCTTATTGTGAAGATCTTTCATTACAGCAGTCTCGTCGAACACTAGAGTATCCCTGAAGGTAGTTCCAAGGCAACGAATTTGTTCGCCGTCTCCGATTAAGTCAATGCTACAGTCTTCTTCCACGGATAGCGACCCTTGCTTCAACTCACCTCGGATTACACATATGCCTGTACACTTCTGTGGATTGATATCAAGACCAATTTCTTCGAACCTCCTGCGGGCTAGTCGAGTAAGATCTAAGGCGGCTTCTTTGTTCTTCCCGATGATGACGGTGTCATCGGCAAAGCCCATTACGGTTATGGATGGTAGTTCGGGTGACAGAGATGCCCCGTAATGCTTAGCTCGTCTAAGATATAATCTACGGCTAAGTTATAGAGGGCTGGTGATAATGGAGATCCCTGCATCACACCAGTCCGGGATAGATTTTGTTCTACCCTTCTGCGTTTCGATTTGAGTGACGTTCCCGGTCTGAAGGTTGAAAATGATGTCTCTGAGTTTTGAAGGTATTCCTTCGGACTGTAGAGTTTTTAGAAGGTGGCTGTGAACGATATTGTCAAATGCCTTTCGAATGTCCAAGAAAATTACCGTGATGTCTTCTTTCCTCTCTTTAGCAGATTTTAACAATGCGCCGAGAATGGAAGTATTTATAATGGTGCCTGGAGTTGAACAGAATCCTCGCTGGTGTTCATTATAGTGGATGTACTCACGTAGGCGACTGTCAAGTACTCTTTCTATTACCCTCCTACTGACTGAACAGATATGATGGGTCGCCAGTTCGATACGGCCTTCGGATCGCCTTTCTTATATAGCAAAATTGTTCGTGCCTTCCGCAGACATTCGGGAATTTCGCCATTTTGTACCATTATGGTTGCTATTTTTGCGATGATAGCCTTACGTCGTCGTCTTTAAGGGCTCTCATCAAAACACGATCCGGGCCCGGTGCAGTATCCACTGCGATATGATGGACGGCAGCGGTAATTTCCTCCTTCGACACGGTGGGCACGAACGTTTCATTAATTTCTACACGCTCCGCTTCAGTGATTTTTGAAGGGTAAGTTTCCCTTTCGTGTAAATTTTCATTGGAAAGTGTATCGGAAAAGGAGCTATGGATGTTTCCAAGGTACTTGTACAAATATATTATACTGCTTGTTAGCATTGCCTGAAGGCAACGTAAGTTTTAACATGATCCCTACGGAGAAATATTTAGGTTAATTAAGTCTCCATTAGCCGACGAACTTTGCTATACACCTTTGCTCCTTTTTTGTCTCCACGCTGCGAAACCAGAAATTTAATTTCATTTATTAGGATAGCCCAAATCCAATACTCATTCCTGGCGTCCATGGTGTTTACAATGCACTGTGCTTTCTCTTATGGTTGAAAAGCTTAGTAAGGTTCTTTGTCTGTCAAGGAGGCTGCTGCTCAGCCAGATACCCTACGGTATTACTGTCACGCGGGCAGCGTAACGACATCAGCCGTAACACTTGGCTTTATTGACTGGGTCTGCAGCCTCTCGTGTTAGACAACTCCTCTGTCGGTCTCGCGAGGCTCAATGAACCTTGTTCCAGCACTTAGTTCAGAATTAAAATCACTGGACTAGTTGTGAATCGAATCCGGATCCTCCGTGTAACAGATAAACACTCTACCCGTACACTATGATGCTGGCCTTCGTATATAAGCTAGAAAAAGTTATTTCTTTCATTGACCTGTCTCAGTCTCAAACTTAGCATAGACAATGTGAAAGTGACTGAGATAAGAGCGACGCTGGAAACACAATTCCTCAGGCAGTTCTGAATAGCATGTAAATGTTGTTCATGTGGTCGGCTGATATTTACATTTCAGTGGGATTACTTAAGCCTCAAGTTCAATATCACAGTGTAAAACATTGATAAAAGCAACGGGAATCTACCCTACACTCAATTTTCTAATACACTTATTCAGTGCCTCAAGACCTGATAATGAAGCCGCTGGGGACCCAAACAACCTCCCGGCTGAGAGTCAATATTTATATATATATGCAGCATTAGACTATATATGTATGTTGCCTAGTAGACGCCCTATAATTTCATCCTAAACTGAAAATCGTGACGGTTACGTATGATAAAGTGATGCTTTCGTTTCTAATTATACTTTCACTGAGTGTAATTCTGTCAGGTCTATAACCAAAAGTGCCTGTGTATTATTTTCTATTTTTTGATTACGTTGTACCATAGTAAGTTGAAAGTTCTTTTCATTGAGCTCGCTGTTCTTTGTTACGCGATGCATGTATAACCCACCGCGTGTTCCCATCACAAAAGACTAGGGGGTTCTTCTAATCAATCAGCGGGAAGGCCTCAAACAAGTGCATTTTGATGATCGACACGACTACTCCATCCCACTCACGAAACACGTCATCAATGTTTCAGCCTTCAATATTCCCCGGTTAGCTCTCCCTTGAATATTTTACCAATACTCCTCAGTCTTCAACAATGCTGCGTCTCACAACATGATAGCTGGTTTTAATATTTAGAAACCTCCGTTATCTGAAGTACTAATCTAAACAGTAATGTTCTTTCACAAGTCTCGTTGTGAACTTCATAGAAACTACCTTGAGGTACACTGAACTTAGGGTTGCCATATTACTTCCTTGATTAATTAATTTAATGCCTTCGCTATTCATCTGTTGACATTGTGATAATGAATTCGATAAAAACCCTGTATAAACTTTCAGCGCGGATTCTGTAACTCTTTTCAGTTCACGTATACATTAACGAGGACGATCCACATGAGGTCAAATAAATGTGTATGTACTTAAGCGTGAAAGAAGTATGGGCTACATTGACAAAAAATTTGTAATATTGAATTTAAGTATGTTTGAAAAAGTCATTACCTTCTGGTGATCAAAATTTACACCATTAGCATCTAGAAACTTCTCATTTTGGTGAACCACTACACTAACAACGATGGTTAAATGATTCACAGAAATTGCTCTATAACACACCTCACTTTATTCCCGTAATTCAAGGAGTGTAGTCACATCCTTCAAGGTTCGCCAATGGTAGGCAGTGAGAGGTGTAATGTCAGGAAAATGTGGCGGAAATTGTGCAGTACGTCTTAGTCCTATCCAGCATCCTGGTAGCATATCAAGAAAGTAGGTCCTCACGACGCAGTAGTAGTGTGGTGGTGCTGAAAGTAAAATTGCTCACCTGCATACACCCAGCATGTCGAGGTTCACAAGGCCAGTGACAAGTGACCATACCTTCAAACAGGAAGGTAAAATTAATTAATCCAGACCAGATATTCAGTCTCAGTTGCAGCTCATTCCATGCTGTTGAGCACATCGTGTGACGAAGTCTCTCCCCCGCGAGCAATTCTGCCTCGTTATGGGATACATCAAAGAGCTTGAGAGCATCGCTGATAAATATTTGCTACGAGACGCTGTCACCATCGAACTGATATTCCAGAGTAGGCTGTATGAAAGCATACTGAATGCGTTGATATCCTCGTACATTTACAGTACCATGCCAAGTCCATGCCTTGATAAACATCTCCACAACATAATGAAATTTCCTCCACACTTCACTGCTGATACTAAATATTGAGGTTGATAGCAAACTCAAATATTTATATCAAATTGCAACAATTTACAACGTAATTCATCGTTACAAATTACCTGTTTTCACTGTTTCAGTATCTATTGGCGTCGCTCTTTACGCCAAGCCGGGTGGCGATTTTTATAAAGAGGGCAAATATTTGGTGTATGGGCTTCTGTTCAACCATGAAACCTTATTCCTCTGGATTCCGGCCGAACATACATGAGACTGGTTGCATTTTGCGCAGCAATTTGAAATTCTCTGGAGATTCTTTATTCAGACAATCGGTTATTTTATCATCTATCCCCTATTACTAAACTTATAGTACAGGGATACCGGACTCTTTCGATCAGATAGCGTAGTTGAATGCAGCTTGTCATTGCAATCCTCCAGTAAATATCCTAGGCTGTCGTTGATGATAGACTTTCAACTTAAATATCTTCGACTTAAATGTAATGATATTGACTTGATACTTAACTGTTCCAAAGTGAATTACACAGTATTTAATAGAACATGGCTTACCTTCTATAGACCAATGGAGTAATGTGAATGCCTTTCACTACAATTTAGCACATTTTAAGTCTTGCAGTACTTTTGAATCTTGAAATATACAGATCATCTTAATTACACTGGCTGTTAAAACGCTATGAAATAAGGAATGTACAATACGGAAATTTCAACCATATATTTTTCGAAGTAACATATTTAATTGATTAATGGTACAATACTACAGGTTAATATCCGCGCGAGAAAAGACACCGCAAATGTGCCATGCTGGTCCATTAATAACAGGTGTAATAGCCTGACTGTTGAATGCAGATATGCAAATGTGCATGCATTGTGTCGTACAGATGCCGGATGTCAGCTTGTGAGATGGAGTTTAATGCCTGTTGCACTTGGTCGGTCAATACAGGGACGGTTAATGCCGGTTGTGGGTGACGCTGGAGATGTCGTCGAATGATGTCCCATATGTGCTCGATTGGGGACAGATAGGGGGATCGATCAGGACAAGGTAACAGATCGACACTCTGTATAGCACGTTGGGTTACAACAGCGGCATGGAGGCGTGCATAAACCTGTTGGAAAACACCCCCAGGAATGCCGTTCATGAATGGCAGCACAATAAGTCGAATCACCAGACGTACGTACACATCTGCAGTAAGGGTGCGTGGGATAACCACGAGAATTCTCCTGCTGTCATAGGAAATAGCTCCCCAGACTAGAACTCCCTGTGTAGGTCCAATGTGCCGACGTCGCAGACAGGTGGAATGCAGGCGCTCACTAGACCTCCTTCTATCAACACACGGCCATCACTGGCACTAAGGCAGACACGGCTTTCATCAGAAGACACAATGGACCTCCACTCCATCCTCCGATGAGTTCTCGCTTAACACCACTGAAGTCGCAGACGACGCACAGTGGGGCAGAAGTCCTTCAAGGTCGATATTAAACAGTTCAAGGGAACCGAAGAACAGTAATGGACTGATCGGATGACAAAGAATAATAGATAACATAAATAACGCAAAATTTAACAATATTTATTTATTTATCTTTAAATTATAATGCGTTAATGCAAGGTTGTTGCAAACTTTGCACGTTCATCCTTCGTCAGTGAGGTAAGGTAACACTTAATGATTTCATTTTTCTGGGTTTTCTTTGTCGTCATTGTAAGACTCAGTTCTTATCAATATGATGAATCGGAAGACTCCTCAGTAACATCATCTTCTTTCACTGCGCACTGTGCTTGCCCAAGCAATATCATATTTAAAACTTATATCGGAAGTTCTTTAATATTTGCAGGAAGTGGTCTAGGCTTGTGATGACAGAGTCAGATGATAACAGAAATCGGCAAAAAATGTCTTCGCTCGTTTCGTCTCTGGCACACTTACGAGGAAAGCCTTCTCCAAATTTCTTAATCTCCTTCTTACGCGCTTCTTGTGCCTCTTCGGATAACTAACCAATATGTAGTAAAGAATTCGCCATCACTGCTGGACCTTGAATTAGTAGTTTGTGTACTGTTGGCAGCATACAGAACCAAGGGTACTTTTCCACAAATAACCTGGCGGTATTAATACAGCATGATTGAAACTTATCTGGATTAATACGAAAGCTACTGTAAATGGCGGTAAGTACTATGCGAAATAGTTGTATTACTTCACGATCAAGTCCTGTTACACATGCCGATATCGCATTATTCTAAAAGAAACATCTTGCGGTATTACCATCATTGCAACTGCCAAATTCAGGCTTTGGTCTGTCCGCTAATAAACCCATCTTTCCTTGGAATTCCTTCTGTATAATTTTTCTTGGTTTCAGACACTATCCTCTCGGCTTCCCCGCGTGCCCGCTATGTTTTAAATGGAATCCTTTAAGATAAAAGCAGCAGGCACTGAAAGCATCGAATCCAAGTGCGCAGGACTGAAATACCAAGTCGTAAGTAATGGGAGTGTACTCCCATTTTTTGAGCGTTTTCGATATCATTGAACTGTTCCCAAGTCGCTCCACATAAATAGCATCTTTGTGTGTATTTCGTGCCTGTCAAGGCATTAAAAACCTTCACGTCAATCATAGTAAATATCAGTGGCTTAAAATAATATTCATTTATTTATTTCCCATACAGTGGGTTGTAGAACGGTTATCAGGCTGTAAATGTATGCTTTCTCACGTACTGAAAGGTTCGCACTCTCTGGTTTCAACTGCTTTCTGATTGGCCGTAAGTTTTGCCAGAGAACCGTTTAGTCGTCTTCGAACTTTCTGTTTAGTACCTGCAGCGGGACGATAGATGACAGAAAGACACTAGAACAAGAGATGTCCACTTCATTGGCAGTGCATTTTTCTTTGTACGGAGTTAAGCCAGAGATTCCGTTAAATTCCCATTTATAAATTATTTTAAATTTACAAAACCAGCAGGAACTTCCTGATGCAAAACCACTTCACTTAAAGAGTTCATCAAATGACTACCTGTGTGATCTACCAACCTACTTGAACACACCCAGTACTTACAGAAATGCATACTCGTTTAGTATAGCATAATTTCTTCGCTTCTTGGATCGCTTTATATGAAGGAAATATATTTCTGTCCTTAGATCTCACAACTTCACACTTATGTCTTGGAAGTTTAGCTTCTATAATCACGGAAAGAGATTCCTCTCCAGTCAATGTAGAGATCTCCTGTTGTGCCGAATGCGGAATAGCTTTTCTATATCGCCTTTATCTTCTTTTCTCCATTGCCTGTATATAAGTATAGAAAAGCACAATGATACCTGAAGTCACCTTTCATTTACACATTAATTTACATAGTAATTATTAATAAATCTATCATACATTCTATGTTATTCGGACCATTTCTGCTTATATTGTGATACTAATTGAGAAATGAGATGATTGAGTTTATTCTCAGAGGATTCGGGACAATTAGTTAATACGCGAATTTGTTCTTTAAAGAAACAAATTTGTTTTTGAATATTCTTGTACCTGTCCCGCTCATGATAGTAACTAAATTGATTCTGAACAAAGACAGATGAACGCACGAACGTTTCTTTTGTCGAAAGGGGCAAAAACGGGCAAAGTTTGTCATTATATACTTAGAATAGAATGTATGCTCGAGGCAATGCAACAAAAAGTTTACTTGGGCGTATTTGGAAGGTATAAATCTTCAACAATTCATGAATTTACGGCAATTGTGTCAACAGTTGACACATACATTTTTGTACAACAGACACAATATTTTCGCAATATTATGACGATATACGTTTACTCACTTTTCGATGAATCAATCGTGTTAATTTCGTTCCACAGTTCCTTCGTGTTTACACAATACAAGCTCAAACACACTAGCATACACCCAGCGCGTACTGCGTGAACTCACCAACTGACCAGCTTAGACGTTGCAACACGTCCGCCCGAACAGGTCAGGGCCAAGTCGGTGCAAGTTTCAGATAGAGCAATCTTCCACGTATGCAACCACGATCAAGAAACATGAAACAGCCGAGTTTTGATTTTTGAATATTTATCTTGATTTACTGCCTCCTGCCCCACTGTGCGGTGGTGGTTTGGGGTAAGTGGAATACACGCTGCAGGGCGTCTGGCTCGGAGCTGTCCTTCAAGTAACCGATATCGAACAGTTCGTCGCGTCACTGAGGTGCCAGCTGCCGCTCGAATTGCTGCTGCAGACGCAGTCCGCTGCGCCACAACCATACGCCGAATACGGCAGTCCTCCCTCTCGGCGGTGCCACGGGGACGTCCGGAGCCCGGTCTTCTCGCAAGCGTACCTTCTTTTGACCACTGCTACCAGCACGCATGCACAGTGGAGACATTCCTGCCAGGTCGATCTGCAATAGCGAGGAAGGAAAATCTACCTTGACGTAGCCCTATTATACGGCCTCGTTCAACTGCAGTGAGCTGTTGATACTGACCTCTTCGTCATCATAAAGGCATTCTTGACCCAGTGACAGTCACTCCGTCCAATCTCACAGGTAACTAACGCTCTCGCACAATATATGCCGTTTTTAAAGCAAAGCTGACGTGCAACGTCATGGGGCCGCTACTAGCGCCATGCTATTGCGATTTGCGGGAAATTTGAATCAACATCATCTTGTATAAACACACCTACCAACGTTCGTTAATCTAGCACAACCCCTTCTTGGTGTTTGGATACATTTTTCTGCCAATGTATTTCGATTGCCTTTAAGTTTTCCAGTCTGTCGAACATAGGATACAAATTTATAAAATACCCTTACATTCGTGAAGAAAGCAGTTTATTAATAACAGCATCATCAGATTCTTTCAAATACTAATTTGCATGTTAGTGGTTTAAATGACCGCAGCGAGAACGGCAGGACGTGAAAGGAAACATTGTAGAAAGTAAACTGGAGATAGGGACCAGATAGGCACGACTTACACATACTAGGGCACTGCAATGTGATGAGTGCAGTTCTAGGATAATGTAGGCTGTATACAGTATTTATTTGAGCCGACCCCGTGGTGTAGGTGTAGCGTGCCTGCCTCTTACTCGGAGGCCCCGGGTTTGATTCCCGGTCAGGTCAGGGATTTTTACCTGGACCTGAGGGCTGATTCGAGGTCCACTCAGCCTACGTGATTAGAATTGAGGAGCTAACTGACGGTGAGATAGCGGCCCCGGTCTTGAAAGCCAAGAATAACGGCAGAAAGGATTCGTCATGCTGACCACACGACACCTCGTAATCTGAAGGCCTTCGGGCTGAGCAACGGTCGCTTGGTAGGCCAAGGCCCTTCAAGGGCTGTAGAGCTATGGGTTTTTTAATATATTTATCGCCGAGCTGAAATATGCGTCAGAAGGTTAAGGTGCTGGCTTTCTGAGCAGGTTTGACCCTGGCTCAGTCCGGTGGTATTTCAAGGTTGTAAAACACGTCAGCCCTGTGTTGGGCAATTTCCGGGCACGTAAAAGAACTTCTGCAGGACAAAATTTTGGCACCTCGATGTCTTCGATAACCGTAATATTCGTTAGTGTGAAATCAAACCAATAACATTTTTCTTATTCTTCTTCTTCTTCTAATCTATTTACTTTACTGATTATTTATTGCATTTCAGACAAGTACAGTACAAATCCAATAACTAGAAACACATATATGTGATGCATACACGTTAATTAGAATACTAGTGTTACTTAAACTATGGTACGTAATGACATTCACTATCTTTATGGATAACTGACATTCATGGCAGTGACGTTAAATAAATTTACTTTGCTTGTTCGTAATGGTAATCTGCAAGTGCCAGTGCCTCTCAAACGCCCAAAATCTCACGCGTGCAGAGCGAGGCGCAAGAGCTCCGTGCACTGTGCATCGGTGCCGCTCGCTGCCGCTCGGTATGGCTCGGATCAACGCTTCGTCTCTGGGCTACTCGGCTATGCTCGGCTCTACTCGGCTATACTCGGCTCAACTCAGCCCGGATTTGGAGCGCTACGGCGCAAGTTGGGGAGAGGGAGACAGGGGGAGCGAGCGAGACAGGCGTGAGGAAAGAGAGAGTTAGCGCTATTGCTCCAAATCGAGGAGTGGGGGTCTGCACTCTGATCAACCAAGCCAAGTCGTCTTTTGCACCGTGCACAGTGCATGCACCACGCGCATGCACCCTGAGAGGCCCTGCAGTAGATAGATGAACATGTGAAAAAAATTACTCACAAATTACTCGTAATCTGTTTACCCTCCAGGGTCGGTTTTTCCCTCGGACTCAGCGAGGGATATCACCTCTACCGCCTCAAGGGCAGTGTCCTGGAGATTCAGACTTTGGGTCGGGGAGACAACTGGGGAGAATGACCAGTACCTCGCCCAGGCGGCCTCACCTGCTATGCTGAACAGGGGCCTTGTGGAGGGATGGGAATATTGGATGGGACAGGCAAGGAAGAGGGAAGGAAGCGGCCGTGGCCTTAAGTTAGGTACCATCCCGGCATTTGCCTGGAGGAGAAGTGGGAAACCACGGAAAACCACTTCCAGGATGGCTGAGGTGGGAATCGAAATCACCTCTACTCAGTTGACCTCCCGAGGCTGAGTGGACCCCGTTCCAGCCCTCGTACCACTTTTCAAATTTCGTGGCAGAGCCGGGAATCGAACCCGGACCTCCGGGGGTGGCAGCTAATCACGCTAACCACTACACCACAGAGGCGGAGCACTCACAAAACTTACAATATAAAAAATTCTTCTTGGACCTATAATTATAATTTAAAAAGTTGCAAGGCGATTTTTTAAAAAGCGATGTCTAATTTCTCTTTGGGAAAATTAAATAATCAAAAAATGTCTTTCATTAAATTAAACTCGAATTGATAACAATAAATGTATTTGCTACTAACTAATTGCTTTTGGAGAGTCGTCTTTATGAAATTTGGAGTCAACAGGTGTAGGATGCAGTGCATCAAAAGGGCGAAACTGACTCAGGGCCTATTAAATTACCACGAATGAATTAATCAGTTACCCAGAGTATGATGAGGTGAGGCATCTTTTATTAAAGAGCCTCTCAGTCATGGCCGTCAATCAATACTTCACATCACAACCCCGAAGATCACATCGACCATCTGCACTCTAACGCTCCTCTTCGAAAATATATCTCTCAGTCATAGCCATCCATCAATGCTTCACATCACAGCCTGCAAGGTTGCTAGGTAACATCGCGTAGTACATTTTGTAACGCTAATTTCGTGACGCAATTCTTTTTTTCAGTGTTCTTTAAGTTCGCACCGACACAGGTAACTCTTAAGGTGACGAAGCGATAGGAAAGTGCTAGGAGTGGGAAGGAAGCGGCTGTGGCCTTATGCAAAAATTTCAGATGACCCCCAGCTGTAAGTCACATTTATGTCAAAAATAATGTGAAAGAAAATATGCCAGTGTCACAAATCAGTCGTTATATATTTTAAACGAATTTAGTAGAGATATATGATTATAATGTTCAGTTGACAATACATCGTGGTTAGCGGAATGATGTGAATTTAGGACTCGAAGGAAATAAAAGAAATTGTAATTTTTATTCTAAAATTAACAATAATGATATCTGACTCCTTACCTGAATGGTCAGCATTGAGATCTTTGGTTCAAAGGGTCCCTAGTTCGATTCTCAGCCTAGTAAGGGATTTTAATCGCGTTTCATTAATTATTCTGGCTCAGGGACTGGGAGTTTGTGTTTGTCCCAACATTATCCTCTTCATATTCACACAACACACCACATTACCAACCACCACAAAAACACACGATAGTGATTACATCCATCCGCATAGCGTTCACGTCAGGAAAGTCATCCAGCCGTAAAACAGACCCGTCACAGCACAGGTGTTTAAAACGGAATAATAATAATAATAATAATAATAATACATTTTATGAGACGTAATCTGACATGATCACAAGTAACGAAAACGTGTCCTGTTATCCGAGGTGACACTTATGGTGTGATTGCTATTTTAATTGCACATCTTTCGACGCTAGCTTTCACACCGTTGTCTGTTCTGACGACCCTTTTTAGGTTCATGTTGTGTGCAATTGTCACTTATTGGAAACAAGTATAAATGCCATTTGAATGTTAAAATACTTTTTTTTAAACCTTAATAACTGAGACAATGCTTTCTGAACTTAACCTAATACAGTCCGAGTCACACCATATTCTGTCCTCACTATGGTTCAGTTCACACAAGTGACACATCTTTTTGCATTTATCTTAAGGTGGTGGTGGACAAAGAATTTCAACACATTAATTATTTTTTCACTTTTTCATAATCAGTGACAAGTTTACGCATACGAATAGAGAATAAGATTCTCTTATAGAATGAAATCTTATTCTAGTATTAAGCGATTCCTTTCCGTGTATATAATAGTGTTTATATCTTGTTTAGAAAGGGTTATTTTAACTAGGTCGAGACTGAAAAGTATGGTTTCCATCTTTAAAAAAATTATTTCGAATTAACATCCGCACTGTTCCTTCCACAATTCTTTCGAACGCGCTCTCAGGTATGCTAAATGAGAAAGTATCACATTATCATCCATGTTATAATGTTCACTTATTCCTAGCGTTCCTAATTTTGTCCAATCAGGGCCGGCTGGCAGACTTAAAATCAACTTTTACTGCCTTATATAACGTTAATTTTATAAGCAGAATATGAGTGCAATAGGAAATCTATACAATCCAAGTGATTTGCCTACCTGAAGCTTTCTAATAAATAATAAAATATATGTTGAGAATGATTAGATTTCTTGAAATACGGAATAAATAAGTGAGAGATATTAATAGGGCATCATTGGTATCATCATGCAGCAATCAGTCTGCATTTCTGATGTCACCATCGGAAAGTTGACATGTCAACGACGAAGGATATTGAAATATTCATGGTAGAAACCCCGTCGGTCAATCACGGTAGAGTGGCAATTCTTGTGGGGCCAATGGTACTCTTGAATAGAATCCAAAGCCAAGTGCGGTGTTTGTGCAGGCTGCCGTCATTTCATTGGACTTTGTGATTGACTCCATTGCATTATGTAAGTCTTCTTCATGGCTGGCCTTTACCATTGTCTGAATCTAACGTTCAATAACAATTCCAATTCTATCATGCGACCGTGTGAGGAACAAGGCACGCTACAGTCAGTCATACATTAGATATGAAAACTATAAATAGCTGTCCGTAGAGTGTGTAATGTACGAGTCAAGCACTTTCCAGCTAAGAAGCCATTTCTCACTTCAATGAATGTGTGGTAGAACAATATCGTTATATCCTTTCTACTATTGGAATTTTTCCAAATAGTTCACGTCAATCTGGCGAAGATTTACGATCGGATGTCCTTCCAGACGAAAAACTTATGCGGAGAGATACATTCAGTACCTACTGCAAGTCTCTGTGGTGATCGGTAATGAGGAGTGCTGTATTAATACGAAAAAATAACCTCAGCCCTCGAACCAGGGGAATTATTCAGACATGGCAAGAATCCCAAATCCTATGGGGAATCGAATCCAGAACCCTTTTTACTGACGGCTGCTACGCTGACCACCCATGTGCAGAGTCGGACTGAAAAAATCGAATTATTCAGGGTATTTTTTTATAGAAATATTCTTCTACTGTCTCTTTTTTTCGCACTGCATCTTCATACCTGTTCGGGGTTTAAAAACAACAAAACTGATGTTAAGAATTGGAGAGAATACTTTGAGGAGTCATTCATAATCTAAAGTGATACCTCAAGTTAATAAATATGGTGTAGGTATGTTAGAATAGGTGCCTGTTCCTGTGGTGGTTGGTAGTGTAGGGCGTTGTCTGAATATGATGGTGGAAGTTTTGAGACAAACACAAACACCCAGTCCCCGAGCCAGAAGAATTATTCACACGCGATCAAAATCCCCGACCCGCCGGGAATCGAACCCGGGACCATCTGAACCGAAGATCTCAATGCTGATCATTCAGCCAATGAATCAGACTATTTATTAGTACATTTAAACATTACAATTAAACTTATTAACCATTTCAATCCAATTTCTAAATAGTAGTATTTTTTAAAAGTTTATTTATTTTGCTCTGGACGTTAACAGAACTATATAGTCTAGGACAAACATGTATGTTACCCTCCCTAAGTTTTATTAGTGCTTACTTTCGTGTCATCAGTCTTTATAGAGTTATCTTACAATTACAACATACATTTTGAATGCATTGAATGAATGACTATATGAATTGGTGAGTGAATGATTTCATGATTGAATTGTATTGGTGGATGAATGAATGAAGAAACTCTCTTCTCAACCAGTCACGGATAGCCATCAATTGAGGAGAGAGCAGTCATGATTGAGTGGATGAATGAATGTACTGTGTAACAAAATATAAAAAAAAAAGTCCTCCCTCTCAATCCCGGATAATCACCAACTTGGGAGAGAATTTCATGAATGAATGGATGAATTGAATTTAATGAATTAATGAATAAATTGAAATGCATGAATGATTTTATGACCGAATCATATTCATGCATGATTGAATGAATAAACTCCTCTCACCCATACACGGATATCCACCAACTGGGGAGAGAGCATTCATGAGTGAGTGGATGAATGAAAGAACTGTATTAAAAATGTCACCTCTCCCAGTCATGGATAACCACCAACATGGGAGAGAGTAAAATGATTTATGAAGTAATAATGATTGCAATTTCGCGTGGCTATTACTAGCCTGCTGCCCTTGTAAGGCAGACCCTTCGACGAGGGGGGCAAGGGGGGAGGGCGGGGGTATCTTCCGTGTGTAGGAAACTGCGTGTTATTATAGTTGAGGATAGTGTTGTGTGTGGTGTATGAGTTGCAGGGATGTTGGGGACAGTACAAATACCCAGTTCACAAGCCAGGAGAATTAACCATATAAGGTTAAAACCTCCGACCCGACCTGGAATCACACCTGCTGCCCTCTGAATCGAAGGCGATTAAGCCTGCCATTTAGCCAAAGAGCTGGACTTTTACGTAAAAGTGAATACTTCAGTTTTGCACTGTTATGTAAGGCACAGAAGAAAATGAACACAATCTAAAATAAGTCCAGTTAAGATTCGTTCTATAACATTTTCCAGTTCATTCGGCTGAGTACAAATATCAGTAACGACGATACTATTGAATAACAACACAATTTAACACGTTCCTTGAATCGTTATAAACAATTTCTAGTGCACACTAAATACATTATTTTTCTGATAGGCTACTATCGGAAGGCAACAAAAGGCAAGTATAAAATAATTTTGAATGAAAGTGAGGACTTTATCAGTAGACAATTGATCTTATGAAGATAGTAACGTAAACATTTTCTTATATTTTAACAATATATTTATCTTCCTTGCATATCAATATTTTTGTATATGTTGTATATTAAATATCTTGTATGTATTTCATGTATATTTTATGTATGTATTCTGATGAGCGGTAAGTTATTGACTGCTGCTGTTTTTACAAAATTATTCCTGAAATTTGGGAGTAAGATTTATTGGTTGAGTGGTCAGCGTTGAGGTCATTGGTTCAGAGGATTCTGGGTTCGATTACCAGCCGGGAAGAGGAGATAATCGCGCTCTGATTAATACTTCTGTTTCGGGGACTGAATGTTTACGTTTGTCCGAAAACACTCCTCTTCATGTTCCGATAACACACCGCACTACCAACCACCACAGAAATATGCAATAGTGATTACATGGAGTTGGCATCAGAAAGGGCATCCGGCCGTAAAAGGGGGCCTAACCATAATGTGAGACACAGTTCGCAGCCGCAACCAAACATATGGGGGGAAAGCAGTAGAAGAGGAAGATTCCTGAAATTTAGGAATTAATTCGTGACACATTAAAATTAACCTTCGAAAAGAGCTCAGAATTATCCAGCAAGTTATCAGTTATATGTTATGGATGGGAAAAGTTCTAATTACAACAATCTTTCGAATTTCTTTGTTGGAATATTTATAACTATTATTTTGAACATTGCACATCGACATTCTCCTTTCTTCTACCTTTCACTTTTCAGACACGTATTCCATGTAACCCACATATTTGTATCGTGTTGCAGTGGGAGCCCCGCATCCAGCGAGCTCCATTACAATTACTATTCTATCTGCTTTATACCACACAGCTTCCACCTACGCCAGCTCATGAATAGTGTCCTAATTACGGAGAGACACATGCACATATCAGGGCTTGCTTGTATGTTGATAGCTAAATCTTGTGATTCATACAAACATTCGTTGTGGATGTTCACGACATTGTGAGGAGCAAAATGGATGTTTAATTAATCGTAATATTGTTACAGAATTCTATGTTGGCAACACAGTTCTTTCATTGTCATACAATAAAGTAGCACCCTCTAGCCCTCGTTCTGAAGCCACACCTCAGACCTGTACGATATTTTTTCTATCCTCCAACTTAATATCTACGTCACCCCGTATTCCAAAGATTCACCCTCCCATCCTTCGATAGCACACGTTCTTTCCTCTCCGAGTTGATCCACGCCCCGCTGAAATGCTCAAATTCAATCCAATGCCCTCTCCAATTCGCCTTTCACTTGCCCCCACCCCCCACTCCAATCTAAATAGTGATAAAAACTAAACATTTACATCTTGATAAGTTAAATTATGTGTTCTTGTACAGGATCATCCAATTGCCACAGAACGGCCGCTGAGATAAGGCTGAAGTCTCGGTTGGCAAGCTATCGCTTCCTGTCGGTTGGGCAATACGAGAGCACGCTAGATATTTTCTTACAAATTGCTTTACGTCGCACCGACACATCTAGATCTTATGACGACGATGAGAGAGGAAAGGGCTAGGAATGGAAAGGGAGCGTCCGTTGCCTTAATCAAGGTACACTCCCAGTATTTGCCTGATGTGATAGTGGGAAATTACTGTTGCGATAGTTTAATAATTGTGATAGTAAAGGATCGTCGTCTTACTAAATAATGCCAGGCAAAGATCATTTACAAAGAAGTATGACCAAAAAAGGAAAGATTGAAACCCCACCCAAAAAAGAGAAAAATAAGTACACACCTAGTTATGTTTTTTTGAGTCACCAAATTTTTATTTTGAACATGGATGTCAGTGATAAATGCAAAATCGAATAAAAATGACACCAAAGTAGAGACTGATACAAAAAAACCGAACTTGAATAAGAAAAGAGGGATGAGGAAGGCGAAACAAAGTGACGCGCAGCTCAACCTGCAAGAGAAAAGGGAAGGGGAAAACACTAAGGACGAATAGAACGTTCTACTGAGGCAGTAATAGCGTTTTCAGCCATTCAAAATCTTCATGATAAAACACTATTGCCATGGCACAGGGGAGAGAATTCAAAGTTTTTAAATGGCCTGGCGATAATACCAAACGGGCCTGAAAGGCCGCCGAAAGGATATTAAAATTTGGGTAAGATTCTTAGCTCACCATCTGCCATGTAGAAAGAGTTCCAGTTAAAACGCTGCGAATAAAACAGTTAAGAGCATCCACACACCAATACAGTCGAATCCCGGACTGATGAGTCGGGGAAAATTGCAAGTTTATATAGCAGAGAGAGTCGGCATGAGGAACATACAGCAAGTATCACGAGGTGTTGATTGGCAGGTGTGACGTGGCGATGTGACGTAACAGGCGGCCCGGAACAAGTTGATGCTCGCCAGTACAGCAGCTGACGTGCAACAGAGATGGCCGGGAGAACCAGTGAATAAGGAATGTCCATATATGAACGTGTCGTAGACAGTAGTAGCACGGGAGAGGACATTACATATTCCCCTTCACCCGTAGCAGAAGGAGACGATATCCAAAATGTTGAAGATGAATCTTCTTCGATTGGCACTGATCTCAGAGAAGCGATGATGGTCTACGAGGGAAAACGACTGAAAAAGAAAGCAAAATAAGAAGAGAAAACGGTTCAGAACAAGAGGGGTGGTGGGAGGGTGAAGAGAAAGAGAGGAATTAAGTGGAACGATGGAAAGGAAAAGGGATTCACAATACAAGTAGTTTGACGGAAAAAAATTAATTTGGATATATATATTGTACCAGTAAAATAGCCCGACTTTATGAATTTAAAGTTAGCACGAAGTAGGTTTCAGGGCAATTCTGGGTGGTTTCTAGCTAGGGCTTGGTACAGGAGGCAGGGTCCTATCTACAAGAAATGTTTGTAAATAGATTGAATAATAGTTTTTATTCAGAAAATGCATTTCAAAGTGCACATCACCTTACTGTTGATAGTCGCTGTCTTCAACACCGCCTTTTGATGACCCGTGCTCCCAGTTCACCAGACTGAACGGGGCAGGAACACGTTCTGGAAGTTGCCAATATTACGTTGAGATAAGGCCGGAACATCCAGGTTGGTTTGATATCGGTTTGAGTCTCGAACGTTCGACGTTCTGGACGATCTCCGACGTTCTCCGACGATCTCCAACGATGTTGCGGGGTAATCACTCGTCACATAACTTATACGAGTGTCCAGAATTACACAGTCCCCCGACACTTTGGTTTAACAGCACTGTTTCATTTAATATGGTTGGGATATGTGTCGAATTCACTCTTAATCTTGTAGATAGAATTTATAATTTCACTAAAGATGAAGATGCGGGTAGCATGGAGATGGGAAGAAAATAAAGCACAGTTCATGAATAGAAATAATGAAATTGAAAATTGTTCACGCACTTGGCACAGTTCGTGGTGATTTTCCACTAAATAAAGTAGCACTTGACATTGAAAGAAATGTATGACTGCTCTAGAATTTATCAAAGACACTGCTGTCAGTCATGAAACAACACTAAACACTTTGACGAAAATATTAAGTTGAAATGAAAAGCATAGTTCGCGCACTTGATATTAAATAAAATATGTGACTGTTCGAGAGTTTATCAAAGACACTGCTGTCAGTCACACACAAATAATTTGCACACTGTTCAGAAGAAATAATACACAATTTTGTTTGAATTGGATAAAGAACACAGTTTGAGTTCGAAGTGAAACACTGGTGTCTTAGCACACGATTATAGTAAACACTGCATTAACATTCATGGGAAAGTTCGAACACTTTCATAAATACTCGTGTCTATTAAGAAAATTATGCTGACTGAGATTTAAAGAAAAACTGTCACAGTTAACAGTATAACGTAATAGTGTCACACTGAAATTAATGATATGTGTTCAGAGATTAAGCTCTGCTGACTTAGATTTAAAGAGGAATATCACAGTTCGTAGAATATTGCAGTAGTGTCACATTTAAATTAATATTGGTTCGGAGATTAAGTTTCACACAGGCAACGTGGTAATGAACTCAGTTCCACAAGAACGAAAGTAAGTTATATCGAGACGTTTCTACTGTACATGCACACAGAATATAAGTTGTGCTTTACTGCTGTCACTAAGTCCAATACACTTGTCACAAACGAAGTTCCAACAGACGCAAAAATTGTAAGTTCAACTTAACTATGGACTCAATGTCCATTATAAAGACTTTGTTATACATTAGAGTTCACACGCGCACAATTGATAAGTTCAACACGACTGTCAAAGTTTTAAGTCCCACATGAAGACTTTAAATATTCGAAGATAGACTCTGTCAGCACTTCGACGAACACTGCAGCGTGGAGAGTCAGGCTGAACACTCAGCTAAGACTGTCTGATCTGGATAAAGTGAGCTCTTCTTATATTCAGTTTGGGGCTCCTATATCATCATTGATTATCTCGCGAATCCCTCGACAGATTTACTTGAGATTCACAATTTGAGACGCTTACGTTATCCTCTTCAAAATGACGTATCGCTCAAGTCGCTGCGATTATTATTGCAGAAGTTTAAAAAAAATTTCAATCGAATGTTCGCGAAGGGGTGACGTTCATATCCAGAACATACCAGGTCAGGCAGGCTACACGTGGCGTCAGGCGGGTAGTCTATCCTGTCCCTGTAGCTACGTCACACACACACACACACACACACACACACAGCTGTCGCTGGTTCATATGCTCGCTCCTCCGAACGTAAACAAACCAAGTTCGCTCTGAACGTCTTGCGTGATAATGAACTACAATTAATAGCCAAAAAATACGGCACGTACAGGTCGTAACCAGTACAATATATATATAAAACATTTTTTTTACTAGAAAGAGGAATCAACTTTATTTAATTAAGAAAATAAAAGAGAAAATAAAATATTTATTTATGTAACTCTTAAATTAGGTCCTCAATCATTTTGATTAGAAGGAGTCCCATGGGGCATATATTATACAATAGAAAAGAAAGGATTAGACCGTCCATACATGGGGAGTCCAGGTTGAGGGGGTGGTGTGTGAAGGACTAAAAACAGTGGTGAGCCAAGAAAAAGTTTATGATAAAGATTTCTCTAATTGCGAAAAATATGCTTGTTTAATTTCCAAAGAATTTGAAACGAGTTGAAAGAGCACAGTGACTGGAGAGGAAAAAGAAGGAATGCGGTACGGACCAAGCCAACAAGGGCAAAGCTTAGCGGAAATTCGGTTCTCTGCAGAACTTTGGGGATGGTTTTTTAGGAGAACCAGATCAGATAACTTAAACCTTGCCGGGCGGAGCCGCGAGTCACATGTCCGCCTATGAACATCCCTAGTCTGACGCCGTTTAGTGAGAACCAATTCAAGCTAAGAATTGGTAAGCTGATTAGAAGGAGTCTCTAAGAGGGTAGGTAAATCCCGATTCAGAGACAAGGGTGTATGAAAATCCATACCTAAAAAACAATTTAGCAGGGGAAATGGGGCCTACTATCGTAACTAAAACTCCCCAAATAGATTGTAAACGCACAGTAAACAAGGGCCCTTCTATTGTAATGGAAAATTCCCAACTCAATTGCAAATGGCAGTAGGCAAGTGAGCCTTCCGTTATTTTCACAACTCCGCAACCCGGACTTTGCATTGGAAACAAGGTATGGTGACCTTCCCATGCTGCTTCTTGGATAACGCTAATAGATATGCAATTAAGAAATCTTATTCACTGTGTGTACAGTAATTTACTTCCATATCCGTATACAGTGTAGAATACCTTAGCGAAGCACGGGTACATTTGCTAGTCTATATATTAAAAAATAACATGTCCTGACTGACTGACTGACTGATTCATCATCGCCGAGCCGAAACTACTGGACATAAAGAAATGAAATTTTGAGTATAAATTTGTATTACAATGTAGGTGCTTACTAGGGGAGGATCCCACTGTCGGCAGCCCTGAATATGGTTTTCCGTGGTTTCCCATTTTCACACCAGGCAAATGTTGAGGCTGTACCTTAATTAAGGCCACGGCCGCTTCCTTCCAACTCCTAGGCCTTTACTATCCCATCGCCGCCATAGGACATATCTGTGTCGGTGCGACGTAAAGCAATTAGCAAAAAAAATAACTAAGGGGATTTTTTGATGTTCCTCTACTAGGGCGGGGGGTGAAAATGGGGGTAAATTTTTTTAATGAGTGTATCTATATCTCAAAAACTTAAGAGTTTAAGGACGTGAAAGTTGGTATTTGGAATCTCCTTTAAAAATAAGGAAACATGTACTTTTTTGTTTCCAGCAAATCCTCTTAAGGGGCATGCAAAAAGATGAAAAAGAGGTTAAATAACTTTTATGAGGATATTTATATCTCATAAACTGAAGATGTTACTGTCATGAAAATTGATATTTTGAATCTCCTTTAAAAATAAGGAAACACGCGATTTTTTGGTTTCTGTGTGGAAAATCTACTTAAGAACGCGTGAACAGGAGTAACAAAGGAGGTTAATCTTTTAAACGAGAATATCTATAATATATCTCAAAAAGGTAACACGTTACAAACGTGAAAATTATTATTAAGAATCTCCTGTAAAAGTAGAGGAACACCCATAATTTGTTTCCTGAAAAACCACTTAAGGGGAATTAAAGGGGTGAGTTTTTAAAATGAGCATATCTACAATATATCTCAAAAACAGAACATAATACAGACGTGAAAATTGGTATTTTTAATATCTTTTTAAAAAGTTACATGTATTTTTTGTTTCGGAAGAAAAGCACTTAAGGAGTGGGGGTTGTAAAAGGGACTGAAAAAGGGGTTGAATTCCTTTTGTGTGGATTCTTATATCTCAAAAATTGAAGATGTCACAGAGATGAAATTTGTATTTGGTATATCCTTTGGTATATCCTTTTTTCGGAAAATCCAACTGGGGGAGCGGGGAATAAAAGGAATTGAAAAATGAGTTGAATTATTTCTTTGGGTATATTTATATCTCAAAAGCGAAGGATGTTACGGTCGAGAAAATAGGTATTTGGAATATGCTTTAAAAATAAAGACACACGTATTTTATGGCGGGGAAGGGTGGAGGCGGGGGTTGAAATCTAATTAAGGACGGTGTAAAACTAGTTCAATCATTTTATGAGGATACAAATGAGAAGTGGACTTAAAACAATACACTTCTAAGGAGTGTTTGACTGGAGGGTGAGGAATGATGTCAAAAATATGCATTTAAGTGAAATCGTCTGAATTATGAATTTAAAATTTCAACTAATACCTAGGCGCTAAATAACAGAAGGTTTGAAACAAATGTAACCGCTCAGAGATTTAAATGGGGGTTAAGATCCGAAAACAAATATATTCATTGAAAGGGTTTAACGTACTAAGACAAAATCCAAATTCTAGGTGTGAAACAGGAAATACTTCTTTTAACGTTCCACCCCTAAAGTGTTAAATCTGATTATCTCCGTAAACGAAATTATTCATCTCCAAAACCTTTCGAAATAAAAAGTCGTAATTTTACGAGAGGGGCCTTCTTTGTCTTACGTGCAAAATATCATATACTTCAAAACATTTCTCCCCTAAGGGATTTAGATAGTGGATGACTCTCAAAAGCACAATAGGCCCTACCTATTCTTCTGAAACCGTTCCATACTCGAAATTAATTTTTTTTATGAAGGGTGGTCTTCTATATCCTAGATGTTCATAAATATTTAAAAACATTCTCTCCTTAAAAATGTATTAATTCCTCCATTACTGTTCGACGTACAAAATCAAAATTTCACTGGTTGGTTTAAACATGCAAATTCTTCCTTATGGGTTTAAAATGAGTGTTAAATCAGAAAACAAATAACCATTCCCTCAAAACCATTTGACGTACGAACTGCGGGCGTATTTTACAGGCTCAGCTGACCGTGGACTCTCCAAACTGTGATACTTTGAAAAATAACTTCCAGTTTAAAACCGTACCGGAACACGAGTATCTTGCTAGTTCCTTATAGTTGTATTCCGTCTCATCCTCGACAAATATAATTCACAAAAACATTATTTTGCACCATGGATATGCCATTCGTCTATGTCCATTTGGGTTGATATTGGTTCTTTTTTTTTTTCATCAACACCAAGAAGTAATGAACCTTTTATTTTAGCATGCAATTGATTCTCAATCGTAGTAGTTAGCTGCTACCCTTCTCCTTCCTCTATAGACCATTAAGTTTGGAATACCATTCATACCTCGGACTGAACGCCACCTTGAGCCATTGCCGGTACACGTAAGGGAGCAGAATGACGGGTGCACTACGGAAGCTCCAGTTTTAGAGTGCAAGGAATCCGAACAACATGGCGTGATGCTTCATCTCAAAAATCTCATGTGGAATTCGAAACGCGATCGCCTAAATCAGAAGCAATCAACTTTGTTACTCGGTTATCTTGCTATTTGCTTTACGTTCCACCGACACAGATAGGTCTTCTGGCGACGATGGGATAGGAAAGGCATAGGAAATGGAAGGAAGGTGCCGTGCCTGGTGTGAAAATGGGAAACCACAGAAAACCTTCTTCATCCGACAGTGGGGCTCGAACGCACTATCTCCCGATTACTGGATACTGGCCGCACTTAAGTGACTGCAGCTATCGATCTCGGCGCTCGGTTATCACGACAACCGGTAGTGACAACTATTGAACAGTACAATAAATAAAATAAATAAACAGAAAATACGTGGCTATATAGTCCGGCCTTTAGTTTATATCCGTTGTAGGGTTGATCATGGGAGACTACTGGCAAAAATGAGTGCAATTGGAATTGAAGAATGAGTGACTGAATGGGTGGCTCTGTTTCTAGAAAATAGAACTCAGAGAATTAGAGTAGGTGAAGCTTTATCTGTCCCTGTAAAAATTAAGGGGGGAATTCCTCAAGGCAGTATTATTGGACCTTTATGTTTTCTTATATATATCAATGATATGTGTAAAGAAGTGGAATCAGAGATAAGGCTTTTCGCAAATGATGTTATTCTGTACAGAGTAATAAATAACTTACGAGATTGTGAGCAACTGCAAAATGACCTCGATAATGTTGTGAGATGGACAGTAGACAATGGTATGATGATAAACGGGGATAAAAGTCAGGTTGTGAGTTTCACAAATAGGAAAAGTCCTCTCAGTTTTAATTATTGCGTTGATGAGGTGAAAGTTCCCTTTGGGGATCATTGTAAATACCTATGTATAAATAAAAGGAAAGATCTTCATTGGGGAAATGACATAAATATGATTGTCAATAAAGGGTACAGATCTCTGCACATGGTTATGAGAGTATTTAGGGGTTGCATTAAGGATGTAAAGGAGAGAGCATATTTGTCTCTGGTGAGACCTCAACTTGAGTATGGTTCCAGTGTATGGGACCCTTACCAGGATTACTTGATTCAGGAACTGGAAAAAATCCAAAGAAAAGCAGCTCGATTTGTTCTGGGCGATTTCCTACAAAAGAGTAGCTTTACAAAAATGTTGCAAAGTTTAGGCTGGGAAGACTTGGGAGAAAAGAGACGAGCTGCTCGACTAAGTGGTATGTTCGGAGCTGTCAGCGGAGGAATGGCGTGGGAGGACATCAGTAGATGAATACGTTTGGATGGTGTCTTTAAAAGTAGGAAAGATCACAATATGAAGAGAAAGTTGGAATTCAAGAGGACAAGGGGCAAATATTCGTTTATAGGAAGGGGAGTTAGGGATTGGAATTACTTATCAAGGGAGGTGTTCAAAAAAATTTCCAATTTCTTTGCAATCATTTAAGAAAAGGCTAGGAAAACAACAGATAGGGAATCTGCCACCTGGGCGACTGCCCTAAATGCAGATCAGTAGTGATTGAAATTGAAATTAATTGTGCACAGATACTTTATTGTTGGTGTAACATTAAAATATGTAGTATACATCTGTTGTTCTGGTATAAGTACATCACTTGAAATCTTCAAGTTGACAGCAATTCGTGTGCTAAGCCTCACATCCCGTGCCTGTGTCAACACTTTCACTGCTAAGTTATGGACAACTTAAAAATTCCGTTTTAAAGATGCCATAATCATTTATCTTATGTTGTGTGGAACATTTAAGGTGCCAGAAGTTTAATGCTTTAATGAACGTTTCCAGAGCATCACCAGCTGCTGCTGATGGAGCTTCAAGGAGATGTGCTTCTTTAGTTGCATAATTAAACATCTGTAAACGCGAGAGAATTTCCTCTCCTTGCTAAAAAAGGGCCAGCAACTAACGAGCAATACGGTCATAAGAGAATGCAGATCCATTCCTCTTCGGTAATGTGCATCAATAGTGAGGTGAAGATTTCTTTATCACTCTCCCTTAAAAATTTAAAATAAATTTAATGAATCAGTTGAAGAGACATTTATACCTCTTCAAATAAGGAGGACAAATAATGCCCATAACTCTGAAATATCAGGAAAGAGATATGTAGGCCTCGGAACTATTTCCCAGGTTAAATAGGGGTTTCATACATCTGATATCTTACTGCGACCCATAAAGAACAGCGTTTGATCATAAAACACTGGACACGAAATGTGAAAGCATAAAGGAAGTGCAAACAATACCATATTCAGCGATGGGTCATGTTTACAACAAATGTCTAAACAGTTGTGATCCTTTGAAGGATGAATCACCTGGAAGCTAAATGAAGGTCGCCTTTGTCAGTGAATTACATTCGCAGAAATACTATGTATCGACTAGAACTGTATGTCTAAACTTTCAATAGTGTCCATTTTTGTGATAATTGTTTTATATCCTCTTGGAAAGGGCACAATATATATGTACAGAACTATCTCTCTGCATGTAAACGCCGAATTATCCTATGCTTCGTTTTTATTAAATATTAGGCTTATAGAAGTCGCTAATAGGAATATTTGTGTTTGAGTCTGTTCGTCCTGTATGCGTAGTCTGTTTCAGTATGAGTCAACATAGCTTTGTGAAACTCAATATTTATTTATTTAGGGCCCAAGTTCGATTCCCAACACGGCTGGGGATTTAAGCCGCACCTGGTTAATCCCTCTAGCCAGGAAATTGGGTGCTAGTGTTCGTCTTATTACAAAACTTCATTTGCTTGTAAAGCTGCCTCTGTGGATCAGCGGTAGAGTGTCGGCCTCCAGATCCCAAGATAGCGGGTTCAAACCCGGCAGAGGTAGTCGGATTTTTGAAGGGCGGAAAAAAGTCCATTCGACACTCCATGTCGTACGATGTCGGCATGTAAAAGATCTCTGGTGACACATTTGGTGTTTACCCGACAAAATTAATTAAATCTGAGCCATAGACGCCCAAGAGAGTTTCGGTTTACTCGGTCTGCCATCTAGTGGGGGCCTAGAGTAAAACGTAACGTTGAAATTGACGAGCAGACAGCCAGATGGCGTCAAATTGAAATGTCTGCACACGGTAGCTGAGGCCATACGATTATTATTATTATTATTATTATTTGCTTGTAACACTACAAAATAAAAACTACAACAGAAACGTGCTATGTTAATAACATTCTTTCATGTAGGGCTGTCATCAAGTATCTATTTATTTTGAATAAACTTTCCACATAATAGGATGTTGCCTTGTCTAGAAGCTCATGTTTAAAATAAATGTCTAAAATGAGCATAAGAATCCAGAATATTACAAAAGGTACATAGACTACAGCGATTACGAATGAAGCAAGTGAAAAACACATATCAAAGTGAAAGTTCTGTGATTTCAAGCACGTTGAGTAAGTTAACATTAGGTTGCAGGTAGATGAGCTCTCAATATGTTTACTGAGCCTTGCAATGCTCTGATGACAAGCTTACAGTGAAATTGTGTTGAGATATAAAAATATTTTTTTAAAGCACAGAAATAACTACGAATTGCAAGCATAAAACATCATTAATGTTGATTAATTTTGATGATACGTGATAGATGATAAAACTATAATACATTCCTTATGCTATAATTAACTTATGCATGAAAGGGGGGATTTATTTTGGAAAATTGTAAAATAACTCTTAGCCAGAAACTTGAACACAGAAAGGACCTGGAGACAACTCAGATCCGTAGGTATTGGGAGGCAACCTACAAACTCCAATACGCATGACATAAATCCAGATGAATTAAATGCCCACTTTACTAGAGAAATAGTTAATACCCATCCTCATATTATACAAACAACAATAAATTCTCTTCAATCTACTCCGTTACCACAACGGCCTTAGTTCAAATTTCGTAAAGAAAATGAAAATGATGTAACAAGAAAACTAACATCAATCAAATCACAAGCAATCGGAGTGGACGACATCCCGATATCCTTCGTCGTTACCGTGATAGATGTAGTATTGCCAATTTTTACCCACATATGTAACTCATGTCTTTCGGAAGGCTACTTCCCAACTGTTTGGAAGGATGCTTTAATTTTCCCAGTACCAAAAAAATCTCTAGCAAATTCTCCATCTGACTATCGACCTGTCTTTATACTTTCTTCACTTTCGAAAGTCTTAGAAAAACTCATGCATGAACAACAGCTCCAATATTTGACGCACCATTCGTTACTTGATCACTTGTAATCTGGATTTTAAAAAGGACATAGTACATCTACTGCTCTTCTAAAAATTACGGATGACGTAAGAAAAGCAATGGAAAACGTAAAGTGACCGTGCTCATTTTCCTAGACTTCAGCAGTGCTTTTGACACTATCAGTACGGACATATTTATAGCGAAATTGCATTCCTCCCATCTTAGCCACGCTGCTCTCAATTTGTTCGCTTCCTACCTCCATAACCGACGACAGTGTGTTGTCATGAATGATAAGAGAACGGAGTGGAAGTACAAAGTTAATGGTGTGCCACAAGGTTCTGTACTCGCTCACTGTTATTTATTTTATATTTGAATGACATCTATTTTAAGTTGAAAAACTGCACCTACCAACTCTATGCCGACGACCTTCAAATTTACTACCACACAAAAGTGAATGACATAAATGCAGCTACTAAAAATATGAACCGAAACTTAGAGCAGATCAGCTGTTAGGCAGCTGAGAATTCTCTCTCCATCAACCCAAGGAAAACACAAGCTATCATACTAGGGCAGAGAAAACTGCTTGCCCATTAACACAGTCTACAAATTCCAGTCATTCAACTAAATGGCGTTGCTATCCCCTTCTGTAAATTAGTAAAAAGCCTTGGAGTCACTATAAATGAAACTTTAAACTGGGATTAGCATATCACTAACGTATGCAGGAAAGTTCATTCAACACTTCATCCCCTTAAGATTCACCAGACCGTATTACCTCTCAACTTAAAAATAAAACGTTCAAACATTGATACTTCCAAGTTTTAACTATTGTGATGTTGTGTTACTGGATACTACCAGTGAACAAAATAGGAACTTGCAGAGAGCTTTAAACTCCTGCATTAGATTTATTTTTTTCATTGAATTTTGCCTCGCATGTATCCCATTTTATGCACAAATTTCTTGGTTAAAATTAGAGCAGCAGAGAAATCACCATGTATCAACCCTTATCTATCGACACTTGACTGAAAATATACCTAAATTTCTCTCTAGTAATTTCCATTTTTTATCTTCCTTTCATGACCGTGACACGCGATCTGGGTCAACAATTGCAATACATCCACATCATACATTTGCTTTCAGTAATTCTTTTCTTGTGTCGGGGGCTAGAATATGGAATGCTTTACCCCCTGAAATTAGAAATTGTTCCTCATTAATTACCTTCATAAGTCAGTCTAAATATTTCCTCTTAAATACGTAGGCTATATCATGTAGTTATGTGTGAATGTATGAGTGAATGTCTGGAGCAAATAGTTCCCAAAAGTTTACATAAATTACTGTTGTATTCTATGAATTTCACCTAGAGTAGTTACTGAATTTATTTTTCTAATTTTAGACTTAAGATGTAATCCTTTAGTTTTAGTCTTTATTAAGTTATATTATTATATTATATACAGTATGTTGTTTGAATATTAAGTTTGTATTCAGTATTAAGCCGCATAATGTGGTTAAGTATAAGAGAGGGCCAAGAGCCCTAACTTCGCCATAAATAAAGATTTAAATAAATAAATAAATAAATAAATAAATAAATAAATAAATAAATAAATAAATAAATAAATAAATAAATAAATAAATAAATAAATAAATAAATAAATAAATAAATATTTCCTTTATTATAAGTCCGCTCGGAAAAGCTTACATTACACAAATAGTAGAAAGTGCACTTTCTAACCATTTCGATTTGATACAATTTTTTACGTCGAGTAATAACTAAGATATTCTTGAAACTGAAATAAACTCGCATCTTTTCAGGTCGTGTTGAGTACATAGGCCTATACTGTAAGTCGGGAATTTCTTAATTGCAGATCAAAACCAGCCATCCGAGCACGAGGGGGAACCTAAGCCATAGCCTTCAACGTTAGGGGGAGGGCGAGATAGTGGCCATGTTCTTAATTAAGTTACAGCACCAACATTTGGTTGATAAAAATAAGAAACCGCGAAAAACTATATTCAGGGCTGCTGACGGTAGGATTCGAACACACCTTCTCCCGATTGCAAGCTGCAGCAACACGACCCAGACTGCGCCCAAAATCTTTCTTGCCATATACTGATTCTTAAGGAATCGCAAGTTATTTCAGAACACTCTAGTGTTCCCAAACACGTATGTTCCATTTTGTTCACACTAAAGTCCGCCTACATTTCTTAACTAAGGTCAGATAATCTTCTGCAATGAACAGCGTTCATACCTTGCGCTTTGAGGTTTCAATGGTACTATAGTCCGCAATTAGGCAAATATGACTGGCCAGAAACTAGGAACTTGTGATCAACGGTGTTAAAGTGCGGAAAATATCACATCCTCCTCGTCGCAGGTGCCCCCTATTGTTTTACGTGTATCACATGACTCGGAGAAAGCGTAGAATTGGTCTTGAGTTAATGGCCCACTGTAGCACTGCCGTCAGTGGCTACTTCAGTTTGGTTACCATTTTGTGATCCTGTAGCACGAAAACAGGAATACGTAGAAGTATCCCAGTTGAAGAGATGACACCTGAGTCAGAAACGATCCCTTAGGTGGTATTAACAAAATATCGATGTTTAGTGGATTTGATCTACTATGTATCTGAGAACTTCGATTAAGTTATGGTGATCAAGATCGTACTTGTTGTGTTTGAAAGGATCTGAGCTACAGTTCCGCCACTACTGTAGAGCATCTGACGTGAAATCAGTCGGTTGTGGGTTCTGTTCCCATCGGTGCGGGAAAGGCGTACTCGGTTCGCCCGGAAGGACGTGGGTTCAAATCCCCGTCCGGAAGTCGTGAAATTTAAGAAACGAGATTTCCATTTCCGGAGGTGGATATGGCCCTGAGGTTCACTCAGCTTACACCAAAAATGAGTACCAGGTTAAATCCTGGGGGCAAAGGCGGCCGGACGTATAACTAACCACTCTACCCCATCACGTGTCGAGGTTACGAATTGTGGAAGCCTTTAGCTTCCACCCCTCCAAGGGCCTTCATGGCCTGTACGGAGATGACTTTGCTTTGATCTACTTACTCAAGTGATCGCTGATATGAAAATTACGACTTTGCGAATAGGATAAAAATTTTATTGTGAACACTCGAAAACAGTGAGTCACAACAATTCTCCAGTAGTTAGAATGTGCATTTATTGAACAAAATTGTTGCATGTAGTGAACCAAACCCCTCCATTTTCAGATAATATCAGACATGTTATGATACGCACAACGGGAGAATCGAGGCGTGGACCTCGACTAGGAAAGGGTAATGACACAGCCCTGAACTGGAAGTGTCCCTAATTTCAACGCAGTATAGGATAAACACTAAGACTACTAACAGTAAAAAACGAATTAAATTCAAATGAGGGTTTATTGAAAATAATAAAAAATTAAAAAAGAACAAATAAGAAATGAAGCCAGCAATCAAAAAGAGATAATACATACACGTTCAATACCCAACCAACTGGAGATCATATCCTCGATGTGTGACCACATCTTTTCTTTTCAAAACACCAGGTTGAAATTATTAATATAACGCACTCACCTTTTCAACACTAGTCTCGCTACATAATACCGTGATGCAATTACAATCCACACGGATTAATTAAATCATTCTTTCAGCGAGCATAATGAAATTCTAAGCCCATTATTTCCACATCGTCTCAGCAATTACTACACCTCATAATTCCGCATGCAGCGAGGAGCAGAAAAGAATAGTAAACAATAAATCCAGAGAAACTTAAACAAACACGCAAGACCACATCTTAGCACAGACAGCAGCATCTCTGGACCAAAGAATTAAAGTTCAAAACCAAAGAGAAGCACAGGCACGCACATAGCCCGAATGAAGATAAACAACATGGTGGCCTCCAGGTCAACAAACGGCCAGGACGGGCACCAAGGCAAAACAAGATAATCCTACCCACGACAAGCATGAGGTCCAGTGATCGATGCGTCATCCCTAGTCTCCTTTCACTAGCCCACACACGCAAACAAACACATACACACTGCCAGCATCGACAAATTATACGAGCAGTTGCACCAGTAAATAAGTTGAACACAAACTCGTATAATGTGACTCACCTGATCACAAATATGGGGTCTCACATATGTTAGGGATAGCGTGCACAGCTCAGGCAATTAGCAGCAACATATTAGTGACCTAACGGTCACGCATTAGCCCATGACATGAGCACTCCGTACGACCCGAAATGAATCTCCGAGCCGAGACGCAGGGCATACATTCATACAATGGCAAAGTATTTTACAATGCAGTGCACCAAAATAAATCAATCAGAGACCCAGCCACGAACACAATGCTATCACGTCAACAACAGACACACAACCCATTCTCGCACTGAGTACAAGGACGCATGTCAATCAGCTATGCATGATAGTGAAGAATGTCTTACAAACACCGTAAAAGCATAGTTAAAATAAAGATGAACGTACATGCCATATCAGTAATTTAAATAATAAGAAGCAAGGTAGTATGGGTCATGTTTGAATGTGTTATAAACCCATTTATAACATAAGAACTCCGATCCAATCTGTTAGAGCTCCATTTTTATATTCAGCACTCATAACAATGCATATATTCACTCTAAAGAGATAAGAAAAAGGTCTCGCCGAAAGAACGGTCCTGCGTGCACATGACTGAGGGAGCTGCCCTCTCTGGTACAATAATGGAAATACATAAGTCAATTGAGGTGAGGCTGACACAAGTTCTTTGGAATATAGAAAATATCAATTTAATGAACATGCCATATTAGCATGTTTCATCTTCAGGCTGCCCCCGTTTTAAAATGTGTCTGTTCTTGTTGATCAGACAAGGAGACACATTTTAAAATGAGGTTTCAATTCTTAAATCTAAAGTGAGCGCACTGCTAAATACTAAGAGACCTTAAAATCTAAACTAAAACTAGGACAACACATATATGCATAATTACAAAGGAGTTACAACAGAGCATAGAAGAATGCAATCCACCTCGATATGAGGCTCAGTACTTTCATAAACAATATCACGCTGAATCAATGTCTATTTCAAGTAATTCATTTAACACTTCCTCCCGTCGGCGTCAGATAACCAAGAGGAAACCGTAATTACGTAACACCCATACGTTTCCAAGGGATTTGCATCATATTTCATCTCGTTTACAATCAGTGTCAGCGACATTTCCTTTGATTCTCACTTTTTCCTCTATATCAAATTTCCCCTGAAAAAAAAAGGACTTTAGAACAGAGGTAATTGTACAACAAGCCAATCAAACATGTGTTACTACTAAAATAAAATTGAAATTGAGTCAAACTTTACTGGCTCCGTCGATGATACAGCTTACACATACTCACATGAGCCTTGGATAACCTCTTATTGGTCAGATCCTCTAACTCCACTGTTACTGGTCCCAAGAACCTTACTATTCCTTTGGGATTAGTCCACTTATGGCAGAGTTTGCCTGCGACATGGTCCGCTGCCGAGCTTATCGGGAACATCTTTACCACCACCAGGTCTCCAACTTCCAGGGTGACTCTTTTCCTTCCCCGGTCGGACCTCTTTGCCACCCGGTCTCGGGCTCTGACCAAGTGCGCAACGGCTTCCTTCCATTTTCCCTCAACATCCTTGTTTCTCGATGGCTCGGAAAGATAGCCAATGTCCCATTTCAACTGGAGCTGGTCAGTAATGTTCCTTCCTAGAAATAGATTAGCTGGCGTGTGCCGGTGCGATTCATGCACAGCACTGTTGAAAGCTAGAAGAAAATAATCCAGATTATCGTCCCAACTGCGCTGATCAGCGCTATGGAAAGCACTCAAACATGATTTGAGTTTGCGGTGAAATCTTTCAACGTGAGAAGCTTTGGGGTAGTGGGGGATCAGAAAAACCTGCTTCATTCCCCACCCAAAATACAGGTGACGAAATTTACGACTGCTGAAGGTAGGTACGTTGTCCGTCACTAACACTTTGAGGGGGCATAAATTCCAAAACTATGCCTAGATAAAAGGTAGACGGCGCTGCTCGAGTTTATTTTTTGGACTGGGAACAATCATACGAATTTAGAGAAGGCGTCCAGGATGGACAGGATTCCAAAGTTGCCTTTCTTGGATCTCGTGAGAGGACCGAAATGATCGAGAAATTCCTTTTCTCCGGGGTAGGCTGCAAAGTCAGAAGAATGAAATCCAATTTGAGAAGTTTGCGCAGGTTTGTACCGTTGGCATACGTCGCAACTTTTCACATACTCTAAAACTTCCTTTTTCATATTAGGCCAATAGAAATCTCGAGAGACTCGGTGCAGGGTTTTGTACTGACGTAGATGAGCGCCCAAGTAAGAATCATGATAATAGTGTAGCATCATGGGCCTTAATTTGAGAGGAACGTAAATCTTATCGTTTCCATTTTTAGGGCTGCGATGAACCAACCACCCTCGTTTGATACTAAACAACTCGTCTCGAAGAGACCCATCAGCGACTCCTTTCATCAGTTTCTGACACTCACTGTCATCGTTTTGGTGCTCAGAAAAGTCCGTGAAAGACCAAGGATAACTTTGCAAAATATTGATACTTTCAACTTATCAGACTGACGGCAGTTTTCTTCAGGTTCGACCTCTGACTCATTTATGCCGTCGAACATACGCGACAGACAGTCTTGTCCTTCCCACGAACATCTACAACTGTGAATTTATAAGCTGATAGCCGGAGGATCCACCTAGCTGTCCTGCCAAGTCGCTTGACGTTGGCGCTCATCCACGATAGGGCTTGATTGTCCATGTGGACGAAGAAATGACGGTTCTCTAAATAAGATCGGAATTTTTCAACACCTAAGACTAGGGCCAGACATTCCTTTTCATAAATGGAATAAGGTAACACAGCTCCATGCAACAACTTGCTAAAGTATGCATTAGGGACAAGCTTCCCGTCCTCATCGGATTCATTAAGCACAGCAGAAACAACAAGTTCGCTGGAGTCACACTGCAGGACAAAGTCACGGAAAAAATTTGGACTGTGGAGAACAGGCGCTTCAAAAAGGGCATTTTTCAGTTGATCGAAAGCACGGGTTTGAGCTTCTCCCCAGACGAAACGGGAGTTTTTACTTTCCAGAAGTTTCAAGGGGACCGAAATTTGGGAAAAATCTTTGATGAAACGGCTGCAAAAACCGACCATACCAAGGAATCCTCTCACACAGCGGACATTCTTTGGGCGGGGAAAATCTCTGATGCATTTTACCCTGTTGGCGATTCCGGAATCGGATATGACATGACCAAGGAAATTTAAACGCTTGGAGCAAAGAGACACTTTTTTCGGATTTATAGTAAAGCCGTGCTTGCGCAAGCGACTAAGTACTTCACGAAGGTGAGCAAGATGCTCCTCAAATCTTGGGGAAAAAATAAGATCATCCAAAAAATTGAAGACGTAGGAAAATTTCAGATCTCCGAAGATAGAATCCATCACGCAGCTGACCGCTTGTCCACCAATAGAGATGCCCATCGGTACTTTATTAAACTCAAATAGTCCAAAAGGAGTGGCGTATGCAGTGCAAGGGCGGCTTTTGGGATCCAAAGAGATTTGGTAATATGCTGGGTTGAAGTCGAAAACGGTGAAGAATTTAGCGCCATGAAAATGTTGGAAAGCACTTTCAGTGATGGGCAAGGGGAAACTGTCGAAGACTATATTCTTATTCACCTTACGATAGTCCACAATAAACCTGAATCTACCGTCCTTTTTGGGAGACTTGGAGGGACTAATGACATTCTTTTCCAAAAGGTCGTTACCACTTTCATTGCAGTCAGTTTTGGAGGCGATCAACTGAATCGAGGCGACCTAAAAGGGGTATCGTCTTTCAATTCGATGGAATAGGAGACATTTTTAGCACAACTCAAATAAGCAGTTAAAACATCGGAAAATTCTTCCAAGAGACCGTTTAATATCAAGTTCTGGTTGTCATTCAGGTCACATGAGGCGTTGGGTGTTTGGGATTTTGGGAGGGCGCACACAGTACTACGCTGAAAGGGAGCTTCAAAGGGATAATTTACTCCTGACTTGAAGCGAAAGGCAAAGGTACGAGTGATAAAATCAATGGATAGACCAGTAGCCAGCACGAAATCGGTGCCTAAAATGAGCGGAACAGATAGATCGGGAACAACATTGAATGGCCAGTCCCATGATAGATTATGTATTTTAATATGCAACCGGATTCAACCCACGGGACACACCTGACGGCCATCAGCTCTGAGTATAAGGACGAATATCAATCAGCTATGCATGATAGTGAAGAATGTCTTACAAACACTGTAGAAGCATAGTTGAAATGAAGATTAACGTACCTGCCATGTCAGTAATTTAAGTAATAAGAAGCGAGGTAGTATGGGTCATGTTTGAATCAGTTATAAACCCATTTATAACATAAGAACGCCGCTCCAATCTGCGAGGGCTCCATCTTTATATTCAGCACTCATAGCAATGCAAAGATTCACTCCAAAGAGATAAGACAAAGTTCTCGCCGAAAGAACAATCCTCCGTGCACACGACCGAGGGAGCTGCCCTCTCGGGTACAATAATGGAAATACATAAGTCAATTGAGGTGAGGCTGACACAAGTTCCTTGCAATATAGAAAACATCAATTTAATGAACATTCCATATTAGCATGTTTCAGTAGTCAGCGAACTGTATTTGCTATGACTATTAGAAACTCCGTTCATCACGTAAAAACTGTAGTGGAAACTGAAAGAAAATAGTATATCATTATTTAGTAATTAGTGTATATAAGAAACTAGTACAACATATTTTGTTAAAATTATTTTAGAAAATTGTGTTGCTGTGCAGCGAAATTAATATTTATACTAACTATGCTGTTGCAAACCACAAGTGTGCTCAATCCGTCGTATTATGAACCGTGCTTTGTCTTTCTCTTACTTTTAGTTTTTAATTTATTTCTACTTTTTTATTTCTAACAAATTCTGTTCCTTATTTCATGGTTTCTCTTGTGAATTTGATGTAATATTGTACCTACCAGGTCTTTGTATCCGGAGCTGGTTCAAAACTGTATTTTACTGTTTAATTTCTGTCGATTATATTCGTATTAATTCGTGTGATGTATTCCCTCTGCACTTTTGTGTCCGAAGGGGGCAGACGTAATTATGTTTTTTTTTGCTAGTTGCTTTACGTCGCACCGACACAGATAGGTCTTGTGGCGACGATGGGACAGGGAATGGCTAGGAGTGGGAAGGAAGCGGCCATGGCCTTAGTTAAGGTACAGCCCCAGTATTTGCCTGGTGTGAAAATGGGAAACCATGGAAAACTTTTTTCAGGGCTGCCGACAGTGGAGTTGAATACTGGGTACTGGCCGCACTTAAGCGACTGCAGCTATCGAGCACGGTACATAATTATGATTAACAAATTCTTGTTAGGTTTTTAGGAATATATATCCACTTAAATGTTTGAAATAATCCCTCCCCAGTTTCTGGTGGCCGAAGCTGATAGGTGGGAACGGTTTCACTTTTCACATCATTAATTTTATAATGTCTATATAACACTGTTCTTGTTTTCCCTCAATTTTTCGTGTTGTCAGTTTGTATTTCTCTGATGTTTAAGTGATGAACTTTTGTGTACAAATCCCGCCTATAATGGATAAATGAATAAAAACTCTAGTTAATAATAACAATAACACTAATATGCACATAACTAATTCTTGATATACGCAATTGCTTTGTATCTGACTCTCGGCACAAGTCAAATCAAAATAATCTAGATTCCACGGAAGTCTGCCTCATTTATGACAGTTTGACAGCTACAACTGCTGAGAGACGGGTGGTGTTGAGGAATATCATTCAGATCACGACTGGTGCATTTGGATGTAATAAAAGGTACCACTCATACGGCCAGTCGATCTGTAACAACACTTTCTGACCCAACAAGGAAAGCAATGGCGAACTACCTTATTCCTCATCATGCCTTGTAAGCTTAATTATGGTGAGCCATCAACTTTATGCAGTTTCCTGTAACCTTTTTTGGTGCTATTGAGGATCCAACCAGCTTAAGGGCTGAAGACTTAATAATAGTAATAACAAGAAGAAGAGGAAGAAGAAGAAGACAGGACCGGGCCTTAACTTCAGCACGGCAACGTACCGACCGATTTTATAACATTTCATTTTATATATAAAAGGAGTTGACTAAAAACAGATTTGGAAAATCCGCCCGTCCGTTCTACTGGACTGATTTCCTTCATTTCTGTTTTATTCTCCCTGGAATTACCTGCCGGTAAATCATGAGACATTGTTAGTCTCTAAGTTCAGTCAACTTTGGGTAATAGTAAAATCACTCCAATAATGAAATGAAATATCGTATGGCTTTTAGTGCCGGGATATCCCAGAACGGGTTCGGCTCGCCAGGTACTGGTCTTTCTATTTGACTCCCGTAGGCGACCTGCGCGTCGTGATGAGGATGAAATGATGATGAATACAACACATACACCCAGCCCCCGTGCCATTGGAAGTAACCAATTAAGGTTAAAATCCCCGACCCGGCCGGGAATCGAACCCGGGACCCTCTGAACCGAAGGCCAGTACGCTGACCGTTCAGCCAACGAGTCGGACATCACCCAATAATTGCAGGCGAAGGCTTACCCTAACCCGCTATACATTCTGTACTTAGCAGGTTGCTAAGCGACTAACTCTATCATTAATATTCTGATATATGTGATTTTCATCCTGAGCAATGTCATTACATACAGCCATGTTTGATTATTATCTGTGAAGCTAGAGAGTATGCACTTCCTCTGATGATGGAAGAATACTATTCTCTGCTAGATACTCGTTGATTCTCTGACTTTCCCCAACTTCTGAATATACTCAAAAGATGGCAGAGAGTTCCTAATTACTTACATCACTGTCTTCGTAATATACAGGCCGTACTGTAGAAAACGCGCCAAGCCAATCAGCTGTGCAATTGAGGCGAGCTAAGTGAATGTTACAAGTTGTACTTGTGAATGTAATCCATAAGGATTGGGGGCATTCTTAGGATAATTGTGACCGTTGAGAGACAAAAATTTATATTTAAGTATATTGCATGTTTTTTTTTCTTTAGATCCCATCAGGATTTACTTAAACAGCTATTATTAAGATAATGATTCCTCATAGTTTAGGTTAGGCATGGTATCTTCCTTCACCTGGTAGATAATGCAAATTCGAGGGACGTAATATTTCTCGTGTAATTTATTCATTTAATTGTTGTCATATAACACGGTTTTTGTGGAAATATAATGCGGTACAGATTTAAATACAGTGTGCGAAAGTTCACATTTGCCACAACGCTGAGAACTTGTGCGTACCACGGCGAGAATACAACTATACAAGTAAATAGACATTAATATTTTCATTTTCTTCGTATGGGGGCAGGTAACCTTTATGAAAAACGAAAATTCCAACCGAAAAAATACCTATTACGAAGAATAAAGGTGTATATTTCACTCATTTTCCAGAGCTGATGATGAGTTCTGCTTTTGACTTTCTTGTTTCACACATTTACGGCAGAGCTTTTTATTGTTGATACAGAACAAGTATAAAAGTGGACAGTAACCAATGGAACCTACATATGGTTATTTCTTGGGTTCGTGATGTTGAGTACGAGCTGCCTTTTCTCCCCAAAATTAATGCGAGTAAGAACCATTCCTCGGCAGTTTCCGTGAATGTGCGAAGTAACTAATAGATCTGGATGATCAGTGCATTAATATTCGGGAAAACATGGGCTATTCCTAAACAAAAAGTAATACAAATGTTTGTATAGAAGAAAGGGTCTCAAGGGAGTATTCGAAGGATAGTGCCAGAAGTGTCAACAACAACAAAAAAGCAAGAAAGCTACTGTATTTATGGCCATCTAGAGGTGTGGAAGTAAAGTTTATTATTGCAGTTTTGTTGTCGCCATATTTGTATTAATGCATAATAATTATTTGTTGGGTACGTTGACGAGTAAAACACTCAAGCTCTGACCGCGTAGATCGCACTCCAAACCTACTTTTCCTAAAATTACATAGACCTGACTTACGACTTATGATGCGATGACAGGTTTTAGTGATCTCACCTGTAATATTAATACATTTGTAAATATTTCATAATTACAAAAGGTACAGGCACATCACGTCCTTGCATTACACGGGTCGGACAGAGGAAACAGTTCGCCTCTTTGTGTGACGTCATCGGAGTACAGTACGGCCTATACATCACGAAGGCAGTGCTTACATGCTGCTAAAAGGAAAAAGTCTACGTACAAACAGACCCCCATAATGAAATACGCCTTACACATTACGTGGGAACACCTATCGAAGTTTAACCCAGCTACACTATAGATAGTGAAGGGCATGTATCTTAAAAGAGTTCTCTCCCTGGCAAAAATCTCTCCTTCGAGACTAACCTATGAGCTTACAAGTCAAACGTTCTATATAGAAGAAGTGCTGTTAAAAATACTATTGCGTTCTACGACACAATACCAAGCATTACATCAAGAACTACCGTAAAAAAAAAGCGAATAAAAAAAACCAAAACCAAACCCCATGGCAATACAGCCCTTAAAGGGCCTTGGCCTACCAAGCGAATGCTGCTCAGCCCGAAGGCCTGCAGAATACGAGGCGTCGTGTGGTCAGCACGACGAATCCTCTCGGCCGTTGTTCTTGGTTTTCTAGACCGGTGCTGCTATCTCACCGTCAGGATAGCCCCTCAATTCTAATCACATAGGCTGAGTGGACTCGAACCAGCCCTCAGGTCCAGGTAAAAATCCTTGATCTGGCCGGGAATCGAATCCGGCGCCTCCAGGTGTGAGGCAGGCACGCTACCCCTACACCACGGGGCGGAGAAGCGAATATATCTGGACATATTTTTACCAGAAGTCATGATGACGTCGGAATGCGGCATACCATAACGCACTTCATTTTACATGTTCATAAAAGCATTGAAAAGGGCAGGCAAAGCAATATGACTAAGACGATCATATCAAGACGAGTTATCTGACCTATTTATAACGAATGGTGTGGAGAAGCTCAGATCCTGAAATGTATTTATTTATTTATTTATTTATTTATTTATTTATTTATTTATTTATTTATTTATTTATTTATTTATTTATTTCCTGGAAATCAGAAACAGCATAGAACCGAATTACAATGATCCTTAATAAATCTTCTGTGTACAATAGGTACAATAAATAATTTAAAATGAGAAATATACAAATATTTACATAGGACAAAAATACACACACAAAACAAGTAGATCTCTCTTTGTGAAAATATCGACGTAGGTAAAGAACATTGAAGTAACCTGAAGGAGATGCAGGTATACGGCTTATATTTGTCGAGACTAATTAACATCTCGCGAGGTTAATCATCAGGGTTGTTTATTACTTCCTTCCCAATGAATCTCGCTAAACACACAAGCAAGTCCAGGAGGACAGCTACTGCGTTTGGTATGGAAATCTGGCACGACCACTAACATGCTGCAATTTTACGTTCTTTCACCGAGGTATTTGAACTAGTGTTTCCTATTACTAGAGCTCTTTGTAGATTTTGTGCATGCTATGTGTATAAAAAGAAGAGCGCTTGGAAATGTGTTTTTATTGGGTAAACATTCGTTGTTGGAGCAATTAAAAAGAATATAAACACGGGAGGTAATTTAAATGGTTTGAATATTGCGTTTGTGGAAGGGGCATGAATCTGTTTGCAGAGCGGTACGGATAAATAAACAAGATAGGACAGTATAATTAAAAATGCGTAGCACTCCCCACTTTGTACTGTCCAAAAGGGGCGGACTGCCGAGTGGACGTACGGCGTTCATGTTGAACTCAGGTATTTGCAGCTAATTTGCGATCCAACTTATTGCGTCGTGAGCTGTGGACAGGTTCGGTTCAGTAGGAAGGACATGGATTCAGTCCTCATTACGAAGTCTACAAATGTGATACAAACTTCCTCGGTGGACCGGTAGCACTGTATCCGACTAATTATCCCCAGTTCGCGGATCCGATCCTAGCTGAGTTAGTCAATTTGTTAAGCGTGGTCAAATATCTTAGCACTCCATGTCGTTGGTGTTGGCATGTTAAGGAACTCTGGTGGCGCTCTCAAGTCACCCGACAAAATTAAAATTAATAATCAGCCATAGTATCCGTCCAGTAGAATTATACTCTCGTTACTAGGCAAGAGCACATTCGGGATGTCCGTATTGCTCTGGAGTGGCACCTGGACGGCACAACTGAAGAAGGTCTGCAACTCACTAGCTAATAATAATAATAATAATAATAATAATAATAATAATAATAATAATAATAATAATAATAATAATAATATCCGAAAAATTCTTGTTCCCAGTCTCAAAGGTGGAGTTTACAGACTTCGGAGCAACTGAGAAATATACACCCACACTGAAAGTATATCAGTCATAATTCGGAAAAGAAGGATAACACTTTACGGCTACCTCTTCAAATTGCCAGCTGAAAGAATATGTAAACGTTTGTTATCCTATTTCAGAAGTCTCAAAACGATTCCTCCTTCGTTGGTAGAGATCGATAAAGATCTTTTAGAGTACGGAATCTCAGAAACAGAGATCCAACTCCGAGCACCCCTCAAACACAAACTTAGCCAGGTTCATCAAGAATAAATTCCAATTCGATTGAAGCATGTCCATTCTAATGCATCGAAGAGAGCACACTCCGAAAGGATGAAAACCTGGTGGACCCGCAAGAAGAAAAACAGTTGAGATCTCGCGGTCCTTAGTGTCCCTAACGATGAATAATAATAATAATAATAATAATAATAATAATAATAATAATAATAATAATAATAATAATAATAATGGCGTGTAGCTTCCGGGGAGGCCTGCTGCATGACTTCCGAATTGACGCCGTATAGGCGACTTGCGCGTCTGTGAGGATGATGAATTCTAATGATGAAGACAGCACACACACCATGCCTCCGAGCCATCAGAATTAACCAATGAATAATATCTTCGACCCGGCCGGGAATCGAATCCGCGGCCCCCTGGACCAAAAGAGAGCACGCTAACCTTTAGCAATGGAGCCGGACCCTTAGTAGCTGAGGGCATTCTACTATTATTATTATTATTATTATTATTATTATTATTATTATTATTATTATTATTATTATTATTATTATCATGTCTAGATATACTGATGGTCCTGAGTACACAGAAAAGAATACCTGGTTAATGACATGACAAAATAGGCCATGTCTGTCCCTGTTGCTGACAAGGTGTTAGATGGTGGTGATTATTCTCTTAAGAGGAAGTACAACTAGGCAATCATCCTCTGTTAACACTAATCAAAGATTAAAAATGGAAGTGATCCGACACTTCGAAATATGAAGGTATCGGCTAAATCAAGACGAGAACCACAAAGGGTGTGAAAATCAAAGACTCTGTAGGTCTCTATACTTAATGCCGTCGGGGTTGGGAAAGAACAAGAGTAAACAAGGGAAGTCGGATAGGATAGATGAAAGTGAAGAGCCTGACACAAGTAATTGGAATGAATTCTAGGACTCAGCTAAGGATCCCATTGTCGCAAACCCACGCTCCTAAGTTAACAGCCCCTGGGGTTCCTTTCAGTCGCCTCCTACAATAGTCAGGGGATACCGTGTTATTCTACTGCCCTCCTACCGTAAATTTCTAAAGTGGAATGACAATCGAGGAACCTCAAACGAGTCACACTTGTGCCCGTAATCCTTCCGTTCAAATTTCATGTCCCATCTCATTTGGTCAACTCCCTTCTTCCTCTGAGATTGAGCGAGTCTTAAATTTACCGCCTTTCATCATTCTTCTGGTTGTTTCGCCGATGTTTTCGTTCATAGGAGGATAGGGCCTCTTGGCTTCTTGTATGGTGGGTGGTACGAGGAGCTAATAATCCTGTTTCTTTGCTGCTTTAATGAAGAATCACCAATACCAACACCTTTTAAGAACCACATAATGCATTGGGGAAATGCATAGTAGGATCTACGTGTGGACTATCCCAGACAAAAAACCAAACCAATCGCACATATTGGACTTGGCCTGCCAAGACAACTGCTGCCCTAACAAATACCCAGTAGAAATTTGAGTGTTGTGTGGTAAGCATAACGACATCCTGAGCCGCATTGCTTGGCTTTCCCGACCGTCTGCTAGCACTCGGTCCAGAATTAAGACTATGCAGGCGGGAATGGAAACCGGAGAATCTGACAAAAGAGGCAGCTACTCTACTCCTGCACCACCGACATGCCACATCCCATAAACACACCCCTACGTCATCAAAATGGTATCGCCTAGGAATGGCGAAATAGCGTGCACAGACATTTTCTAACGGTAGTCGAACTGAGTGGCTCAGACGGTTAAGGCTCTGGCCTTCCGACCGCAATATGGCAGGCTGGATCTTGGCTCAGTCCGGTGATATTTGAGGTGCTCGAATACGTCAGCATTCACTGGCAAAAAACTGCTGCGGGACAAAATTCCGGCACCTAGAGATCTCCTAAAATCGTAAAACTATTTAGTGGGATGTGAAATAAATAACATTATTACAGACTATTATTATTCTATTTGTAGTCTTGTTGCACTGCGAAGTAATAAAAATGTTTTTTCAAGTTCAACGCCCATTTTTCTTCTTCAGCGTTTTGGAAAAAAACACCCTCGAAATCTTCCACAACGCTAAGCGCAGATCGGGGTAGTTCTACCATAACGAGTTCATAAGTGCTTGAGTGACATTGGTGTTTTAAACGGGACGTAAACCCTTCGGCGATAAAGAGCTCTCTGGTCGACTGTGAATATATAGATGGATTAAATAGTCGTGTGACGCAGAATGTTTACCAGAATTGTCGTCAAGCACCTAAAGTCATTATGAACACTACCTAGATATTGGTGGCACCCTGCCAGCGCATTCTATCTGAGAATTTTTCATACACCGCATGTATAATAATATGGTGGCTATTGTATGCTTTAATATCCTACCTATTCAACTTGACGCCCATCGACGTTCACTTCTCTCTAAAGATGAGACGATAAAATATCTAAAGGAACGTCATTTAGTGTCATCAAATGCGAAAAATCAGCATCACTGGAGGTTCTAGCAGTGGTTACAAGAGCTTTTATATGGTGGTAAAAGTGTAGAGTATCGGGTGAGTTGGCCGGGCGGTTAGGGCCGCTCAGCTGTGAGCTTGAATCCGGGAGATGGGTTCGAGCCCCACTGTCGGCAGCGCTGAAGATGGTTTTCCGAGGTTTCCTATTTTCACACCAGGCAAATGCTGGGGCTGTACTTTAATTAAGGGCACGGCCGCTTCCTTCCCAGTCCTAGCCCTTCCCTATAAGACCATAAGACCTATCTGTATCTGTTCGCGTAAAGCAACTAGAAAAAAAAAGTGTAGAGCTACCGAAGGAAATTACTTTGAAGGTAATTGTGGATCGATCTTTTTGAAATATTCATTGTAAGCAACTGTAAACCATGTTTCCGGATGTATGGATACTTCTTCGTGTTATAAGAAATCCTCGAAAATGAAGATGCGGGGGTGTCTCAGACACTATTGAGTTAGCAACAGAGATCAAGTTCTTGTATGAGGCTGAAGAAGGATCAAAGGACGGCGACTATCGTTACAAGAATAACAGTGGGGTTTATTTTCTGCATTCCATAATCCTTCATGGCCTATCCGAGTGTGACTTTGCATTGCTTGCTTTGTTTTGCTCGAACTCCCAGTGGTTTTAATAACGAGAGTCATTGAATCTGGTGACAAGTTGTACGTATCCCATCCAACAGTCTCCTGTGTTAAGTTAATAATATTCCTCATTAACATTTGTAACCGTTCACTGAACGGCAATTTGTAATGGAATGTATGATTTCTCCATGAATTTATGCCAAGTCCCATGGCTCAATTCACACGTTAATAACAGCAGTTAAACTGGTATTTTTCTCCAGAAGAACATGGCAGTACTGTGAAGTACGGTAAAGTTTGTGATATTTCCCTAACTATTACCCCACTGTAGGGTGACAATTTTAATCTACATAAAATAGTTGCCCTACTGTTGGACGCTATTTTAATACAAATAAAATATAAAATTTGATTGATCAAAATATGCATTTTTGTAGAGTGTAAATATCACTTCAAATGAAATAAACTTCAAAATGAGTGAACCAAAAAATAAATAATTAATTAATTGATCTCTGATCCTCCTTCAGCCCCATACAAGAATCTGATCACGTTGCTAACTCAATAGTGTCAGAGACACCCCCACATCTTCATTTCCTAGGATATGTTCTTTTAGAATGACTATTTCAAACACATGCATCCACAATTAATTAATTAATTAATTAATAATATAATTAGCCGAAAATGCAGATACATGGGAGCCAGATTTCACCATAGGATCCCTCAATTTAGAATATTAGTAACAACTAATCATAAAAGGTAGAGCATAAAAATTCCACTCGGTTCGTATCTATAGAGTTGAAAAACGGCCTTCTGCTAATTGACCCTTACCTAACTCCCTGAAAGCGAATAAGCGGGTAGGAACTGCACCTAGATTCTCCAATAACTTCTCCACTAATTGAAAATACATAATCTATATTCAGACCTAACCATTATCTGTACATAAGATCTTCCTCACCGCACAATAAACATAAAGTAGCAATGCACTAAAATACTTACAACTGCTGGAAGACTCCCTACATACATTCAACAATCCTAGAATAAAAATACAAGCCTTGGAAAAATGACAGAGAGGACTCCACTACCATTTGTAGTGAGCATGATGACAATAGTTACAAAGCGTATATTTAGATAATTCCCCTTCACTGTCCTTGTGTATCAACACAAATTGTCGGCTATCCCCATCAACACATGGTATATCACTTTGATACTCTACCTCATTTTCAGTGATACCAACACTTGGTTTTAGAGAAACTTTTGCTTGAACAAACACACGCTGTTAGTCTATGTCTTGAAACTGGGCCATAGATAAACGAAAGTTGCCATAATATATGAATACCAAGATCAGTACCTTAGCACAAGAGTTGTATGTATGAGTATCAACAAGCAAACAACACTGCTCCGCTTGTCCATAATCAAACGTACACTTGTTAATATTCATCGTCATATTCCAGAGTCATGCATTTATATATATAGTATACCAGTAAGAGATAGCCCGTACTAACTTGTTATTTGAAAGGAGCATGAATTAAAGTTCTCAAGGCGCTTCCTAGGCAAAAATAGCTAGGGCTTGGTACAGAAGGATAGGTTTGTAACAATTGGGTCTTTTCGAACGTTACATTCTTTACCCGATACCTCCATTTCAACTCGTCGATGGGCAGCCTAGTCAGACGAAATGGGGTCGCTCAGCGGGTACCTCAGGGTTTTCTAATGGCAAGTAAGACATGTAATCTTACTACAGGATACGCTTAACGTGAGTACGAAGAGATTAGCAACTCACGGGTGACGCCTATAGAAACTCACGACGTAATAGTAGTAACCGTCGACAAATTTTATCTGAATATTTGACTACGTGAGAACTGGTCATGATTAAATGGAATACTTAATTACTCAATACTTCTCTTAGCTAGCAACTAACTTATGAACTAGGCTGTAATGGAAGAATTCATGACACATACAATTGTAGAAAATAAATAAGATATTTATTGATAAAATATTGGATTATTAAATTGGCATTTTATGCGAGGCATTATCTGGAATTGCGTAAAAACAAGTATGGGTTATGAGTCAGCGCTGGCTCGTAGAAAGGGAAACAATATCCAGTATTAAACTATGAAGATCAGTTCCTTCGTGAAGTAAAAATTGAGTATGTACATATTTACAATAGATCACTGGACATCTAAGGTCCATACTGCAGTTGAGACATAAGTGTAATACCAACACAATCAACTTGTTACGATAGCTCATTTGCTTTAAGACTAATTAAATAAGTCTCACTTAGACACAATGTTAAGCCGAAGTGTATCTCAAGTCCACTAATAAGTTCAACCTTAAATTGAACCCAAACTTCATATTTAAATCGGAGGACTGAACTGTATCACGGATATATTTACTCGCCTATCCAATTAGGATTGAGCGTTGAAAAACATCACATGGTAAATTGTAGCTAATACTCAGTCAATGACGAGTCACTAATAAGTCAATTCATATAAGCAAACTGAAATAAGTAAATCTAGATGCGTAAATTTAACTGGATGAATCCATATGAGTGAACTTATATGCATAATTCCATGTGAATAAATCTGAATAAATCTGAGTAAATCTGAGTAAATCTGAGTAAATCCGAACTCATTGTTTTATTGCTACGTTCTCGTTGTGCATGGATAACTTCTTACGAACTAAGGCATTCGTTCCTAGTGCCTGTTAAATACGGCTCCTATTCTAGCTTTTCCCTAGCTATAGTTCGTTGAGAAAATGTAAGTTCAAACAGAGAATATGTTAATCTATTTAGCTATCTAACTTCAACATAATCTTTGGCTGTCATACACATGTCCTTTTAGGTTCAATGTCCCTTTCCTTCGTTATATTCCATAACATTCTACTTCAATGCAAGCTAATTTATTCATACGCAGTTACTATGCAAGCGCTATGCCGCGGTGTTCAGAAACATACTCTCATATATATCGGTGTCGTGAATGCATTTGGTCAAATACAGCTATCAAACGTATCGTTGTATTCCGATATTCATTACAACACATCTAAAGTTGACATACGATTCCGTCACAAGCATACTTCTACAATAGTAAATTCTGTTCATACCTTGGCTTAGGTCGCTCCAGCGGTGTGGGCAATCTTACGTATACGAATCTAAAAAAATAATGTAGTGTAGTATATCTTAAACTGCATGCACTCAATGGCCCCTGCATGGTGCGAATAAAACTTCTCATATCACTATATAACTCATACCTTTCCTCCAGTTAGCACAATCGTAACCTTATTTCAACATCCATATAATATCTTAACATCGTAGCCTCAATAATAACTCGTCGCGTTCCCAAACACACGACCATGTCAAAGTACCACACTGTTTCTTAAGACAACATTTAAAAGTTGCTATATCTCATAACCTATGATTGAGTTCAATGCCCTTATTGTGAAGCAAAACAATGCGTGATTCCATCTGTTTATTTTTACACCGCGCGCAACCAATCGTGACGTCAACTTGTAACATTACCTCTATGAAATCTCTGTAATCTGCCAGTATGTCATTATAATCAGCTGTTTCCAAACTTCTCTTTCAAACCTCACGCTACATACGAGTATTTTGACCGATATACGTTGACGTATATATCCATTACATCAGAAACTACTGCTATATTGCTAAATCATGTAACTACGGACTTAAATATCTCACACTTCGTTGGTAACATTCACTTGCATTTCTTATGTATCGGTCTATAATTGGCCCATCGGCACATACCTAAGGTACATGTGTAGGCGAACCAAAATTATGCGATTAAATATTGTAAATGACTTAGCTCGCTCATGGTTGTCCCTGGTCCAGCTGTTCTGCTCCCAAATGGATGTAGTTGGGTCTTCGGTTAGGTCATGGGTTGGACATCTGGTACATCATCCGCTTCTTCATCACGGAAGTGCTGTCTGGATTCCCGTCGCCTTCCTCATCATGGCTCGGTCGGATGGTTTCCCGTCGCCTTCCTCATCATGGCTCGGTCGGATGATTTCCCGTCGTCTTCCTCATCATGGCTCGGTCGTATAGCAAGATGTACTGGTCCCCAGCTTGGTCCATCATGTGTATTTAGCACATCATCCTCATGGTCTTCTTGTCAGCATCTAAATTAATGATTATAGTGCAGTGTACAGCCATTATACAATTCTTTTTTGACGTCTGTAATCCTTAATTTTATTATTTCTTTCGTGGCTCTCCGACGTATCCTCGATTTCGTTGGTAATGATTTCAGTGCATCTATTCTCTGTCTGCCCTTCTTGTACATCTTGAGGAAAACTTATTTTTATTCTGATTCAATCATTGGAGATGTTTCTCTTCTTGTGTGTGATCCTTTTTATGTTGGTTTGGTCTCCCTTTGCACCCACGCGTATCTCGTAGTTCTTGTAGGTGATTCCTTCTTAATATCTCGAGTCAACTATGCTATTTTTCGGTGATTTGACTTGTTTCTTCTCGTTTCCGATGCTTTTTCCATTAAAATATCTTTAGATCCTTTGTTATTCCTAAAAGAATTATACCGCGGTCGGTAATTCCGTCCTCACTCTCCGTTGAGAAAATTTAAGATGGAGTTTTCTTAACAATGAAGTTTTCTACTTTTTTTGTAAAACAATACAGTAGACAGTCCACTGTCCGTTTCACCCTGAATACTTGACCGTTCCATGACGTGTATGGCCTTCTGTGTCATCGCAACTGGTGTCTATTCTTTGCTTCCTATAGATTACATGGCCCATACCTTCAGTCGGCGCCATTTTGAAAGCTGTCGCGGACGTGTGAACGGGCACAGGTTCTATTTACAATAAGTAAAGACGTACTTTGAACTCTTGGTTTATTCAAAATTTTGACAGTTTTAAATTTCACACCACCTTGGTACTTCCAGAATGGTTCACCAGGCAAGACGTACTGCAGGGTCCTCTCGTCACCATAGAATTCGACTCGTGCTCCCAAGACCACCCACCACCACGGAATGGAACCCTACCTCGTACCTGAAGGTCTTGAATTTCTCGGAGGTCTACGGCGATCTTGATGCGTTGTAAACACTCGTGTTTTAGCTTTATATGAGTGTCCACAGTCGTACAGTCCCCCGACACGTTCACAATCACTTGTCACCAAAATTTGCAAAGTACTGCCTTTAATTTATATAGGGCAGACAACACGTTGTTTGGAATATGCAAATAAACTTTACTTGGCACTTGCAGATAGAAATTAATGAATGTCACTTCAAAATGTTAAAGTTGAAAATGCGGATAGCATTGATTTAAAAAGCGAAAACGTTACCAAGAAATTAAATAATGATGGAACACAGTTTATGGCTATTTACCACTGAAAAACAATGAAACTAAACACAGCTCTGTCTGTAGTTACATGCAACAACGTAAAAATAATACTGTCGCACTACACAGACATAAGAGAGCTATTAAAGAGTTTATCCTGTACGACATTGTTAATAGCGATTAGAAATGTTCCCCAGTGCAGGTATCTTACCGTAGTTAAAGCTGTCATTACCAACTTATACTTTCACGCTTTCGATAGATCCATCAAATATAATTTGGTGTTATTACAACTCTCGGAGATGTATTAGCTGTGAGACTGAATCCTGTTGAAAGAATTGTAAGCATTATCTAAACAATTCCTTCACATTCTAATGATAAAGAATTACTTTCTTCTTAATTTTCATTTCTTTCCAATACATTGAGATTATGCAGCAATTTACATTAATTTATTTATTTCCTACCAACTGGTTAAAAACTACAAAGCACAATTTCTAATAAAAATATGATTATCATATTTCAGTGATTGCTGGTCCTGAAGGTCACACGCTGACCTAACAAGTTGCCTCAATTTACGCCAAACTAATGCCTCTCTCTTTATCTCCCCGGAAGCCCAACTGGTTCAATTAATTCATCAGCTAATCCCACCATTGCCAGACCTGGTTTACCAAGGTCTCGAGTTCTTTTTGTGGTTTTTAGTCCATCACAGTTCTTGGTATTACCTTTTTCCTGGCATCCTCACCCACTTAACCACCTCACTGGATCCGCTTACTTATCAGGATGTTTTTGATCCGCTATCCACACATCATATTATATTATCTTTGTTTGTCCTCCACCTCCAATCTCATTCGTCCTTGCTAGGCTCGAGGAGTCATCGCATCACTGTTCTTTCGAAGATATCGAGCTTCACTTGGTCGGCCTTTCTAGGTGTGTTTCGAAGCCATGCAGAACAGTCAGACGAATGGTGATGTAGATTTTTATATTGGTTCGACAGGTAAGGGCTTCACATCACAGTGTATTTCGTTGTCCAACGGAACACCTGTTTACTGCCTGGATCCTCTCTTTTAGGTTTATGACTTCTTTAAGTCTGGTGAACCATGCTCCCAGGTAATATAATTTATCCACTCATTGAAAGCTCATTCTTCCTGTATACGAAAGGCCGTGGTCTTGCTTGGATATTAAAATCAATATGTGTTTACTCTAGCGACTGAATACCAATACTGAATATTGTTATTGAAAATAATTTAATAAACATGAATGTTTCTTTCGATATATTTTCCTTCCAGGCTAAATAGTGGATTTATCAAAGCGTTCTATAGAGTACAGTTTGGTCATTCCATTTTTTCTTTCTAAAATGAACAGGAAGAGTCTTGTCGTTATCTTTGCTCATCACCAGCAACATTACGCTTTTTCTGGAGTTACATTGTTAGAAAATTTCACTGAAAATGGAAGAAGATTTACAGGGATTATTAAAAGAAATTGTTCGTGGTGTATAATATCTTTCCTTGAGAAAGGAATGGAAGTGCCATTTTGACGATCATGAAGAACCCTCTGGCGGTAAAGTTCATTACTAACAACCACAGACTCCTGCTATTCTGCTACGCTTTGTTTGCTTATAATGCAGTCTTTCCTTCAACCAGCGCGCTCTAGTGTTCTGCCAGGCTATTGTGTGAGACAAATGAATGAGGAAAAGCAGAGAGAGGAAAAGGAAGAGGAATGACTAGAATATAGTGTGTGAGCGAGCTGGAGGTTGAATGGGGACCGGGGAAAGAGGAGGAGGGGCGCATTTGTTCTCGAGAAGCAGCCCGTAGAAAGTTGCATTATAGGTTAGTGGCGAAGTAAGAAAGGACTTTAAAATTAATTATGTATGACTCCAAGTTTTTGTATTTAATTAATCAAACTCAACGAACCTCCACCTGCTTGTTGTGTGGCTCTCTGAAATCGACTGCGCAAATGAATAAATAAACTGCAATGCGTATAATACACCATGACTAAATTTTTGAATGAACAGAATTCTTCAAGTGTTAACCTTCAGAAGTGTTCGCGAATTTTATAGCGTTCACTAGCAAGATACTCATGCTTTGCTCTAGTTTAAAAATGGAAGTTATCTTTCAAAATTGTACATTTTATAGGGTCTGCTTTTGGTCGAGCCTCTAAAACACACCCTCAGTTCGTACGTCGAAAGGTTTTGGAGGAACGATTATTTATTTTCAGATTTAACGCTCATTTGAACCCCATAGAATTGAAATACATGTATTTGAAAACCCTATCTTAATTAACTTCTAGTACGTAGAAGCGACCAGTATGTGAAATATTGACTTCGTACGTCGAATAGTAATGGAGGAATGAATGTTTTTGTTTTAGGAGTAGAATGCATTTAAAAAGTTTCTGGTTTAACATATAGGACATAGAAGACAACCTTCATGTAACATTTTATGTTCGTACGTGAATATTGTGATTTCCACCGTCAACCCCCATTTAAAGCCCTTACGGAAGAATGTTGGCCTCCCTAGCGCACCGGTTTGCACTGCTAGCTTACGTCCTTGCCGACCCGCGTCCGATTCCCGGCATTGCCAGAAATTTAAGGTTGGGACGAGGGTTGTATGTGGTTAAAAAGGCGCATGCAGCCCACCTCAAATGGGGGTGCCTGAGAAGAGCTGCACCACATCGGGATGAATTTAGCTGAAGTATATCATATTTGTCACCTACGACACAAAATAATAAACGCTTTGTAATATTACAACTTCATAAGTCAAACTGTTTTGAGGGATTCGTTTCTAGAGCTAAACCCATTTATCCCTAAGGGATGGAATGTTTTAAATATTTCACACCTAAGACATAAAATATAATCGTCCTTTTGAATTTTGTTTTCGTACCTCAAACGGTTTCGGAGGAATGAATATTTTTGTTTTCGGATCTTAACTCCATTCAACTCCTTGAGGGATTACATTTTTCAAACATGTTATTTAAAACATAGGATATCATTTGAAATTTCGACTTCGAAAATGAAAAGGTTTCAGAGAAATGAATGTTTTTATCTCCAGGCCTCATCCCACCCCACTGTCAAAACCCCTTAGAGGTGTATTGTTTTAATGTCTCTTCGCATTTAAAATCTAAGACATAGAGGAGCAACCATCATTGTATACGAAATTCTAGGTAAAATAGTATATAGGTGAGTGAGAAATTGCATGGCTCTTAGCGTTACCGGAGAAACACCACGGGAAGGTCACCATACGTCGTTTCTCATGTGAATTCCGGTTTGTAGAGTTTTCATTATAATGGCAAGTCCCGTTACCAACTGCGGTCACAGTCATGTTGGGGATTTTTCATTATAATGGTAGGCCCCATTGCCTACAGCCCGCCACAACTGAATTGGGTAGTTGTCATTACAATGAAAAACCTTCTTACCTACTGCCTTTCAAATTAGGTCCAAGGTTGTTCTTCAAGTTAAGTTTATCTTACAGAACTTCCTTGTAAACTACATTTTGTTCGTCCCTCTATCTTCAAGAACACAAGGCTGTCAAGGGAGCTTACACATTCACAGGCGACGCAGAACTGGCAATGAGAGATACAGTAATTCCTTAAATATGCACCAGAAACTTTTAAAGACTGCCCCTAAGCTTTGTCTGTTGTCACTGAGAAGTATTCCTGTATTGGGGATTTTGTCCGATATTTAATGTCTTTTGTGTCTCGGTTCACTTTGGGTTAAATGTGAATGTGATGAACAGATCAGAACGACCATACTGGCGTACATAAGTCATAGTGTCCTGAGTCCGCTCGTGCGTGAAATGGGTTCTGCCAGTAAAACTTGAGGGTAGCGCAACCTCCCTGCCAAGATCAGAAACTTCCCTAACTCCTTTTCACGTGACGTCCCACAGGTGTACGCAATTTTCCGTTCACTTTGGTTCTATCAAATGAAATCCAATCTTTCTGTTTCTATCTTAGCGTGCATATTATCCAAATACTGATTAAAGAAAGTGCGCGAGTAAGATGTAGTTTCACTGACTCACTATTTCTATGATTCTGTAAGGGTAAAAATCTGAAGCAGAAAATGTTTTCAGAAGAGGAGCTTTGGAATATGAATGAAGGTGAGGGAGAACTTAGGGGGTACTGAACAGCGTCGTAAGAATGGTGAGTTTCGTTGTATCCCTGCTGTGAAGAACGATGTCCCACTTTTCAGACTCCTGACGCACTATCACCAATGCCACATCAGGTTATATAGACGAAATGTATCCACGAAATGTCACTTTAATATTTGTCGCAAATGGAATATAATAATTCGTTTTACTCCAATATAGTGTAAAATCTGCTGTAAATTAAGAAATAGCACGAAATATTTTACTTGGAGTGAATAATATGGATACGTACTTTACTACCTTACATCTATTTTCTCTGCTACGTCACAGCGCTTACGTATGTGTTTTGTTTGTCCAACACTTTCGTGTGTGATGTCTCTGCTCACTGAAGTTGTTTGAAATAATTAGGTGTCGTTTTCTTCATGTTCTCATTCCGCTGCTCGTGCCGTCTTTTGTTTCTTTCTTGAGGTCCAGGGTTTGAGTGCTATGTCTGTGAATTGTCATTATCTTTGTCCATATCACTAGCGTTGGCAGTTCAAACAGCAAAATAGCATGATCCCTGGATCGATAAATATATTACTTGTTTGTTGAAAGGAAAATAGCATGAGCCCTGGACCAACAAATATATACTTTAATGAATGAGTTAGGGGACAAAACGAATCATCAGGCAATCATCAGGAAGATGGATACTGATATACTGCGAGTGGATGACTGGGATGTTAGTAATTTTAATTTTTGTGGTAAGTTAGAGAATATGAAAAGGGTAATAGATAGACTAATGTTAGATGTAGTTGGTGGAGTAAGTTGGCAGGAAGAACGGGATTTTTGGTTACGCAACTACGGAATTATCAAAACAAAATCATACAGGGGAAATGCAGGAGTTGTTTTAATAATGAATGAGAAAATAGGGCAGTGGGTAAGCTACTACGACCAAAATTATGAAAGGATTGATTGTAACCAAGATAGATACAAAGCCAATGCCTACCGCAATAGTGGTCTATATGCCTTCTAGTTCAGCGGACGATGAAATCGAAAGAATATATGAAGAGACAGAATATTTAATAAAATATGTAAAACGTGACGAGAATAAATTGTGATGGGAGACTGGAATTCCGTCGTAGGCCAAGGGAGAGAAGGTACTGCAGTAGGAGAATTCGGATTGGAAAAAATGAATGAAAGAGGAAGTCGGATGTTTGAATTCTGCACCGATCATAATTTAGTCCTTGATAACACTTGGTTCAAACAACACAAACGACGTCTGTATACTTGGACATGTCCTGAATATACTGGAAAGTATCAAATCTACTTAATTATGATTAGGCAGAGATTTAGAAACCAGGTTTCGGATTGCATGACTTCCCAGAAGCAGGCGTGGACTCTGACCACAAGTCGTTGGTCATGAAATAGCATATGAAGACATTGATGAAAGGAAGGAATGTAAACATATGGGATCTAGATAAGTAGATATAAAAGAGTGTGAGGTATTGTTTCAAGGAATATGTTGCACAAGGCGTTGGTACAGTAATGTCTGAGAAAATAGGGCCGTGGGTAAGCTACTACTACCAGCATAGTGAAAGGATCATTGTTGCCTGGACACCAAGCAAATGCCTACCACAATAGTGGTCTATATACCTTCAAGTTCAGCGGATGATGAAGAAATCGAAAGAATATATCAAGATATAGAAGATTTTAAAAAAATATGTAAAAGGTGACGAGAATTGTGATGGTAGAATGTAATTTCGTGGTAGGCCAAGGAAGAGTAGGAGAATTCGTATTGGGACAAATGAATGAAGGAAACACGGTAGGTGAAGAATGGACAGTGGAGAAGAACGATATCCTTAAGGCTGCTGAATGTAGGTCAGGAATAAAGGAAAGATCATCTAAGTATCAATGGATAACTCAGGAGATATTATACCTGATTGACAAACGACAAAAGTACAAGAATGCAAATGGACAGTCGTGAAGAATGATCTGATTATGGCTGCTGAAGGGAGATTAGGAATAAAGGAAAGATCAACTAAGAATCAATTGATAACCCGGGAGATATTAGACCTGATTGACAAACGACGAAAGTACAAGAATACAAAAATTGGGGAGGACAGGAAATACGGGCTATAAAAGAATGAAGTAGACAGAAGTACAGGACGTCTAAGGAAGAATGGCTGGAAGAGAAGTGCAAGGATGTTGAAGGTTGTATGGTCCTGGGAAAGTTCGATGCTGCATAAATCCTTTCTCCAAGTAAAACTTGGTGTATGAATATTAAGGGCTTAGACGGAAAACCACTTCTAGGGAAAGAAAACAAGGCATAATGATGACAGGAAACATATTAAAAAGATGCATCAAGGTAGATGATAAGGTTCTGATACAAGAAGGGGCAGTTGATGATGATGATGAAGTGGGGAACCCAATTTTGAGGTCAGAATTCGACAGATCATTGAGAGACCTAAATAGGAATAATGCACCGGGAATTATAACGTACTCTAAGAATTACTAACTGCCTTAGGAGAAACCAGCATGGCGAGGTTATTCCATAGAGTGTGTAAGATGTACGATATAGGAAAAGTGCCGTCCGATTTTCGCAAAAAATCCGGTGATGACAAGTGCGAGAACCACCGCACCATTAGTTTGGTATCCCATGCCTTCAGAATTTTAGCAGGTATTATTTTCAGAAGAATGAAAAGACAAGTTTAAACTGAGTTTCTAGAATATAACTTTGGCTTCAGAAGAAATGTAGGAACACGTGAAGCAATCCTGACTTTATGTATGATTTTAGAAGACCCAATAAAGAAGGATAAGCCCACGTACACGGCGCTCGTAGATCTAGAAAGGGCATTCAATGTTGTTGATTGACCAAATTATTAAAGATTCTGAAGGTGATCGGAATCAGAAATCAAGAGAGAGGAACTATTTCCAATCTACACAAAGGTCAGTCTGCAGTGATAAGAATGGAGTGCTTTAAAAAGCAAGCAGCAAACCAGAAAGAAGTGGGGCAAGGCTGCAGCTTGTCTCCCTCCTTTTACATGACTATATAGAACATGCAGTAAAGGAAATCAAGGAGATATTTGGAAAGTGAATCAAAAAGGAGGAATTATAAACTCTGAGATTTGCGGATAATATTGTTATCTTATTTGAGTCTGCAGAACATTTGGAGAAATTACGGACAGAAATTATGGACAGATTCCTGGCGGAGGAGTACAAGACGGAATTAGATAAGTCCAAAACAAAAGGAATAGAGTGCAGTCAAGCAAAGTCAGGTGATGCAGGCAATATTAGTTAAGTAAATGAAAAGCGAACTAGATAGGCTACATGTTGTTGCAGTACTTGTGTAGTAAAATAATTAACTATGGCAGAAGTAAGGAATACATAAAATGCAGACTAGCACAAGCAAGGGAGGCCCTTCTTAAGAAAATAAATTTGCTCACTTGGAACATTCATATAGGAATTCGTTTTCGAAGACCTTCGTCTGGAGCGTCGTATTGTATGGAAGTGAAACATAGACGTTAACTGGCACAGAAAGAAGGATAATAGAAGTTTTTTTTTGCTAGTTGCTTTACGTCGCACCGACACAGATAGGTCTTATGGCGACGATGGGACAGGAAAAATGGCTAGGAGTGGGAAGGAAGCGGCCGTGGTCTTAATTAAGGCACAGCCCCAGCATTTGCCTGGTGTGAAAATGGGAAACCACGGAAAACCATTTTCAAGGCTGCCGATAGTGGGGTTCGAACCTACTATCTCCCGAATACTGGATACTGGCCGCAATTAAGCGACTGCAGCTATCGAGCTCGGTAATAGAAGTTTTTGAAATGTGGTGTTATACAGGTATGCTGAAGGTGAGATGGATAGATCGAATCATGAATGAAGAGGTACTGAATCGAATTGATGAGGAAAGATCGATTTAGTTAATTGAACCTTAAATACGTCATAGTCTAGGAGTGGGTAAATCTCATAAAAACATACATTTCTACAGTACGGTAGATTAAGGTTCATTTTCCTTTATACACGGGCAAAGGAAGATTAACTCAAGGAAATTTAATGGACTGCGTACCAATACGTGGCTGGGAGGCGTGACCAGTCTTAAGGGAAATAATGGATTGGAACGGCATTTTCACATTCGCGGTTTTGGCACAGCAATGGCCATAAAGAGCTCTACGAACACCAGAAAGACATATTCACTCGTATGAGGTAAAGGTGACTGACTTTCTACGGACACATGAGCCGCCTGAAACCCTGCAGGATCCCCAACAGAATACTCACAGTGACAAGTAGGGGAAAAGCTCCCAAAAACCAAGTGGATAACCGCAGTAAAATCAGACCTAGAAGAAATGTAGATCCCATTAGAGACCATAGAGAACCGATTTGAGTACCGCCTGGCCAAGAGTACAGGGACCACCAGACCTAAGTGGACGGACGGAAGGAAGCAGGCACACAGCCAGAAAATGAAAGCATACTGAGCCAAGAAAAAACAGAAAAAAACATTAGGTAAGAGTTAAGACGAGCCTCGGGGTCCCTAGTAGGCCAAAACGAACCAATATATATACTGTTATTTGTTTTTACATCCCACTACTTTTACGGTTTTCTGAGACGCCGTTGTGCCGGAATTTCGCCCCTCAGCAATTATTTCCGTGTCAGTAAATCTACTGACATGAGGCTGACCATCAAATACCACCGGACTGAGCAAGGATACAACCTGCCAAGTTGGGCTCAGAAGGCCAACGGTCTACTCTTCGAGCTACTCAGCCCGGCAGTCTTACTTCTTGGAGGATTTAAAGTCCACATTTGGACTCCCTGATTATGCAGCATCGATTGTTGTGGTAGGAGAAAGTCGACAGGTAGCTTAGCAAATTCCAGTAAGGTTCTTCAACACGGAAGTGCTGAAGACCAGTATCTGGTAAAGACCTGTCCACAAGCTACGCCGCATAAATCATAAGCTGCGGCGTCCACGGGTACCACGGGAAGATATACCTAATCAAAGGATTCCAAACTTTACCTGCCGACTCCGTGGTATACACTGTTCACGATACCGGGTACCATCTAATGAACTGTGTCATTTTCCGAAGACTGGTAAAAGCATTTATGTTCCTTATGTTCTATGTATTCAAGTATGTGTACACATACTGCTTAATGAAAATCCACAGCCTTTTTCCAGTCATTCGACTGGGTCAGGAATGGAATGAATGAAGCCCCCACCTAGCAGCGAGGGTAGGAATTGTGCCGGCTGCCGACGCCTGTGGCACTCCTCTGGGGCAATAATTAATGAATGATAGATGAAATGAAATGATATTGCAGAGTGTTGCTGGAATTAATTATGACAGGGAAAAGCGGAGTACCCGGAGAAAAGCCTGTCCCGCCTCCGCTTTGTCCAAATCACACATGGAGTGACCGGGATTTGAACCACGGAACCCAGCGGTGAGAGGCCGGAGCGCTGCCATCTGAGCCACGGAGGCTCCATTGTGATTAATAAATATAGGAGAATAAAGAGTCTGTTAATACTAAGCGCAGTATAGATCAAACATTAATATTTTAAAAAGATAGGCCTTCTTGTGATTACAGTGCCTTCTTTTATGCTGTACTCCTACGGACATTTCGTTGAAAATGGTGAGAGGAAAGCTTCGCAGTTACAATCGAACGTCACTGCTCTTGTGCCGTGCCTAGTGTGTTCACTACCCCACTTGACTCTCATGTAACGTTTGGCACGTAAGCTGCCCTTATTTCAGTCAAGCCAGTGCGCAAGCTCTGGGCTGTTCTGAACGGGCGCCCAGCTGCGCAACTTGAATCCACAGGGTAGACGGGAACGGTGAGGTAAGGCCCACTCTGTTGTGGCTCGCAGCGCTTGGCCGTTTCGGCTTTATTAAGTAGTACATAGGTTTTCTCACGCCCAACCTCGAACATCTTGGGCTTGTTCAACTCCCTTCGATTCAATCTTTCCACTTGCTGTTATTTACGGTGGGATAGGGTCATCTTTAAATTATTATTTTCCTTTGTTTAAAATTTGCTTTATGTCTTATGGCGACGATGAGCTAGCCCTCGACTGGCGTTGTGGGGTCTTTGAATATACCAGAGACTTTGTACAACCCTGGCGCTCCCTCCGTATTCCGTTCTGACTATCGACGTTCACTGTAGCTGTTATTTAACGCAAGGTCAACTGCTATCTGGACTTAGAGCATTTAGTAAACACTGGTTTTCTCAGGAACTTGATTTACATATTGTGTGGTGCCGTTTACGACCCCACAACGGCGTATGTGTTACGAAATTTATCGTGACGTAAAATTTTGTAAGTGTTCATATTTCATTCGAAGTGTGTGTTTGGTACTTTTTCTTCGTGTAAGCCTTGCAATGGCTTCCACATCTCGCCCTGGCATGTTAGTGTCTGATGCTAGGATTGCACTGTTTTAGAGGAAGATGCCGAACGAAGTGGCGACAACGATCTCTCAGATTTAAATGATCCAGATTATAATTCCGAGCGCGACGCGGATTCGGAACAAGAAAATAATAATGATAATAATAATAATAATAATAATAATAATAATAATAATAATAATAATAATAATAATAATTTCGTGTGGCTATTTCTAGCCGGGTGCAGCCCTTGTAAGGCAGACCCTCCGATGAGGGTGGGTGGCATCTGCCATGTGTAGGTAACTGCGTGTTATTGTGGTGGAGGATAGTGTTATGTGTGGTGTGTGAGTTGCAGGGATGTTGGGGACAGCACAAACACCCAGCCGCCGAGCCATTGGAATTAAGCAATGAAGGTTAAAATCCCCGACCCGGCCGGGAATCGAACCCGGGACCCTCTGAACCGAAGGCCAGTACGCTGACCATTCAGCCAACGAGTCGGACACAAGAAAAAGGTGAGGAAGACGAAGAGGAAAGTTTCACGAACAACCTAGACGTCCATAACCATCCTTCATCTTTCTCTTGTAGAAACAGATAGAAATGGTCACCTACTGAACCCAACAGGCAAGTGAGACGTCAAAGTCAGAAAATTATTTTCAAACTTCAAACCATTTAGTGGTTGTGAAAATGACGTAAATTACTGTAAAATTCAAACGTTTTATAAGTTTTGTATATTATAATATTTAAATGTACCTTTGAATTTGCTTTGGAGCAATGAACATTTAAATTTCTTTTTATTTAAGTTTAATTAATCGGAGTGCGATTTTCCTTTAAAAACAGTGACGGTAAAACAATTATGCATTATCACCCAATCTATAATCAGTAAAGATATTAATTTCTCATTGTAGGTAATGTAAAGGTATAAGGAAGTATAATTTACATGTATTTATTTTGGAAACTTAAATAAAGGGTGTTTGAGGTCATCCATGTCCGCCTCTGTGGTGTAGTGGCTAGCGTAATTAGCTGCCACCCCCGGAGGTCCGGGTTCGAATCCCGGCTCTGCCACGAAATTTGAAAAGTGGTACGAGGGCTGGAACGGGGTCCACTCAGCCTCGGGAGGTCAACTGAGTAGAGGTGTGTTCGATTCCCACCTCAGCCATCCTGGAAGTGGTTTTCCGTGGTTTCCCACTTCTCCTCCAGGCGAATACCGGGATGGTACCTAACTTAAAGCCACGGCCGTTTCCTTCCCTCTTCCTTGCCTATCCCTTCCAATCTTCCCATCCCTCCACAAGGCCCCTGTTCAACATAGCAGGTGAGTCCGCCTGGGCGAGGTATTGGTCATTCTCCCCAGTTGTATCCCACGACCAAGAGTCTGAAGCTCCGGGACACTGCCCTTGAGGCGGTAGAGGTGGGATCCCTCGCTGAGTCCGAGGGAAAAGCCGAACCTGGAGGGTAAACTGATGATGATGATGATGATGATGATGATGATGAGGTCATCCATTCTACGGTATCATTTTCGACCCCACAACGCCAGTCGGGAGCTAGTAGAGGTAAGCAAGTGGCGTGGCCTTATTTAAGCTACAGCCCCAGTATTTAGCTGGTGTGGAAATGTGAAACCACGGACAACTCCTATCTCCCGATTGCAAGCTCACAGCTGCGTGACCACACCCACACGGCCAACTCGCTCGATTCTCTAAATTAAGATATCGAGACATTTAGAGAATATTCACGCATTTTCAAATAATATCACAATTCTTCACGCTCCTAGGCATACGTTCTCGCAGGAATTATTACAGATTCCGATATACCTCGCTTAGACCGAAGGAATGACACCTCGCAGTACATGCTATCACAACGCTGTTCCGAGGTATACTAATTTTACAACCCAACACGGATTTCAACGCAAAACTTCAGATGCACGCATCGTTCGCTATTAATCTATCTGATCTTGCAAGCTAGTAACGTGTCAGATTTCTTTGAATGTATCAATATAGTAAAATGTAACCATGCCTGTTAATATTGAGCGCACCATTAATCAATCACGAATATTTAAAAGTATGTTTTACTAACGATTATAGATGCTGTACTCCAATCAACACATCGTTGAAAATGACGCAAGAAATGCTTCATAATCACTGTTCGGAATTTATTCTTTACAAATTAGTTATATTTTTCTTATATTTTAGAGTTTTTAAATTATTAAAGCAAGTTTGGTGTAAACATTATCGGTGCATACGAATTTTTACCGAGGGACCAGTATTTAAAAAGAAGACAGACATAATCCACGTTAAAAATTCACCGTAGTGTATATAACAATTAAGGTTTGCCGACCCCATGATGCAGGGGGTAACGCGTCCGTCTGTCACCCGGCGGCCCCGGGTTCGATTCCAGGCCGGGTCAAGGGTTTTTAATTGTAAATAATTAATATCGCTGGCCTGGGGACTGGGTGTTTTTGCCGTCCTTAACGTTCCTTTCCTTACATTCAACACTATAAACTTCCGCAATTCCAATTACACGCAGGTTCATATCATATGGTGCAAGTAGGGGCAACAGATATCTACAGGTCGACGCCCCGAACAAATAGCATTAAAACAAGAAGGTTGATACGTAATTTTTATTCATAAATAACTCAAAAGCTGTCCCTTTTATAATTCAGCTAAACTGACAAGAAAAAAAGAAAGTTTATTCCAACAGCAAGTCTGAATATTTATATGACACAAATGGTAAATACTGTTAAGTAATGTGTTCGTTATTCCCCTGAGTATTAGTTAAATGCACTGGATAGACTTGATGAATTTCTGCGGTATGGTGGAGTGCGCTTCTGTTTAGTGTTCAAAAACACCAGCCTGAATTCGTACAAAACATAAATTCACTTTCATTAGCCGTATGTTGTCTGCTATGAAAGCAACATGGTATTATAAAATAAGATACTTGCCATCTTCTGAGACTACTACACATGTTACCTAATATATTTCGTTGTACATTATAAAGACTGTGTAGTGTAAATACCAGCACATTCGGATATTGGACCGTAACAGAATAGGTAATTATATATATATATATCGATGACTGGAGCCATCTCTCTGTGTCTTCCCCTCTCGGAGAACAATCATCAAATGAGAAATGCAACCAAGCAAGCAAAGGGCGCCAATCTTTAAGCTGAGGACTTAAAGATAAAATTTATAATCAAGCTTGGACAGACTCTTATCACAGGGGTGAGGTGATAGTGCACTAATCATTAAGCAGGAGAATTAGAAATTAAAAGGCTAATTAAGGCAAATTGATTAAAGTAAACTAGAAAAATACTATTTATTATATTTAATATAAATGACGACGGTTTAACGAGAACTGAATTTAAAATAGAAAATGAATTTAATAAAAAATTGAATGACTCTACTTCGCGAAAACTTGCAATATCTTTAACTCGCTTGCTCACCATGTCGTCTTGATCTGCTGGTCCTTGGAAAGCTTCCCTCCTTGTAGCGGGAACATCACCGTTCGTCTTTGAGATCTCTTCATCTGCAGCTCAGTACCATTCCTGCCTTGCCAATTGCACCCACCACTAATTGGAAGATGACTTCAAAACTAACACTCCCTATTATGCTCTATCCCATATATTGGAGATAAGCCCTAAGTCATAGTTAGAAGAACCACCTTGGGTTATATGGAGAGGATACTCAATTAAGAATCCTTCCAACTTTACTGAAAATGTTCTCTGAAGTTTCATTTCTATCTAGATTAAAACTATCTATTGACTTAGACTGGTTCAAACCGGTCTTATAGCCGTGCTGTACGTACTTCCTGATAAGAGTGGCTATACACCCCTCATTCAGAATTTCTAAGTATCGAGACGAAGAATCAAGTAGAAAATCAAGTAGAAGCCTCGTAGAAGATCGTAGAATAATGTAGAGAGACTCGCAGAAGCGAATAAGACGTTGTAGAGAGCGAATAAGAATGAATAAGTAAGAATAAGTGATGCCACGAGCTCCAACACGCTCTTTTATAACCTTCTCTCGCGCTAATTACAGGTCGCTTACACGTGGTCCAATCAGATGACACCTCTCTCCCCACTCCAGATATTAGAGTTGACGGGCCAAAATCATGATATCAACTGTTCTTCTATTCGTCCTTTCACTCAGTATCCATGGCAACATGACGCTCCTTTGAAAATATAGGCGTTGATCAGTTCGAATAATTCTGGTCGAAATACGGTAGCTTACGTTAGGACGCGTGAACACGTGCTCGCTTTTCTCAGAACTTGATGTCTAAATTTGTCCTCCCTTCCTCCTCGGTGATGTGGCAAGATAACTGAAATCTACTGCAAGTTAATTTTAACCAACTGTCGCAAGAATCTAAGTGAATATTAGGATATTCAGCCCTCGTTTACAAGTCGTAGTTACAAAGTAATGAAATGATAGTGAGCAAATGATTAAACATGAATGATAATACAATTACATACCAAAATAAATATCATGACGTTAACTTCCTGAATTAATTACACATAATAAAATTAACATAATCACACTGTAACGTCTGGAACGTTACATACGCCCCCATGAGTTCTTAACAAATATCACATGAGTTGAGAACTCACACACTTACTCCCACATTGACTTGTAATACCTCTATTACCTGCCCATAACGAGCGACATTATTTTCATACAATTAATTATATCTCACTCTTTCCATATCTCTCTTAGACTGCTTCCCATTGCGACTGTCTGTTATTTCAGTTCATTTTGAGGTATAGCTACAAAATTATGCCCAACACAAGCACCTTTTCACTTTTGTAAAAAAACAAGATTATCCTAGAAAATATAACATAATATATATACAATTCAGATTACAGACTCTGCCGAGTGTCTATGTGTCCTTTTACTCCCCATCTCTCCGACATTCTTTGCTAGATAGCAATAACACGTTCTTTTCCAATCTTATACATTAGAAACATGGAAAACAAATGATACAAACAATTTACACTCTTATCACTCTTTCGAATGTTTCAACTTTATCTTGAAGCAGGATGTAGTACACTTCACTCGCATACACACGTGATTTAAGCTCACGGTAAAATTATTGCAAGTTAGAAATGCACATACGGGAAAATTAATTATTTGCCGTCGTCAGCTTTAATTAGCCTTCTGTAACATCTTAGAAAACAAATATATCAAATTTCATGGCCTCACATACGGAAAACAGATGATCTCTCGTCAATGAACTAGCGTAATTCTACTGTCACACAAACACCTCCCTTGTTTACAAACACAACTAGGAAATACCACCACAATTGAGACGTGAACTCATCCACTCGTAGTCTGACATAACAAGTAGCAACTTCCCCGAGTTACTGACCTATATCTCACAATCCGGTTCAGCCACCTCACACGACAGGTATCTCCGCAAACTACTAATGTTATATGAACCATTCATTACGCTCTCGCCATCCGCTAACTTGTAAGCACAGGGTCCTAGTTTACGATGTACTTTATAAGGGCCTTGATATAAAAGAAAAAATTTCTTAGTTACCTTATCCTCACTATTTGACAACATGGGAACTCTCACCAAAACCATATCGCCTACCTCAAAGTTATCCAGTACCTTACGTTTCTGTTGTCTTTTACGTTTATCTCCAGATTTAATCAGGTTCTCCCGTGCCAGTCGGACGTAAAATTCAGCATTACGAGGTGGTTCCTCAGGCAAACCTAACACTCTCACTAGTTCATTCTGAGGCTTACAACCAAAATGAACTTGTGACGGCGTCAATCTCGTGCTTTCATGTTGAACCGCATTGATCCATGTCTCTATGCGGGATAAATGAGCCACCCAGGCTGTATGCTTATCGAACACTAAGCATCTAAACATGCGAGATAACTCTTTCATAACGCGTTCACACATATTGCCCTGAGGGTATCTAATAGATGAATGAACCTGTGTAATACCTAGCTCTCTAATTATGGACTTCCATTTTCTCGAAATAAATTGCGGTCCACTGTCTGATAATATTCTACGAGGAGTACCTAATTCAGGGACATACTTCTCTTTGATTATATGACTACAAGATTTTCCAGTGGCTTTTCTCATACCGTATAATCTGACCAACTTCGAGAAGGCATCAATAATGACTAAAATATATTGGAAGCCGAACTGTCCCTTTACCACAGGTCCAAATAAATCAGTACACACCAAGTCACCAGGTCTTTCTGAGATTACTGCCTGACGAGGTCCTTCTAAATAGCGGTTAGGAACTTTGCTACGCTGACACAGATCGCAAGTGGAAAGAATTTTTCTTATATCTCTTCCCATCTTGTCCCATATAAAATTCTGTCGGATCTCATACAGAACTTTATTAGCTCCATAATGTCCTAATTCCTTGTGGATAAACCAAATCAATTCCACACGTAGCGCTTTGGGTACACAAATCCCCCAGAGATCCTCGCCACATTTCCTGGCTAGAAACCCGTTAACCAGTTTGTACATGTGCCTACCATGCGACACAGTGAGCTGCTCTCCTCCCTGAAGTACAGACAAAGGTTCCCGACATTCTTCGTCTACCGACTGTTCAACCAATAGGTTACGTAGTCTATTTAGAGCAGTTTCATTTTCCTTAGACAGACATGTACATATAATAATGCCCTCACGTGGCTCTAGAAGGCTACCTTCTTCGCACAACTTCGGATCACGTGACAATAAATCAGCAAGGACATTATTCTTTCCCTTAACGTGAGTTACCTTAAACTCATACTCTTGTAGGGCGAGTATCCATCTACTAACTCTGTTAGATGATAATTTACACTTGGATACAAAAGAAAGAGCATGATGATCCGTCCTAACTTCAAATTCGGTACCTAAAACATACATCCTAAATTTACTGAGGGAGTATACGATAGCTAGGAATTCAAGTTCCGTTATAGTATAACGCTTTTCAGCAGCACTTAAACCTCTGGAAGCTAAAGACACAATCCCTAAATTACCATCATCATCTACTTGACATAGTGCACCAGCGATACCACAGTGAGATGCGTCCGTCAGCAACACATACTTCCTATCGGGCATGGGGTATCTCAAAACAACCGCCTGCCTGAATCCTTCTTTTAATTTTAGGAAAGCTCTATCATGATCTTGTGTCCATTCCCACTTACTGCCAGCTTTCAATAGTTCTCTAAATGGCTCTAGTAAGTTACCAAATCTCACTACAAATCGTCTGAAAAAATTACATACACCAATATACGATCTGAGCTCCTTAATATTTCTAGGTGTCGTAGTATTCAATATTTTTTCAATTCTTGTGCTCTCAGGCGTCACTCCCATTGCCGATACACGGTGCCCCAAAAAAGTCACCTCTCGTCTACTGAAAACACATTTGTCAAGTTTCAGAGTAAAACCAGCATACTCTAATTTAGAAAAAACCCTCTCCAAGTGGTCCAAGTGCTCTTCAAAGGTACTAGATCCTATAACCAAATCATCGATATAAATAGTAGCATAATCTCCAGTATCATCTCCCAAGGCAATACTAAGTGCGCGAATAAGAGCTGCCGAACTAGTACGGGTCCCAAAAGGAACACGCCTAAATTGGTACAAACTATGCTTATAGCTGAAAGCAGTAAGAGGCCTGTCTTCTGATCTTAAAGGTATCTGCCAAAAACTACTCCTAAGATCTAACGTAGAAAACCAACTCTTACCCTGAAAATTCTGTATCAACTCTTCAATGGTTTGTGATCTCAACTGATCAGCACCAATACGTCGGTTCATCTCCCTGCCATCAATACACAAACGTATTGATCCATCAGACTTAGGCACAACAATTAAGGGATTAACATATTGACTGTTTGATAATTCAATCACATCGTCTGCTAACATAGCTTGAATTTGATCCTCTACGGCTTTTGCATATTTGTGTGGTATCGGATATCGCGGTCCGCTGAATGGAGTCTTATCCAGCACAGAAAAAGAATGTTCATACAGATGGGTAACACCAGGTTTCTCGGAGAAAATCTCCACGTGTTCACATAACACTTCAAATAACTTGTCCTTCTGGACTTCATTCAACTCATTTCTACTTACGGCTTCTTTCAAGCCACATATTTTATCCTCATGAATCCACAACTGACACAACTTCAGGCCCTCACTAGCCTCTTCATTTACTTTAGAAACCTCTTTCATTCTCCACACTGTACTAACTTCCGTTTTCCTCTGAATTTCCTCCTCAAACTTGACCTTAATATCCTCATTATTCCACCTCAAATTTAGCACTAGATCATTGTAATTTAACTGAGCCAATTTTAACGTTAACCAGTCAGATCCCAAGATAAGATCAAATATTAAATGCGGAATTACCAAACATATCTGAACGCTAATAAAATTATTAATACAGATCGGGACAGCTACTTGTTTACAAATTTGCTTAGACCTCTTTCCAACAGCCGTAATGATGAAAGTAGACTTAACAGGCATTTCCTCCAACTGAATACCCTGTTTCACTAATGACTCATACCACTGAGAACTAATACATGATATTTGGCTACCAGAATCAATCAAAACTTTAACCCACGCCCCCCAAACTTTCAATTTAACAACGGGATTGACTACTTTATTACTTGAATCTCCATTATTCTGCTCGGGTTCATACAGCAAATCGTCTCTAACATCGAGGTCATATGGTAACACTTTCATGGCAAGACACTTCGCTACCTTCTTACTAGGCTGGAATTCTGACCTAACATAACAGCCTCTAGTTAGTTTAAAGGTTCCCTTTGTGTATTGACGTTGGACTCATTAGTACATTGCTCTGGCCTCCGTTGGGAATTTCCTGTCCTATATTCCTGTGCTCCGCTCCTGCTGTTCTGCTGAGGTCTGAACTGATTGCGAGCTTCGTGATTCTGTGTTCTACCGTTATGTCTCATTCCGTTGTGATGACTAAAGTTCTGAATATTCTCCGTTCTACTCCTAAGGTTACCTAACGCATCAAAACTGCCTAGTAGGTTCTCCATCTCCTGAATAGTACCAATTTTTTGCATGCAGGCTGCTTCTCTCACCCTGTCCGGAAAATGTCTTAAAAGTAGTCTTACTACATCAGACCCCTCGGTTATACCATCTAAGTTCTGACAAATCATGACATGTGCCAGGAAGTACTCGGTCATAGTAACTCCCTCATGCTGTTTGTACCTCCCAAATACCACCCTTTCTCTCTCCCTAGCTTGTATCGCTTCATTCCAGAATTTCTCTCTAAATTTATTTCTGAATTCTTTCAGGTTCGTCATCGTCTGCCTATATACCATGAACCAAGACCGAGTTTCTCCTACAAAAGCATGGTCAATATTTTCCATAACGTCTTCCCAGTCCATAGACCCTTCCTCTAGACGCTTTTCAAATCGTTTTTCTATCATCTTAAGGAAATCTAGCGGGTTCGTTTGTTTCCCATTAAATTTAGGTAGTTCAATTTCCCTAATGTAGTTATTTCCTAGACAGTGCCTTCCCGTGAAAACCTGTTTATCCTTTGCCACCTGTTTTAACTTATTTTCTGCTTTCTCCATCCGGCATTCTACCTCTTTGTCTCTCCTATCAATTTCGCTCTCCAAGTTAACCTGCTTCTCTTTCAATGTCCTAATTTCAATCTTATTCTCTTCAGCTATCGCAAAACTTTCTTCCCTTGCCCGGGTCTCATCTTCTATTCTAAGCTTTACCGTGTCAATCTCTTGTTGGACGTGGTCTTTAAATACCCGTATTTCCCCTCTTTGAGTCTCAACTCTCTTATCAATACTAGTGACGTGCCTCATTACTTCCTCCCTAGTAGAGTTGTTTTCCTTCCCCATTAATTCCAGGAATTCACTTCTCTGTTCCGCAAACTTTTCTTCTACCTTTTTCCCTTGCCGTACATATTCACTTTCCTGGTCCTCTAATCGCTTACTAAAATGTTCATTTTTTACCACCAGATCGCGTAACTGCTTACTGTGTTCGTCCATTCTCCGATTCGCTTCCTCCTTATTTTCCCTCATCTCCCTGCTTAATTCAGCTTTAGTTTGTTCTAACTGTTCTTTAAGTTCAGATTTAGTTTGTTCTAATTCACTTTTAAGCTCAGATTTAGTTTGTTCTACATCTGTTTTAATTTGTTCCAATTCATTTTTTATTTCAGATTTACTGTCCTCTATCTTACTTAACATTAACTGCATCATTCCCATTAACTGATCATTATTATTACTTTCATTGTTAGTGTTTACTTCCGCTTCGCCCCCCATCCTACTATCATCTGACTCCATACTGACTTCTTTCTGCTTGCCTTCACTCTCCATACTACTTACACTTCTATCTTCAATTTCCTCTACAAGACTACACAACTCTTCCTCTGAACTCAATACATTATTGCCTTTTATCGCCCGTCCACTGCGCAACATCCTCTCCTCTTTCGTCTGATCAGCCATGACCCTTCCCACAATCAAACACTCTTAATGAAACGTGGATATCCAAATTTTGCCCATAATACGAATTCTGATATTGTTACTGTTATTAACTGCTCCGTACTTAATGATTTTCTCGCCACACGTTGGAGCGGCATTTATGTGTCTTCCCCTCTCGGAGAACAATCATCAAATGAGAAATGCAACCAAGCAAGCAAAGGGCGCCAATCTTTAAGTTGAGGACTTAAAGATAAAATTTATAATCAAGCTTGGACAGACTCTTATCACAGGGGTGAGGTGATAGTGCACTAATCATTAAGCAGGAGAATTAGAAATTAAAAGGCTAATTAAGGCAAATTGATTAAAGTAAACTAGAAAAATACTATTTATTATATTTAATATAAATGACGACGGTTTAACGAGAACTGAATTTAAAATAGAAAATGAATTTAATAAAAAATTGAATGACTCTACTTCGCGAAAACTTGCAATATCTTTAACTCGCTTGCTCACCATGTCGTCTTGATCTGCTGGTCCTTGGAAAGCTTCCCTCCTTGTAGCGGGAACATCACCGTTCGTCTTTGAGATCTCTTCATCTGCAGCTCAGTACCATTCCTGCCTTGCCAATTGCACCCACCACTAATTGGAAGATGACTTCAAAACTAACACTCCCTATTATGCTCTATCCCATATATTGGAGATAAGCCCTAAGTCATAGTTAGAAGAACCACCTTGGGTTATATGGAGAGGATACTCAATTAAGAATCCTTCCAACTTTACTGAAAATGTTCTCTGAAGTTTCATTTCTATCTAGATTAAAACTATCTATTGACTTAGACTGGTTCAAACCGGTCTTATAGCCGTGCTGTACGTACTTCCTGATAAGAGTGGCTATACACCCCTCATTCAGAATTTCTAAGTATCGAGACGAAGAATCAAGTAGAAAATCAAGTAGAAGCCTCGTAGAAGATCGTAGAATAATGTAGAGAGACTCGCAGAAGCGAATAAGACGTTGTAGAGAGCGAATAAGAATGAATAAGTAAGAATAAGTGATGCCACGAGCTCCAACACGCTCTTTTATAACCTTCTCTCGCGCTAATTACAGGTCGCTTACACGTGGTCCAATCAGATGACACCTCTCTCCCCACTCCAGATATTAGAGTTGACGGGCCAAAATCATGATATCAACTGTTCTTCTATTCGTCCTTTCACTCAGTATCCATGGCAACATGACGCTCCTTTGAAAATATAGGCGTTGATCAGTTCGAATAATTCTGGTCGAAATACGGTAGCTTACGTTAGGACGCGTGAACACGTGCTCGCTTTTCTCAGAACTTGATGTCTAAATTTGTCCTCCCTTCCTCCTCGGTGATGTGGCAAGATAACTGAAATCTACTGCAAGTTAATTTTAACCAACTGTCGCAAGAATCTAAGTGAATATTAGGATATTCAGCCCTCGTTTACAAGTCGTAGTTACAAAGTAATGAAATGATAGTGAGCAAATGATTAAACATGAATGATAATACAATTACATACCAAAATAAATATCATGACGTTAACTTCCTGAATTAATTACACATAATAAAATTAACATAATCACACTGTAACGTCTGGAACGTTACATCTCTACCTTGTCGTTTTGGGAGCGTTCAAATCAATTCACGTAGTCCAGCTGATGTTACAAGCCATGATTCATGCCATTTGCAGCGTCTTTCCTTTTATTTTTATTGAACGATACCTACTGACGTTTGTACGGAATTGGAGTACTCAGGCGCGGTTTTAGACTGATCAGAGTCTTAAGATCGAATACATTCCTGAGCTGGCCCTAGCGATATTTTTTACCTGGACTTAATGGATTTCGAACTCAGAACAGGTTAATACTCAAGTGGTTAGAAATTTGAAGTAAATACAATTTTTTTTTGCTAGGGGCTTTACGTCACACCGACACAGATAGGTCTTATGGCGACGATGGGATAGGAAAGGTCTAGGAGTTGGAAGGAAGCGGCCGTGGCCTTAATTAAGGTACAGCCCCAGCATTTGCCTGGTGTGAAAATGGGAAACCACGGAAAACCATCTTCAGGACTGCCGATAGTGGGATTCGAACCTACTATCTCCCGGATGCAAGTAAATACAATTAAGAAGACCTTTAAAATCTTGAACACTAGTCCTATGCAAAATTTCCGCTTCCTTCAACATAAAGCTTCCCGTATTAAAATATAAGCCCAGAAGTCTAATCTATGAACTGTATATACATTTCGTATTCTGTCGTTCTCAATGTTACCTCCAATTACATGAAAAATACAGTGAAGCTCTCAGGTACACGATTGCTGTACTTTTAAAAGAAAAATAGGTTTTGTTCATTGTGCCATGTCCTGATATAATTAACATTTGCAAGTGTATCGCGTTGTTTAAAGAAACTATTACCTTCGTGATAGGTGAATTGCTACTTCAAATATAGTGTCTATTGCCTGTACGAATGTAACCGCTGCTGAAGTTACAACTCCTTTTTTGTAAATATTCAATCAACAAACCTCCGGATAGGTTATTTAGAAAAAGAAAGTTAATATTACTTCTTCTTTCTCCCAACCTTAAAAAAAGGAAACAGAGTAAAACCTCACCTACAACTCGTAATCTACCGAACGCCTACGGACCTTCCTAATGTAAAATTTAAATAAATATCACTAATCTCAATTGCTACAAGTCTATGGTAAGACGCCTATTAGAGTATGGTTCTAGTGTACGGGACCCACACTAGGACTAGAAAGGATCCAAAGAAAAGCAGCATGATATCCAACAAAGAAATAACGTTACAAAAATATTACAAACTTTGGGCTGGGAAGACTTGGGAGTGAGGAGAGGAGATGCTCGACTATCGTAAGTGGCATGTTCCGAGCTGTCAGTGGAGAGATGGCATGAATGACATTAGTAGACGAATAAGTTTTCAACGGAGCTTTTAAAACTAGGAAGGAACGTAAGAAGAAAAAAATTAGGGATTCCAGAGGACAAATTGGGACAACTATTCATTTATAGGACAAGCAGTAAGGGTCTGGGATAACTGATCAAGGGAAATGCTCGATAAATTTTCAAGTGATTGATTGATTGATTGATTGATTGATTGATTGATTGATTGATTGATTGATTGATTGATTGATTGATTGATTGATTGATTGATTGATTGATTGATTGATTGATTGATTGATTGATTGATTGATTGATTGATTGATTGATTGATTGATTGATTGATTGATTGATTGATTGATTGATTGATTGATTGATTGATTGATTGATTGATTGATTGATTGATTGATTGATTGATTGATTGATACAACTATATTACTTCCACCTCTAAGCACGAGATGGAACTCGTACCTCTGACATTAGGTTCTGACATCTAGCAATACATTTTTGACGGTGAATGTTTCGTTGTAGGTATTACTGTTTGAGATATATGATTCGGGTGAGGTAAACATTTCACATGTTTGGTTCATTTTTGGACAAACTGACTCTGACTAAGCGTGGTGAATATTGTAATATTGTTGCACGTTGCAATATTTAAATCATCTACTGACATATGAGTGAACTATGTCCTACCGCTTGCTTTGAAATTGGAATTGCGATTGCGCTGCCTGTGTCGAAGCCAACGGACATCTTCAAAGGAGTTCGAACTTCAGAGACAGAAGAAGTTTATATCTCGGCTGTCCCCGGGTTCTGTTCAATCAAGTTCTACTTTTCGGTCAAAAATACTTATAAAGACATTGACATTCTAACTACAGTGACCGGCTTCTAAACTCAGCAATGGAGATCTAGGGCAAAATGATACTAGCGAAATTCCACAAAATAAGACTTCGTATAGTGCAAGGGTTTTTGGTTCTTCTTTGGATCTAACTAGAATTCAATTTTTACGAAAATAGCAATTTTATGTCCGAAATCCATGTCATCAATGAACTAGATGTAAACATTCCGAAAGCAACGTATATTAATATTGATTCCTCAGAATCCGATGCTATTTATCAAATAGTATATTATCCTGTCGAATTTTTAACCCGTTTCATCATTCAGGCATGCCATCTCACAAGTTAGTCTTCAAAAATTGTGTCTCTCAATTCTTCTTCACTATTTACAGTAAACACGAAAGTTGGTTGTGCAACGAGATTAGGTGTGCAGAAGCTTGTCAAAAGTATTGTGAATGTAGAAATTCTGTCTATCTGCATGCTCTTGTGAGAGCTAAATCCATAGATGTCACAGAGCTTCTCACATATACAGTTTTACTTTGAATGGTTTATAAGGAATATAATAATAATAATAATAATACCTTATCGCTTTTACATTATTGATATTTATATATCATGGGAAGTGCAAATTTCATTTTTATGTTTAACATGCTCATTTCCATCGTTTCAAATAGCAGTTGCCAAGCAGCCTTTCATAATAACTGAGTGTAATAATAATAATAATAATAATAATAATAATAATAATAATAATAATAATAATAATAATAATAATAATAATAATAATAATAATAATAATAATGTAAGTTTCTCGGGCTTGTAGGTTGTGGATCAATTTGTTTTGCCGAGGACTACTGAAATTTTGAAGGTATCGAGCCCTTCAAGACGCCAGGCGCAGGACCCGATGAAACACTGAGAATTTTATAACTAAGTAGCCCTAGAAACCAATTTTGTGATCTGGACACCGTCCTTGAAACCCTACGTTGTTATTTTAGTCTCTGGACATCCTGTTCTTTGGTTGTCCGCCATTGCCGTGTCAGAGGAGGGTAAAGATAGTGGCTGTGACCTCTATTAAGTTATGTTCCTGAACATCCTTTCTTGTGTGTGAAAGAGGAAACTACACAAAACCGTCTTCAGGGCTGCCGACTGATTGGTTCGAACACACCACTCCTAAATGCAAACTTACAACCACACAGTCAGTAGTAGGGAGCCAAATTACCGTGTGTCTGAAAATATTTTTTAAATACTGTACCTCACTGTGCTCATAAAAAGATGAAAATACCAAGACTAAATATTATATTGTAAGGGACAGAAGCTGATGCTTTTATTGACCACAATTTGAATGGCGCGTGAGAACTTGCAGATGTAATTCATGAATCTTGAGAGACATGCCAGCGATAAATGGAGTCACGGAAACGACCAGCCCTTTGATAGACTTAGAATATTGCAATATTGATATGAGTCAAGGACAGCGTGATATTGTTCGAGTAAAATATATGGTGCGTGTAGCAGAGTTACAAGTATTCTCTCCCTCGTGATATAATAACAATAATAATAATAATAATAATCATGTCCGACTCGTTGGCTGAATGGTCAGCGTACTGGCCTTCTGTTCAGAGGGTCCCGGGTTCGATTCCCGGCCAGGTCTGGCTCAGGGACTGGGTGTATATGTCCGTCCCAACACTCTCCTCATCATATTCAGACAACACACTACACTACCAACCACCACAGAAACACGCAATAGTGCTTACATCCCTCCATAGAGGGTTGGCGTCAGGAAGGGCATCCGGCCGTAAAACAGGGCCAAATCCACATGTGCTACGCAGTTCGCACCCGCGACCCCACAGGTGTGGGAAAAAGCGGCAGGAAAAGAAAGAAAAGAAAGAATAATAATAATAATAACAACAATAATGATTTTCAGGCCAAGCAAATGCTGGAGCTGTACTTTAATTAAGGCCACGGCCGCTTCCTTCCCACTCAAAGCCCTTTCCTATCCTATCGTCGCCATAAGACCTATCTGTGTCGGTGCGACGTAAAAGCAAATTGTATATATATAGTCCATGTATATATTATAAATTTATGTATATATATTATTTTATTTTTCTTACAAGTGATTTCATGTTGTTTAAATTGATCACTCGTTCAAGTCGAACTGAAACTTTATCACATGCTTTGAGACTAGAAAACCCTGGTCATTTTTCCTCCAAAACTTAATAAATATGAATATTATTTGGAGTATTTCTTCAGCTAAAAAATACGAGAGGCAAAAAAAATCCCTTGCACTATACGCCGCAACCCCGTGTTCAGTTGGTATTTTAAGTAATGTCAGCCAGCCGTACGCCATAGAAGCACAACCTCTTGAGTCGCACCCGCGATGCGGTCGTCATTTTTTTACACTACATGCCAATACAGGGTTATCAGCAGCATCAGATAAGAGGCTGGACAATAGACTGAAGGTAAGGGGAGCCAGTAGGACACTTGAGAGCACCCGGTTGATTGGCCAATACCAGAGACAAAGGCTGCTGTATTGTCTGCGTTCCGGGCCACACTTCTCCAGCCCGATGCAAGATACGTCCCTGGGGCAAACTCCCTCCACGAATGAGCGAACAAATTCCTTTCAAAGCGGCCTTCATTTAATTTACAATCAATTCATGATTCATTAATTGAGTTAGAAGTAGAGAACACTGGGGTTTTTATTAGCAGAGTTAATTGACTTGTGTAATTTAGTGCTCGTATATTCTCGTAATTATCCTTTCGTTGAAGTCTAAGTTAAAATATGGTGTGTGCCTTTGAGTGGACCCATTGCACATTCGCAGTAACATCTCAAACGGCTTGTGGCCACTGTGGAGAAATTTTCAAGTCATATGATCAGATCTGAAAGTTATTACTAAGCCATTTTTCTTACTGTACTTTAAATTTAAAATTACGAGATTGGAATGATGAAGATTGCTGCAAGTTACAGAGCAAATAAATCACAGTTTATAAATTAATGGAATCTAAAACGAAACGGTTGAAATGAGAACCACGATGATTGCCAATCGTCAAAAAAATTAAGATATTGCAGTCTTCTTGTGTATCTAGAGATTAGTACATTATTTTTTGAATGATGACTCTAAAGAATATAACAGTCTCTAAAAGATATTAATCATTATTGATATTAACTTTCAGATTAGTTGCGAATTCTTTTCAACATTTTCTATTTCTTCATTCACTAAATACAGAGTGCCGTTCATACAGGACTGTTACAAGCGATATACAGGATGTTAGGGGTATACGTGCAGATATTAAGCTAGTCGGCAAAGAAAAATACATCTCACAATATATGCTATGTACTTTTTACCTTGTCCTATTAGTTTGCCCATAACTGAGCCAAATATTTCAGGAGCTAATGTGTTTTGAACGGCCGTAGTAGGATACACCGGTTACGTCATTCCGTCCACGCGTAGTGGAAGTACAGTATCAGAGTATAGGGCTTGTTGAACCTGTTTCTTATCGCAGGCCAACAAATGTTGTTGTGCACTTCCCCTAAAGGCTTGGCAAGTAGGAGAGGTTGACTCACGTGCCTGGCCACTTGCTGTACTCGAAAACCGGTCTAGGGTGGTCTGTGTGAAAAGTACACAGAATTCTTACAGTGACGTCGAAGATCCGTACCACCACATGCATGCGAATCAAGTATTGTGTAGTTGTGTGTGATTTATAAGACGTCATTGGCATTACTCAGTGATCCAAGCTGACAAAATTAAAGGAAACAGTTAATAAGTAATGAAAAATGGGCGCAACATTTCTGTGCTGTTATTGCGACACTCTACGATGAACTTCTGACAATAGACAATGCGAGTTGTCTATGCTTATTCATAAACTTTTCAGGTCAATGAAAGGACGGTGGGCACTGAAAGAAAAGACTATAAGTATTCAGTGAAATTGTTATTAATGAGACAAATTTCAAAAACCGTAGTTTCATCCATCGTGAACATTGCTCGAAGGAAAAAGAGCTACTGTGGAATTGCCGCCGGGCATTTGTAATGGAAGGCTTATTCTGCCTTTTCCTAATATGTTTACCCTCCAGGGTTGGTTTTCGCTGGGACTCAGCAAGGGATCCCACCTCTACCGCCTCAAGGGCAGTGTCCTGGAGCGTGAGACATTGGGTCGGGGATACAACTGGGAAGAATGACCAGTACCTCGCCCAAGCGGCCCCACCTGCTAGGATGAACAGGGGCCTTGCGGGGGATGGGAAGGGATAGAAAAGGAAGAGGGAAGGAAGCGACCGTGGCCTTAAGCTAGGTACTATCGCGGCATTTGCCTGGAGAAGTGGAAAACTACGGGAAACCACTTTCAGGATGGCTGAGGTGCGAATCAAACCACCTCTACACATTTGACCTCCCGAGGCATAATGGGCCCCGTTCCAACTTTCGTACCACTTTTCAAATTTCGTGTCAGAGCTCGAAATCGAACCCGGGCCTTCGGGGGGTGGCAGCTAATCACACTAACCACTATACCACACAGGCGGACAGAAGGCTTATTACTGGACAGTAAGTGCCGATAGGTAAAGTGATGACTGTAATGGACCCGCTTAATTAGAACTTCCGTAATCATAATAATATTACTACTACTAATAATAATAATAATAATAATAATAATAATAATAATAATAATAATAATAATGTCTTTACGTTCCACTAACTAATTTTCACGGTTTTCGGAGACGCTGAAATGCCAGAATTTTTTACCGCAGTGTTTTTTAGTGCAAGTAAATCTACAGACACGAGACTGGCTTATTTGAGCACCTTCAAATACCACCGAACTGAGCCGCTATCGAACCTGCCAAGGTGGGATCAGAAGACCAGCGCTCTATCGCCCGAGCTACTCAGTCCGGCATTAGAGGTTAGAATAAGTTGGTCGTGTGGTTAGGGGCGCGCAGCTGTGAGTTTGCATTTTGGTGATAGTGGATTCGAACTCCGCTGTCGGCAGCCGGGAAGATGGTTTTCCGTAATTTCCCATTTTCACATCAGGGAAATACTGGGACTGTACCTTTATTAAGGCCTCGAACGCTTCCTTCCCACTTGTATCCCTTTTCTCTCCCATCGTCGCCGTAAGACCTACTTGTGTCGGTGCGACGTAAAACATTTTGTAAGTACATGTTTCGGTAATTCCGGAGACATGCCCGCAATTATAAGATTAATAATAATTCGGACTTGTTAAAAGTTCAGTGTTTTCTGTAGTGTTTTCTGACAGATTACCAGCTACGGAGTTTGAGTGGGGCGTTTAACTTTTATTTTAGTAATAGTTAGTAATAATGGGCTAACACAGTTTTTATTATAATATTGGTAGGTGGCTTTACGACGAATGCAAGCTGACAGCCGCGCGCTCCTAATCACACGGCCAACTCGCTCAGTAATAATAATAATAATAATAATAATAATAATAATAATAATAATAATAATAATAATAATAATAATAATAATAAATGTTTACGTGCCAATGGAGACGCGCGGTTTCGGAATTTTGCCCACGGGTATTCTTTAACGTGCCTGTAATTCTACCGATCAGAAGCGGACGTATTTGAGCACCTTCAAATACCAGCGGACTGAGCCAGGATCGAGCCTGCAAAGTTCATGAAACCAGAGCTTGAACCGTCTGAGCCACTCAGCCTGGCAACGTTTATTTTGATACGTTTAATAGGGCACTGCAAAAGCAGAATGCTTTAATTTACCATTAAACAAGTTCTTTTCATTCGGAAGCACGAAGAGGAGGTACGTTTAATTAATTTATTTTTATAACATGTCCCTTATTGATATGAAGCAAAACGTTCGATGTGCTTTGACAATTCAATTCTGATACTACTCACTTGGAAATCCTATCCCACGCATTCTTTCGTTTACGTAAGAAACTTTATTTACGTACACGTCAACACGGGGTGTTTCTGCATACGGCGAGTTGGTCTCCCAAGAATCCATGGTATTGAAATCACACTGTGGTAGAATATTTCACGTAAGCAGTTTGACAAATTCACTAGACCTGTCACGTGCCGGTTTGGTCGTGTGCTGTTCCTAGCGACGGGGGTGTGGTGGGACGGGTTCCCGCCCCTACATGAAACCACCGGACTAGAGGTATGAGCTGTCGGTCTGACCTTGACCTGAATAACACCTGTCAGAGAGGCGAATTATCGTCCGTACTAGTACGCGAGTTACTTCGTAGTAGTACGAGGGCTATTTTTTTTTCAAGGTCCGATCGGTCGCGACAGTCAAACGCCCGCGAATATATGATGAACCGCTGCGCAGATGTGTTGCGCAACGTCGTTGTATTTGAATAATTCCAGTGTATGAATACCACGAATACCATGATATGCTGCTAGTGTATCGTGTGGCAGAACAGAACACGGGTCGCCCTCCATGAATCTATCGGAAAAGGCTTCCCAACAGACGGGTGCCGAATCCAGCAACGATACTAGCTGTACTGCAGCGTATTCGCGATGCAAGTTGTGTTACATCACGCTTTCAGAAGCGATGGCCTAAACGGCCACTTGTAATTCTAGACGCGGAAGAAGACATCCTGACAATGGAAATGAAATGGCGTATGGATATTAGTGCCGGGAGATCCCAGGAGGGGTTCGGCTCGCTAGGTGCATGTCTTTTGGTTTGACTCCCGTAGGTGACCTGCGCACCTTGATGATAATCAAATGAGGATGAAGACAACACATACACCCAGCCCCATGCCAGGGAAAATAACCATGATGGTTCAAATACCGACCCTGCCGGGAATCGAACCCGGGACCCCTGTAACCAAAGGCCAGCACGCTAACCGTTTTGCCATGGAGTCGGGCATCCTAACAATAGTAAACGATGATCCCGGGCGCCGTACGCGTAGTATAACACGTGCCGTTGGTGTACCAACTTGGACCATACGTAGGACACTGCATGAAGAACTAGTGCATCCTGACCATATTCAACGGGTGCAGTGTCTTTGACAGCTGATTACCATTTTCTTACGAGTTGATGTACGTCGCCACGACATAGATAGATCTTACGGCGACGACGGGACAGGAAAGGGCTAGGATGGTGAAGAAGCAACAGTGGCCTTAATTAAGGAACAGCACCAGCATTTGCCTGGTGTGAACATGGCAAACCACGGAAAACCGTCTTTAGAGCTGCCGACAGAGGAGTTCGAACCCACTATATCCCACTCATGGGCTGTGGAACATCCCCATTCAGTAGGAGAAGGCAATTTCCAGCACCGGTTATGAATTAATACCTGGATGGGTGTAGTAGGAAGTCGGTTACGTGGACTAATCATCTTTTTATTAATGTTACCTTGCTCCTGTAGATACAGTACGTTACTTGAGCTTTCAGAGGACGTGTCGCTTCGACTACGCTGAACCACGTGGATTTTACACGATGGTGCAGACATTTCCTCAACGGTGGACAGGACGATGTGGAACTATCAATTGGCCAACCAGATCTCCAGACCTTATTCCAATTGACTTTAATGTCTGGGGGAATATGAAACACAAACTATATCGAACTGAAGTACCCACTTCGGACGACTTCCGAGAACGTATTGTTTAACCAGCAGAGGATATTCTGAACAACCCTGGTGAAATGAAATGAAATGAAATGTCGTATGGCTTTTAGTGCCGCGATATCCCAGGACGAGTTCGGCTCGCCAGGTGCAGGTCTTTCCATTTGACTCTCGTAGGCGACCTGCGCGTCGTGATGAGGATGAAATGATGAAGACAACACATACACTCAGCCCCCGTGCCATTGGAATTAACCAGTTAAGGTTAAAATCCCCGACCCGGCCGGGAATCGAACCCGGGACCCTATGAACGGAAGGCCAGTACGCTGACCGTTCAGCCAACGAGTCGGACACAACCCTGGTGTCCTGGCTCGAATGCGTCGCAACTGGATTCGGAGAAGTGAAGCCTGCAGGGAGGCCCAGGGTGATCACTTTGAACAATTGCTACGAGTTTTACTTTGGTATGTCAGATGTTACGCCATTTGTGCAACGTAATGGCTTGAGTCTCGATAGGTCGATATTCTCATAAATCCGAGCAGGGAAACTTATGTACCGGTAACAAAAATTATAATCGAGAGTTTAAGTGCGCGAGTGCGGAAGACGTGCTTGTTAAAACGCTAGACATTGACCTTGAACGCATTTCGGCAGTTGCTCAATCCTACACTGCATGTTGTTTTCTTTTTTTTTGCTACTTGCTTTACGTCGCACCGACACAGATACGTCTTATGGCGACGATGGGACAGGAAAGGGCTAGGAGTGGGAAGGAAGCGGCCGTGGCCTTAATTAAGGTACAGCCCCAGCATTTGCCTGGTGTGAAAATGGGAAACCACGGAAAACCATTTTCAGGGCTGCCGACAGTGGTGTTCGAACCTACTATCTCCCGAATACTGGATACTGGCCGCATTTAAGTGACTGCGGCTATCGATCTCGAGTTAAAACAGAAGACACTTTGCGTTTTTAAGGGCCGATGACCTTAAAACAGCAATCATCATCATCATTAACACGTATAAAAATTCAAAAAATGCTTGTTTTATATTCATCACTACTGAAATATGAAAAAAATTCAATCAAATTTGTTATTTCATTCCCACGCTCGTAGAGGGGTGGGTGGGCCGTCAGCTATACGTGTAGCTCTTGGGCCATGGAGTAAGGAAGTAGAGTTGTGAGGATGAAATAATTCAAGTTGGACGTATGTCTTGTACATACAATAAATTGAATTGAACATGTTAGTAAATACCTGAACGCACAGAGAGATAACCGCAGCAACAACACGGACCCCAGAGTAGGCCCGCAGAACACACCACCCAGGACAGAGACCCCCCCAAACACCCCGTTTATTGAGTAAATGTTCGTGGTACGATGTTGACATAGTACAATGTTGACATACATACCTGGGTAAATAAATAAACAAACAAACAGATAGAAGTAGTTGGCCTTGAACTTGCTGTGCCGAGTGAGACGAGTTCTTAGTCCAGATATGTGAACAAAACAAGCACTGAGGTCATTGACCATGCTACACTTTTAAAGGCTACAGAGCAGATTAAAGGCGATCTATCACAAGGCCAAACTTAAACATGTAACAGAACGTAAGATGTAACTCTGTCACATGAGAAACGAAACACACCCGGGCTGGGGAAACAAACACAGATCTTGCAGCACTGTCTTGAAGCACAGGACAGAAACATAGAAGTATACCGGCACACGACACAAAAGTTGAATTAAAGACGGAAAAAGTATTGTGTCATATGAAGCTAAACTAAATAATGAAAATAATAATATAAAAATAACAATAATATTAATAACAAAACATCAAATATGAATAACAAGTATACGACTTAAAAGGAGAGTAAAAAGAGGAATAAGACGAAAGTATGAACAGGTGAATAATAATAATAATAATAATAATAATAATAATAATAATAATAATAGTAATAATAATAATAATAACAATAATAACAATAATAATCAAACGAGAAAAAAGAGTAATAAGAAGAAGTTCAATATGAGTAGTAGCAATAATAATAAGACTGAATAATAATAATAATAATAATAATAATAATAATAATAATAATAATAATAATAATAATAATAACACCGGTAATGTTATTTGCTTTACGTCCCACTAACTACTCATACTGTTTCTGGAGGCGCTGTAATTTAGTCCCGCAGGAGTTATTTTTACGTGCCAGTAAATCTACCGACACGAGGCTGACGAGCTCCTTCGAATGCCTCCGGACGGACCGAAGATCGAGCCTGCTAAGTTGGAAACAAGAAACCAGCCCTTTAAACGTCTGAGCAAGTCAGACTGGCCACTTTTATTTTGCTTTATTTTACCATTACACATATGCTTTTCGTTTGCAAGCACGAAATAATAATGTAATTTTTTACGTCCCAATAACTACTTTGGCGGGTTTTGGAGATGCCGAGGTGCTGGAATGTTGTACCGCAGGACTTTTTTTTAATGCAAGTAAATCTACTGACACGAAACTGGCGTATTTCAGCACCTTCAAATACCCCCGAATTGAGCCTCCATCGAACCTGCCAAGATGGGATCAGAATACCAGCGGTCTATCGTCCGAGGTACTCAGCCCGGCATTAGAGCTTGGAATACGTTGGTCGTGCGGTTAGGGGCGCGAAATTGTGAACTTTCATTGGGAAGATACTGGGTTCGAACTCCACTGTCGACAGCCCTGAATATGGTTCTCCGTGGTTTCCCATTTTCACATCAGGAAAATGCTGGAGCTGAACCTCATTTAGGTCACCAACGCTTCCTTCTCACTTCTACCCCATTTATGTCCCATTGTCGCCATAAGACCTATCTGTGTCGGTGCGACTTAAAGCCAATTTTGAAAATCATCATAATTAGGACATTATACAACTGTCGAGATCCATAGTTATAAACGATGAGAAGTATTTTCTAGGCAGACATTATTGGCGAGTAGTCAATAATATAATAATAATAATAATAATAATAATAATAATAATAATAATAATAATAATAATAATAATAATAATAATAATAATAATAATAATAATAATAATGGTATTTGCGTTATGTTTACGGTTTTCGGAGACGATGAGGTGCCGGAATTTAGTCCCGCAGGGGTTCTATTTACGTGCCACAAAATCTACCGGCACGAGTGTGACGTATTTGAGCACATTCAAAAACTACCGGACTGGGTCAAGTTCGAACCTGCGAGGTTGGAGTCAAAAGGCCAGCACCTCAACCTTCTGAGCCACACAGCCCGACAGGAGGCACGAAATGTAGGTACGTTTAATTTATTTATTTCTATAACATGTCCATTATTCGTTTGAAGTAAAACGTTGGCTGTGCTTGCCTAATTCAATTCAATCCCATGCTTGCTTTCGTTGGCGTTAAGACATAGGTTTTCAGGTCATTTCCATACTCATTAGACCACGGGGCTGACGACCACAGATATCCCAATCCCCTAAGTGACGTAACAGCAAATGAACCAGTATTAACGCTGACAATTCGATACAGCTCCAGGGTCCGAAACCGATAACTAGGGTTGTCTGACGGAAACTAAATACTAACAACAAAACCAGTCTGGCGAGAATGTAACGTAACATGGTGAACACCTGTAGCAGCCTTCAGCTGTTATCGTAGTTCAGTTGCTCGTAAACATAAGACCAGTTTGGCAAGTATATTACGTAACATCTCGTGGCATTACAAAGGTAGCGTTCAGCTGTTACAGTAGAACCAGTTTGGTACGGATGGCGCGTGACTTGCCTGTTGTCAACGGAAAGCTATTCATTCGCAGAACGAGGCATACTACCTATTCTAAAAACATCATATCACTTTGCTCTCGAAAATAACTTCCGCGGATTACTAAAAGTTTGATATATAGTGGTTCGTCACATCGTTCTCTATTGCTACAAGAAATATCTGCACGTATACACCTAACACCCTGTATAGTCAACAGTCACGGGATAATATCGGAATATTTAATGTAAAAGCACGTGCAAATTGGGGCAGCCCGGACAGTGAGTGGCAATACAGTACTACGGCGCAAAGAAATTCTGTCTCAATATTCCAATGGAGTCCCCCAGAAATCCCATAAACATCCAAACTATTTTCTTGCAAAGAATTTCAAAGGAATGAGAAATAATACCTCAGTCATTAATCACATTGGACAACATATTTTCTGTGCAACAAATTAGAATACTTACTCTATTGAAGTTTTAAATGTTTAGTTCAAATATTTAATCAAATTTTTTCAATCAATCATAGTATTTTTCTGGCAGTCACTTTTGAATAGGCCGCTATTACCCTTTAAAATTTCTTAACTTTTGTAAGTAATAAAAAGTGGGATATTTTGCTCACACATATGAAAATGTTATTCACATTAGATTGGCAACATTATGCAGGCCGCTATTATCCTTTAAAATTTCTTAATTTTTGTAAGTGATAAAAAGTGGGATATTTTGCTCACACATATGAAAATGTTATTCACAATAGATTGGAAACATTATGCAAGCTTATTTCTGTGCTTCTGAGGTTGAATCCGATAAGTCAAAGTACTTGATTCTTCAGGAGGCGTTTTTAAAAGGTGGAGAGCTGGATGAAATATATATCGTATATCAATAACCTCTCAATGTAAGTGCAAATTACATTTCTGAATGTAATAAAGAAAAAGGAAAAAGTTTTATTCTTATTTATTCAACAAGTTCAGAGAACAAATAATTCGGTTGCCTCAAGAGTTACGTACAGTAATGAACGTACCATCATCTTTATTTTGGGAGCAACATATTCTACGGACACCAGAATCATACTGGGATTTGTCATCATACCCTTCGTCGCAAAACATACCATATTGGCATTAAAACCTAAAATTCGATTTTTGACATACCGGGTTTTTGTTTGGTTGGTTTTTTATTAACGAGGATGCCATCCATTCCAGTGTAGATTAAGTTGAATGCAACTTAAAATCTTTTTAGTCCGTCGGACGCACAAGTTAAATAAATATAAATATTACAGTATAACATATCTGTAAAACAACACCTAATTAAACAAGGAATAAGAATACACATTATTAAACAAAGAATTATATAGTTCCTTCTTGAAAGAACATCACCAGATTATATCAGGTCACACTAAAATATTTTGAATATTTATTTCATGAAATATGTTACTTATCTTAATGTCCTCCTTTGTCTCTACTCCAGCACGCTGGTCATACTGAAAAGATTTTAAGTTACATATCGGGTTTATATCAGATTTATATCAGATATGTTGTAAGGTTGAGATATTTTATTGCTGTGGTTAGCAGACAGTCAGCTTTAAACCTTCAAACTGCTCGTAGTATTTGGTTCTGTATATTGTTCTTAATTTTATATTTCATTGTGTTTTAGAAAAGTTTCGAGAATGGAAGAAAGTGTCAAAATCACCAAGACAATTTTTCCTATGCTTATTTTGAACTAACGAGGATGAAAATTTTGAAAAACAGTTAAATCCACGGGAAAAAGCAGCCTGAAATTCGTTATAAAAATGTTCTGGTTTTCTTCTCAATCATAAAGCAGAAAACTCTAATGAAATAGTGAGTGATATTCGAAACCATACCAAGCAGAAGGATGCAACAAAACTTTAAAACTTTACATTGTTTGCACTCCCACCTAGACTTCTTCCCAGAAAAACCATGGGATTGCCAGTGATGAACATGATAGCGTCTTCATCGGCAGATTGCTACGATGGAAAACAGGTAAGAAGGAAACGCGCGTCCGAGTATGCTGGAAGATTACTGATGGACCCTGAAGAGAAACACTCCAAAGAAAAAAATATTGCTGAAAATTAATGTATGACTGGGCGAGTTGGCCGTGCGCTTAGGAGCGTGCAGCTGTGAGCTCGAATCCGGGAGATAGTGGGTTCGAACCCCACTGTCGGCAGCCCTGACGATGGTTTTCCGTGTTTTCCCATTTTCACACCAGACAAATGCTGGAGCTGTACCTTAATTAAGGCCACGGCTGCTTCCTTCCCATTCCTAGGCCTTTTCTGTCCCAACGTCGCAGTAAGACCTATCTGTGTCGGTGCGACATAGGCCTAAAGCAAATAGCAATAATAAAATTAACTAACATATGTAACTTTTTAGGTAACCCCAAATGAGATGTATACTTTTAACTGTTATGTTAGTAATACTTCTAAAAACAACTAAGCGTGTGCCCAAAAAAAACTGCTCCATGGGAAAAAATCTGAAACTCTGTTTGAGCTCAACATTAAAAACTCATTTATATTCATTTAATTTAGTTCTTGTTAAAGAAAAAGTTCTATATTTTAGACCAGGTTATCACAACGAGTAGAGTACCACAATGGCATTCAGGTGGTATTCTATAACGTATTATTTCATCGTTGACTCTCTACTTCTTTAGGTTTTCCCTCTTAAATATCATACACGATTTGAGGGTCCATGTCGTATCAATGGTATGACTACCGTTTAAAGGTGATGACATCAGTTCAGTTAATATTAACAAATATTAACAAATTCCGCAGCACACCAGAGAGGCTGATGCACCAGAACACACTGCTACTAGAATTCACGTAAAAAAATATTGGTGCAGGGATGAATTTAGGCCTAATATTTATTTATTTATTTATTTATTTATTTATTTATTTATTTATTTATTTATTTATTTATTTATTTATTTATTTATTCCTTTTTCAGTGGTGAAGTTAGGGCTCGAGGCCCTCTCTTCCACTTAACCACATACTAATAAAAATCGTAAATAAAAAACTGAGATATTTAAAATAGTTAAAACTACAAAAATTAATAGAATTGAGAATAAATGTAAATGTAAATGTTAATACTAAAACTAATTAATTTAAAAAACTCCTAATAATGACTAATTCTCAGGCGCGCGCACATTCATACTTCAACCATTCAGTCAGCTGTCCTCAGCAGGTAGTCTCGGCAGGTGACCTTAAATCTTTGTAAAGAGCTACTTTATCTGACTTGAGCTGGCAGGGAATTCCATAATCTGGCGCCGGTCACTACAAACGATCTATTAATTTTATTTGTGCGGTGCACTGGAATAGAAAGGATCTGGAACGTATATTTAAGTTGTGAAATGATGACGGTCATCCTGGTATAAAATTTGTATTTTGTCCACCAGGCTGATATGGCAATCATTTTGTCCATTCACCAAGAGTTAACCCCCGACTGAAAATTGTTCTCCCCCTGTTTCAGGAATTTAACACATTTTCCTTTTATAAGTGGATACAGCGTTTTGTGAGTGAGTAGAAATGAAGTAATAAATATTCAAAGTTAAATTTCAAGGAACCTTCTTGAAACTTTCCTAAATAAATCCGACCGTTTCTTAATTACGACCGAAAGACCCTTTCCTAGCTTTTCCTGTGATATCTGTCAAGAAAAATCAGTCAGAACATAAAATGTCCCCAATTAAATTTAAAGTAGCTTCTTTCTTTCCTTCCTTCTTTCATAATCCGTTTACGCCAGGGTTGATTTTTACCTCGGACTCAGCGAGGGCTCTTACTGTGGAGCGTGAGACTTTGGGTCGGGGATACAACTGGGGAGAAGGACCAGTACTCCACCCAGGTGGCCACACCTGCTGTGCTGAACAGGAGTCTTGTGTGGGGGGTGGGGGGATAGGAAGATCGAAGAGATAGAAAGGAAGAGGAAAGAAGTGAGCGTAACCTCAAATTAGGTGGAGGAGTCGGAGACCAGGGAAAACCACTTCGAGGATGGCTCAGATGGGAATTGAACACCGCTCTACTCAATTTACCTCCCGAGGCTGAGTGGACCCCGTGCTAGCCCTCGTACCAATTTTCAAATTTCGTGGCTGAGCTAGTAAACGATCCCGGGCCTCCCGGGATGACAGCTAAGCGCACTGACCACTATATCCTCAGAGATGGACTTAAAGGAAGAATTGGAAATATTCCTAAAATCAGCTGATAAAGGTTTTTGCATGAAACCATTTTGACCCCCTTTTCATCCCTTCTTCTTCTTCTGAATATCTGAATACCAATTAACCCAGCATCTAACGCAACCGCAAAATATATGGATGGTTGCTACCTTTTTTACGCGACACCCGAAAAAACAAACATACTTTATATTGACGCGTACTGTGACAATGAAGACCGACTCAGGGCAGCCGGCAAGAATTGCAGCGAGCGATTATAATCGTGGCTTAACGGAAACGATGTGGACGTGGCGAGCAGCAAGCAAAACAAAAGCGCCTGCAAATTGTTGAGGTTCGCGTTAAGGAAACTCCTAGAAGAAGCTGAAAGCTGAATAATAATGAACCAGGTGCCCAGAAGGATTTCTAATTAGAAACTAGTAGAACTTTGTGCAAGCGTTTATAGAGAGCATCGCAACTGGTGCAAAGTCAGTCAGTCTAGAGTAATCTTGAGTGAACCAGACTCGAGTGGGTCAATCGCGAGTTAAAAATCAATACACGACGGTCGCGAGTCCGTGACGAGTCAGTCATTCATGGGAAGTGCGACCGTCAGACGATTATGGGGAGTTCAACGAGCCTTCTTACTGTGAACTGCTCTGGAACGACATTGCGCTGTGAGAAGCCGCGTGGAGGACAGGAGTTCGACGCGCTAGTGCAGTGTGATCATCCGTAATGTGTGCGTGCTACTATCGTGAGTAAACACTGTGTAGAATGGAAAACTCAACGCGAATCGACTTGTGATTAATTATAGATGGTAGTGTAACAAATTTAATGGATAGTAAAGTACGCTACCGCTCTCTGTAGGTAGTAATTTTAGTTTCAAGGACCCTGATCATCCGCCGCAATGCATGCATGTCCTTGGCAGAATGGTCAGCTTATGGCCTTCGGTTCAGAGCGTTCCGGGTTCGATTCTCGGGGATTTTAAACACGTTTGATTAATTATTCTGGCTCGGGGACTGGTTAATTATGTAGTAGAAGAAGAAGATGACAGACAGACGGAAATTGAACCGGTCATTCTAAAAGTAAATTTACGTAATTATCCCATTTGAACTCTAGTAGCTTAGGGATATGCCGCTTCAGTAGAGATACCATATGGAATTACGGTGCGAGATAAGACTATACGCACGCTTATCACATGAAGATGTTGACTACTATGTGCAGGGTGCGAAATCGGAAAGAAATGGTGCGGAGGGCAAGGATCATACGGTTTAACTATTAGTGTTTCTTTCAGGCAGTACCCGGCGGGGGAGGGGATATATAAATCTCCCAGTAAGTAAATTACACCCTCCCCCAGTTCTTTTTGTTTGAATTCAGTTATTATAAAAATGATAAACATTGGAAAGTGATTTCATTTGTACTCTCCTTAAGAATATTGTCCTATTGGCTACCTATGGGAAACACACACTCTTCAAGAAGTACATGAGTGGTGTTAGTTCCAGCTACTTAAAGTGACGACAAAGGAGGAGGGCTTCAAGTAATTTATATTTTTGCCCAGGTTTCAGATGGAATTTTCAGAGTAAAACATGAACAATAGGCTGCAGGTTCGGTGTTGCCACCGTTACGCTGCTTTGTTGCTCAAGGTATGAAATTCATTTTATTATTTCTCTATTATGTGTATTATTGCTGATGTTTTTATGAAAATATGCACAGTAAAAGTAATTATTTTCAGTAATACATGTGTTATACATTTTCCTCATTATTCTATAATGAATGAATCCCTTCCGAGCAACTTTTATGGACGAACGTTTGAGATAAAATCGCCAGTGGGTGAGGAAAACTCTCCGTTCATCCCGAGATTTCGCACCCTGACTGTGTATCAAGCCCGTTACGTGGAGCAGTAGCAAGTCTCAGCACCCGGCGGTCAGCTCCTTGATACCAATTAGCCCAAGCCTCATTAACTTATTTCATCAGAGATACTATCTTCATAGAAACATTCTTAATCCACACAGAGCAGTCTTCTCTCAGATACCATATTGTCATATGAAGCTGCTTACTGCTCACCACCAGTCAACTGAGTCATGAACAGAAATAGTATGTTTAAGAATAATCACTTTAATGGCTAGATTGTTTTCTCTGGCTCTTATAAAGCTCTTGAAAGTCTCCTGTTTCTCTGCCCTCTTCTTCTCCCTCTCGTATGGGCACGTCTTCAATGAACACTATTCAAAGTTGTTACCTCCCAGGCACTTTACTCATCCTGCTTCCTAATACTTGCCCCAGAGAGAAAGAAGAAAACGCTATTCATAAAAAAAGAATCAACGTATACATTCTTTTCATCTTTTTCTAATACTACAACAGTGTCCGCCCGAGAGTGGGGGTTGAGACGGGAGTGGTTCTTCCCCTGAAGCTTTCTTTCTCCATCCCTTCTCTATGAGACTCGCTTACATAGACTGCAAAAATTGTTACGCCCAAGGCGCTCAAACAAACCCCGAGAAACCTCATCTTGAACGCTAAAACTGAATTACAGCTATTAAACATTCATCTGAAAGACTTCAACATCTTGTGTGATCCAAAAAGGGGCAAAAGCACGGAAGTTGAAGATTTAAACCAGAGGAATATCGTGCCCTCTAATGAGATAAAACTTTGTTTAATTTGATGTATAATTTGGTGCTGCGTTTGGGTTTCACATCTGCTTACGGTCAAAGATATCGACCCGCTCTCTGCCTGTGAGTTAATTAAAGACATTAAACACGACTCAGGGAGATAAAATGAGAAGAAATTAGGCCTACTCTGAGGGCGTCGGCCGTGAGAAGTTAGTGCCCATATTCGGGGAATGGTGGTTCAATACTGTTTGAAGGCAGTATTTGTAAATGACGATAATATATTTTCCCGTTATTTATGTCTGGAGATTCACAAAACGTTTCAACAAATGTGAGGATTATAATGAAAATTTATAGAAATGTCTTCTAGGCAATAGAAAAGCTATTCTCAAAACCTGTAAAAAATATGTTAATAGCCCATTAAAAGAACGAGTATCTGTGTCGGTGTGACGTAAAGCAACTAGCAAAAAGAAAAAAAAAAGAAAGAACGAGTTCCTTTGACCATATCAAATCCAATATATTTTTTAAAATTCGATTGCAATTACAGGTAAAATCGAATATATATAGCAAATATTCAAGTATCGATTTTAATGTACATAGATTATGTTCATAGATAGCCCTATATTGCATTTAAAATAATGAAGTTTGCTTTCGCACCAAAATTTAGGACAATACCTGAAAAAGTCCATTGATCGATTTCCTACTATGATATAACTATGATATGACTTCGCTGGCAGGACCTAGTGTTTACAGTGCACTATGTCTTCTGGTATGGGGTAAAGCAATTTTGTTACTTTCATTGATCGGTCTCTGTCTTATCCTTGGCTTTGACAATGTGAAAGTGACTGAGGTATGAGCGATGCTAGTAATGCCATTCCTTGTGCAGCCAGTCCCTGCTACGTATGGTGTGAAAACGTTGCTCATGGGGTCAGGTGGTGCATGCATTTCACTGGGCTTGGTAGACTGATATAGTAATAGCAACTTCTGGCTCGGTGAGGAAAGCAACGGGAAAATACCTCACTCCTCATTTCTCTAGTACGCCTCTTCAGCGATGCCTAGGCCATCTATGACAGCTGATGGCGGAGCCGTTGATGATCTAACCAGCCTTAGAGCTGAAGACTGAACATACATACATAACTGTAGAAAAAAAAAAGTTAAATGGAATATTGGAGACCAGAAATCAAATTTTGTTGAGTTAAATGGATTGTTTTAGGGGAAAATGAAATTCAAAATGTAAACTTTGAAAGATTGACAGAAAGAAAAACGCTTTTCTGCCGAATCGTTAACTAAAATATTTCAAGGCATATCTTTTCATCTAAATGAAAATCTCTGGGCTGTCAGATTATGTGAGTCTCAATTTACGATAGGAATATACTCCTTGTTGTATATTTGGCGTAATTTTCTTAAAACATGAATCATTATTGTTTAAACTCATTTCTATGTGCAAACTAGTCTGACGCCTGTTTTTCCCATTTCCTATATTTCTGCTAATTTCCCTTACTAATCATCGTACTCTGTATCACTAATAGTCAAAATATGCATATTGAAAATTTGGCAATGAAAAAAAAAAATGTAATTCCCTATTCGAGGAGTGCGACATTTCACAGAGAGAAACAGCACAAATTAGGAAACGTTTTTGCCAGTGATGTGAAAAGTACATATTTCACTCCCTTCATAAATATTTAGCACCACATCCATGTCATTTCATGTTAATCAGCTTAATAATCGTACTTTCTAGATAATTTGCTGCAATCCTACAACTGTCTGCTAAAGTAATGTTATATTCTTTACATTCCAATAGATTTTCTGGACAGTGTTTGAGTTCAGGTAATGATAATAATGCTATTGCTTTACGTCCCACTGACTACAGTTTCCGGAGACGTCGAGGTGCCGGAAATTTGTCCACCAGGAGTTCTTTTACTTGACAGTAAATCTACCGACACGTGTCTGACGTATCTGAGCGCCTTCAAATACCACCGGACTGAGCCAGTATCTAACCTGCCAACTTGAGCTCAGAAAGCCAGCGCCTTAACCGTCTGAGCCACTCAGCCCGGCTTTTCCGTTCTTGAGGAAAAACTCAACATCGACGAAGGTGGAAGGTACTGTTACGAATAAAACTCCTTCTTTTTCATTGCTCTAATTTATTTCAGTATGACCTAATAAGTGCACACACACACACACACACACACACTTATATAAACACACACAATTCTAACCAGCTGTGAATGGCCAACTTACTAATTACTGTCTGTTTACAAATGTATCTTCTGTACACACACCAGGGAGTCCCGACCGGTTGGAATTACCTGGGGACGGCTATAATCCTTAATTTCACTTTCCCAAGTCCAGTCAATTCGTACAGCAGCCGTGTGTAGACCGCTGGATTTGAAAACAGTGTCACTGTCTACGCAACACACGATGACTGTTCGTTGATTCAATCCCACAGACAGACCAGTAATTCACAGAGTCACATGCAGTGACCAACTAAACAACTCGACAGTATTCAACAGCAGGACGATACTCACAACAGCGAACATTAACACAGGTCCATTTACCTTCACACTCGCGATAGCGGCTTCCCTCGCTGACTCACTCAGAAATACGCAAACACTCAGTATAGCCTTCCCTTCTGTTGTATCCACCTACACACTGGCCTCTCCGACACCGCAACAACAACAGCTCCTGGTACAGACCTCGGTGGGACACTAGCGACAGCCAACACCTCTGTCGCCCTCAGCCAAGCTACCGAATACCAACGCACTGAGACTCTCGCTGACTTCACCATGAAGTCCAACACTGATCCCGAGTCAAGCATTGACTCCGAGTCCAACAATGACTGACTGTCCGCAGCTAGCCTCCCTTTTTATAGCTCGCGTGATTTGAGTCAGAAATTTCGCGATGTCTCAAGAGTTGAATCTCTGAGAAACTCGCAGGTAAGCCGACTGACGAGAACAATACACGGTCAGGCCGGCCCCACTCCACAAGCCGGTTGGGAGATCCCAGGTCGCGTGAGTCACCAGACCCTTTCCGGAAGTACCGAAAGGGGCTACCACGTGGCTGGCACGTAACATTGTCCACCTTCGAGAGCCGATCGTTCCGATCAGTAATCTTCTCAGCTATTCTTCGGTATGGCGCCCGTTGGTCTAGATGTTCTGCCTTCATCTAGCACATTGGCCTCCATCGAACTCCGTACACGAAGTCATTTAATCCCTTTAGTACATGGTAAGTGTCTTTTCATGTCCTTTGGAACTTCAGAGACAAGCCCTTCTTCCTTACGGGGTTATGTAGCCATCCTAGGCCGTTCTCATGGTTTCCGATGGTGTCTCTCGTTGGTCGTACCACGCCTTTACTGGGTCGCTCTCTGTGGGCGTACTCTCCCGGACAGCGGCGTGTACATCCTTTGGCCTCCTTGTCAGACCCAGGCAGTATCTGTGGCGGGAGGCGCTGCTCTATTTCACACGGCGTCCTCGTTGGAGTATATCTCGTGGACTCGTGCACTGCAGACTGGTAAGCCAGAGGGACCAGTGGAAGGTGATGATCTCTGTCCCTCTGCATTTCCATCCAGGCGTCACGGTTCCAGTTTCCTTCGAACCCCACGGTGATCACTTGGCAGGAAACTTCGTGCTCGGCCTCCCTCCTGGAACAGAACTCGTAGTCTTCTAGACAAGGTCTACGGTACGGAGCGTCTACCTACGAAACATGGCTTATTTCGCGTGGACCCTCGTCGACATTTCTCTGTCCGTCATCTATCTTCTTCTGGCAGTCCCCTGCCTTCTTCTGGTCGTCCTCCGTCTTCTTCTGGCCATCTTCCGTCTCCTCTTGGCCGTCTTCCATCTTATTCCGGTCGTCTTCAATCTTCCTTCGGCCGTCTTCCAGTATCTTCTGTCTGTCCTCTGTCCTCTGTTGCCCTCAGCCCAGCCACCGAACCCTAACGCACCTAGTCTCTCACTGACTTCACCACGGAGTCCAGCACTGAGTGCAAGTTTAACACTGACTGACTGTCCGCGGCTATCCTCCCATTTTATAGCTCCCGTGATTTGAGCCAGTCACTAGAGGCAGAACATTCGCGTTGAATCACCAAGAAAGTCGCAGGTAAGCCGGCCGTCGAGAACAATACACGGAAGAGCCGGCGCCACCCTACAAGAAGGCTGTGAGATCCCAGGTCGTGTGAGTCATCAGCCCCTTCCTGGAACTACCCAAAGGGGCTACCACGGGGCTGGCACGTAACAGTGCTTTATGTTGTTCATTTTTTTGCATTGAATATGAAGGACGTTCCGATGTTACACAGCACATTATAAATAATAGAAGGAAGAAGCACATGTTGGCAGTTTCGGTGAGAAAATGCAGTAGTATAGCTTCATTTGTAAGTACATAGACACCAAAGCTTGAGGAAGATGAACGTATCGCTGCTAAAGAAGGACTGTTTGTGTCTGATACTGCACAACACAGCCATTCTTTCTGTTCACTAGACTCTACAGATCTTATCACTATTTCAGAAGGAATTAACGTTTTCCAGGACAAAGTGTGAGTCGATTTTGGTGAGCGTTTTATGGTCGTATGAAATGTAATAAGTGCAATCGGAACTTAGAGATACCATAATAATATTTAGTTACTAGCAGTTACCCACGGCTTCGCTCGCGAGGATTAAGATCTCATTGAGATAGCATCTGTAAATCCCTAAAGTGTAAAACCTCACCGAAAAATTGCATTTCATTTACCCCAGAACCTCTTTGTAAACCACGTTTGTGGCATTGCCTTTTATGGCTAAGATGACCAGGCTACTGGGAGAGCTAAATCTGAAATATGCGACATGAAACTCTAGACGTGAGAAGCAGTCTTTAAAGTCGGAGAAAAAAAAAGGTTTCTTTCTTTCTAAAGAGAATTCCATACCGATTTTCACGTCTGTAACATCTTCGGTATTGAGCTATAAGTATCCTCATGAAGACAATTCAACTCCCTCACTTATTTTCGATCTCCAGCTTAAGTTGATTTTCCAAAAACAAAAAGTACCAGTTTCTTCTTTTTATGTGGATTAGAAATACCAATTTTCACATCTGTAACATTCTACGTTTATGAGATATACTGTACATATATTAATTTTTAAAACTTCCCCACTCTTTGGCTGACTGGTCAGCGTTGACGCCTTCGGTTCACAGGGTTCCGGGCTCGATTTCGGGCTGTGTCGGTGATTGTAATCGCGTGTGATTAATTCATCTGGCTCGCGGATAGGTAGTTTGAGTTTGTCCCAACACTCTTCTCTTCATATTCACCAAACACACCACATTACCAACCACAACAGGTGATTACATCTCTACGCACGGGGTTGGCGTCAGGAAGAGCATCCAGCTGCAAAACAGGGTCAAACCCACATGTGCGACACAGTTCGCACCAGCAACCGCACAGGTGTGGGAAAAGTGGTAGGAGAATCAGGTAATCATTTTTAAAATTCACCCACTTATTTATTCCCCCCCCCCCATTTAAGTGGATTTTCCAAAAAAAAAACGTTCATTTATTTTTAAAAGAGATTCCAAGTACCAGTTATAACGTCTATAACATATTCAGTTTCTGAGATATATGCATCCTCATAAAAAAGAATTCAACTCCTTCCTCACTTCCCTTAAAACCCTCCCCGCTCGCGCCTTAAGTGAGTTTTCTGAAAACAAAAATTTGTGTACTTTTATTTTGAAAGGGGATTCCAAATACCAATTTTCATATCCGTAACATGTTAGGCTTTTGTGATATAGCCTATTGTAGATAATCTCGCTGCTGTAAGAATACTGGAGCCGACGTTGCCATGGTTACGGCAGTTTATTTCCTTATCCCATTCCTAGAGCAGGGGTAGAGTGGTGTCAGTATCTCCATAACGGTTGGGTTTAGGGCCTTAAAACATGGTCTTCGGGCCCGTAAGGCTTACCGAGTTATGTTCTTTGCATCAATAGGCTTAAAATGAGCTTTGTCTCGTCCTTGTACGACAAATTCGATTTCGCCTATATTAGCCTATTATTTTGATATTTTTAGATCTTCCTCCATCGCCCCACCCCCCTCCCCCCTCGAGTTGTTTTGAAAATAAAACACAGCCCATGTTACTCACTGGCAATGTAGCTTTCTATAGGTGAAGTAATTTTTAAAACCGGTTCAGTAGTTTTTGAGTCTATGCGTTACAAGCAAATATACACATTTTTCCTCATTATAATATTGGTATAGATGTGTCTGTGTCTGTGATGGATGATGCATCAAATCACAAAAAGTTAACATTAGTGCCAGTTCTAGTTAGGTACTGTATTTCATTCTTAAAGGTGTTCATTGTAAAGTAATCTGTTTCCGGAAAATTGATGGAGAAACAGCAAAATTATTAGGTATTTATGTTGTGGGTATCTTAAAGAAAAAATAATTTAGTTGACAAGATCGTCGAATTTTGTGCGGATAACTGTAACACTAACTTTGATGGGTACAACAGGGATTTAAAATGTCTGAAAAATTCTTAAGACAGTAGATTCAGGTTCAATAATTCAGGTAGATGAATATGAAGTATTTGACGAGGTAGGATATGTGAACAATATTGTAACCAGAAAAGTTGAGGAATGGGAAATAAATGTGGAAACTAATAAGAAATAGTGTGATGTCTCCGCATACTTAAAAGTTCAGGCATTCCATGCAAAATAACATAGGCTGTTCGTGAGTTTTGCTCTTGCTGTACCAGGCAAAAATGCTGTTGAGAAAACATTTTCAATTTTGAACTCCCGTTGTATTTATGAAACAGGAAGTTTTACTACTGAAATTGTTGGAGCAATTTTAATTATTGCTAAGACTAATTTTCAAGGCCCTTCTGCAGTCCATGTGTATTTGTATATATGTATATTTTCCGGCCCCGCGGCGTAAGGTTAGCGTGCCTGCCTCTTACTCGGAGGCACCGGGTTCGATTCCCGGCTTGGTCAGGGTTTTTTACCTGCATCTGAGAGTTGGTTCGAGGTCCACTCAGCATACGTGATTGCAATTGAGGAGCTATCTGACAGTGAGATGGCAGCCCCGGTCTAGAAAGGCAAGAATAACGACCGAGAGGATCCGTCGTCCTGACGACACGACACTTAGTTATCTACAGGCTTTCGGGCTGAGCAGCGGTCGCTTGGTAGGCCATGGCTCTTCGGGATGTTTGTGCCATGGGGTTTGGTTTTAGATTGTTGTTTTATAAATGTATATTTGTTGCTGCTTTGAATAAGCATTACTCACCATGTAAACGTGTATTTCACGTGGTTTGTTGATTTTATCCCTCTAGAAAAAATAGGAACATTTCTGACGTAGTTCAACAACCCATTCAAAAATAATTTTCAACGTGTCACCACAACCAATTTTGGTTGCTAGTATGGAGTAATGTAAATGTTTCAAGAAGTGAATTTATCAGTTTTATAAATTTGATAACGTAAAGTAGAAATGTGGGAAGGGCCAAATTCACGATAAACGGGAGAATGTTCTACTACCTGCTATTAAGCAAATTCAAAGCTCTTGGGAGATATCAGGTCTTCTGATAAATACCAAGTTAAAAGTAATGTTCCTAATTCAGAAACCATAAGTTCATGTTCAGCGGGTTGTTGATGTCTACCGTTTATTTGTTAGAAATTATTCCGTATTTGTTGATATTTTAAATTATGGCTCAATTCTTCAAATACTTGGTCAATTACAGCAAGATGCAGTGCCAAGGATAAGTATGCTTTTAAGTATGTTATTAAAATATACAATTTTATGAGCAAATATCAGTCCTCCTTTGTCCAGTTTTATACTTTCTTGTTTCAGAAATGTCCCACTTTTTTAACATAAAAACTGTTCACTCAGCACAATAACAAATCTATTTTAAATTAAGTTTCTCACTTAGGCGTACTTGTAAAGATTAGTTGCTGTATTGTGTAAACACAATGAAAAGATGAAACATGAATTTCGTTGGTTTTATCTTTCTCGAAACTGAAAAACATTAAAAATTTCCAGACGTAGTTCTTTTTTAACTTCCGCCTCTGTGGTGTAGTGGTTAGTGTGATTAGCTGCCATCCCTGGAGGCCCGAGTTCAATTCCCGGCTCTACACGAAATTTGAAAAGTAGTACGAGGGCACCAACGTCGTCCACTCAGCCTCGGGAAGTCAACTGAGAAGAGGAGGGTTCGATTCCCACTCAGTCGTCCTCGAAGTGGTTTTCTGTGGTTTCTCTTTTCTCCTCCAGGCAAATGTTGGGATGGTACTTAACTTAAGGCTGAGGCCACTTCCTTCCATCTTCATTGTCTATCCCTTCCAATATTCCCATACCCCCACAAGGCTCCTGTTCAGCATAGCAGGTGAGGCCGCCTGGGACACTGCCACTGAAGCGGTAGAAGTAGGATCCCTCGCTGAGTCCGAGGGAAAATCCAACCCTGGAAGGTAAACGGATTAAGAAAGAAAGAAAAGTTATTTTTAACATTGAATCACCAGATTAATAAGTATAGGATTACTCTCTATGATAAATGGAGACATTTGTATTCGCCGTTAATGCACATTACCCCAATTTCGATGTATGGTCATACAGAAATGGCCATTAGACCGACGTAGAATTCTATGACTTAGTTCTCTTTAACACTAAATGTTAAATTTAGCTGCCGGTTTTATTACGCAAACGATAGGGTTAGTTACCTGTAACCTGATAAGACGGGTCTATCGTCATAAAATGATAATCAATCGACATCTGTCCGACTCGTTGGCTGAACGGTCAGCGTACTGGCCTTCGGTTTAGAGGGTCCCGGGTTCGAATCCCGGCCGGGACGGGGATTTTGATCTTAATTGGTTAATTCCAATGGTTCGGGGCTGGGTGTGTGTGGCACATTCAACATTATAAATCATCCTAGGTAGGGCCTTCATCTTCACAGAAAAGCAGGTCGCCTAATAGGCCGTCTACTAGAAAAAGACCTGCACCATGGCTCTCCGCAGGACATACGCCTTTATTATTATTATTATTATTATTATTATTATTATTATCAAAATCTCATTCTCATAAAAACAGTCTTGATGTCCTCTAACGAAGACCTAATCGAATATACTGTACTAGCAATTACCCGCGGCTTTGTTTGCATGGATCTCTAATTTGATCGATGTAATCGTTCCTCGGCATTGTTCTAAGACATTATCTGATAATTCCTAAAGTATAAAAACTCACCCAAGAATTGAGTTTCATTTACCCCAGAAATTCTTTGTAAACCATGTTTGTGGTATTACTTTTTGGGGCTAAGACGACTATGCGATATAGAACTGTACATGTGAGAAACAGTCTTCTCTCAAGTCAAAAAATAAATACATGTTTCTTTATTTTTTAAGGAGATTCCAAATACCTATTCCCACATCTGTAATATCTTCAGTTTTTGAGATATACGTAAGTATCCCCATAAAGAGGAGTCAACCCCTTGATCAGTCCTATCCCCACCTCCATTTAGGTGTACTTTCCGAAAACAAAAATACATATATCTTTACTTTAAATTTTCACACCTGAAACATCTTCAGTTTTTTAAGATATAAGTATCCTCATAAAAAATAATTCAACTATTTTTCACTTCATTTCACCACCTGTTAAGTGCCTTCTCCGAAAACAAAAAGGTACATGTTCATGTACACTGACTGACAGAGCAAATGCAACACCAAGAAGGAGTGGTCAGAACTGTATGCACCGGGCGAGTTGGCCGTGCGCGTAGAGGCGCGCGGCTGTGAGCTTGCATCCGGGACATAGTAGGTTCGAATCCCACTATCGGCAGCCCTGAAGATGGTTTTCCGTGGTTTCCCATTTTCACACCAGGCAAATGCTGGGGCTGTACCTTAATTAAGGCCACTGCCGCTTCCTTCTAACTCCTAGGCCTTTCCTATCCCATCGTCGCCATAAGACCTATCTGTGTCGGTGCGACGTAAAGCCCCTAGCAAAAAAAATAAAAAGAACTTTATGCCAATTGCAGGGCAGACTGACGTCACTGAGGTATGCTCATGATGTGAAATGCGCCGCTGTGCTGCGCACGTAGCGAACGATAAATGGGACACGGCGTTGGCGAATGGCCCACTTCGTACCGTGATTTCTCAGCCGACAGTCATTGTAGAACGTGTTGTCGTGTGCCACAGGACACGTGTATAGCTAAGAATGCCAGGCCGCCGTCAACGGAGGCATTTCCAGCAGACAGACGACTTTACGAGGGGTATGGTGATCGGGCTGAGAAGGGCAGGTTGGTCGCTTCGTCAAATCGCAGCCGATACCCATAGGGATGTGTCCACGGTGCAGCACCTGTGGCGAAGATGGTTGGCGCAGGGACATGTGGCACGTGTGAGGGGTCCAGGCGCAGCCCGAGTGACGTCAGCACGCGAGGATCGGCGCATCCGCCGCCAAGCGGTGGCAGCCCCGCACGCCACGTCAACCGCCATTCTTCAGCATGTGCAAGACACCCTGGCTGTTCCAATATCGACCAGAACAATTTCTCGTCGATTGGTTGAAGGAGGCCTGCACTCCCGGCGTCCGCTCAGAAGACTACCATTGACTCCACAGCATAGACGTGCACGCCTGGCATGGTGCCGGGCTAGAGCGACTTGGATGAGGGAATGGCGGAACGTCGTGTTCTCCGATGAGTCACGCTTCTGTTCTGTCAGTGATAGTCACCGCAGACGCGTGTGGCGTCGGCGTGAGAAAGGTCAAATACGGCCGTAACTGTGGAGCGCCCTACCGCTAGGCAACGCGGCATCATGGTTTGGGGCGCTATTGCGTATGATTCCACGTCACCTCTAGTGCGTATTCAAGGCACGTTAAATGCCCACCGCTACGTGCAGCATGTGCTGCGGCCGGTGGCACTCCCGTACCTTCAGGGGCTGCCCAATGCTCTGTTTCAGCAGGATAATGCCCGCCCACACACTGCTCGCATCTCCCAACAGGCTCTACGAGGTGTACAGATGCTTCCGTGGCCAGCGTACTCTCCGGATCTCTCACCAATCGAACACGTGTGGGATCTCATTGGACGCCGTTTGCAAACTCTGCCCCAGCCTCGTACGGACGACCAACTGTGGCAAATGGTTGACAGAGAATGGAGAACCATCCCTCAGGACACCATCCGCACTCTTATTGACTCTGTACCTCGACGTGTTCCTGCGTGCATCGCCGCTCGCGGTGGTCCTACATCCTACTGAGTCGATGCCGTGCGCATTGTGTAACCTGCATATCTGTTTGAAATAAACATCAATTATTCGTCCGTGCCGTCTCTGTTTTTTCCCCAACTTTCATCCCTTTCGAACCACTCCTCCTTGGTGTTGCATTTGCTCTGTCAGTCAGTGTATTTTAAAAGGACTTTCCGAATACCAAGTTTCTTGTCTCTAACATGTTAAGTTTTTGACATATAATATAGATATACCGGTGCTCATTTTAAAAACTCACCCGCTTTTCCAATTCCTTTCAGTTCCTTAACTGAATTTTCCAAAACAATAAAATAAAATACGTGTTTCATTATATTTAAAGGAGATTCCAAATACCACTTTTCATGTCTGTACGTCTGTAACACCTTTAGTTTTTGTGATAAATGTATACTCATAAAAATAATTCAACTTCGTGTTCTTCACTTCTTACCACCCCTCTTCCGCCTTAAGTGGACTTTCCAAAAACAAAAAATACGAGTTTCTTTATTTTGAAAGGAAATGCAAAATACCAACATTCACGTTTGTAAAAGCTTCAGTTTTTAAGATAAAGTAGCCTCATTTCAACTCCTTACTTCCTTATTTTCAACCCCACACCCGTTTACGTGGATTTTCCCAAAAAATGCCTCTTTCTTAATTTTCAAAGGAGATTCGAAATACTAATTTTCACGACTGTAACATCTTCATTTTTGAGGTCTAAGTATCCTCATTAACGTAATTCAACTCCTTTTACAACCCCTCCCTTCCTACCCGTTAAGCTGATTCCCCCGTCCCCAAAAATGCGCGTTCCTGTATTTTTCAAGGAGATTCCAAATATCATTTTCCACGTCTGTAACCTTCGGTTTTGAGAGATAAGTTTCTCTAGAAAAAATTCACTTTTTTACTTTTTTTTTCACACTCCCCACTTAAGTAAAATTTCCAAAAATAAACAATAACCGTTTCTGTAAAAGAGCTTCCAAATACGAATATCCCGAATGTAACATCTTCGGTTGTTGAGATGTATGTAACCTCGTAAAAGAAATTCATCTTCGTTTTCATCCCCCCCCAACCCCCCCCCGCATGTTGATTTGCCCCTATTAAATGCTTGGTCCTTTATTTTTAAAGGAGATTCCAAATACGTGTTTTCACGTTTGTAACATTCTTAGATTTTTTGGTATACCGTATAAATGCATTCTCATACAAATATTTCTGCTAATTTATAAATTCATCCAACCCCCCCCCCCTTTTTAATGGTTTTTCCGAAAACGATAGAATACGTGTTTCCTTATTTTGATAGGAGATGCCAAATCCCAATTTTCACGCCTGCAACATGTTATATTTTTGAAATATACTGTTCATTTTAAAAATTCACCCCCTTTTTCAGTTCAACTTTAGTGGATATTCCGAAAAAAAATTCCAAACACCAGTTTTCAAATCTGTAATATGTTACGTGTCTGAGATAATTTGCAGATATAGCCTTGTTAAAAATTTACTCCGTTTGTCACTCCTGTTCACCCCCTATTCATCGGATTATGCAAAAACACAAAAACACGTGTTTCTTTATTTTCAAAGGAGATTCCAAATTTTAATATTTATGTCTGTAACGTCTTCATTTTTTTTAGATATAAGTCTCCTCATAAAAGGTGTTCCCCCTGTTTTTAACCACCTTCATGGGATTTTCCGAAAATGAAAAATACGTGTCTCTTTACTTTTAAAGGATATTCACAATACCAATTTTTATGTCTGTAAACTTTAAAGTTTTGAGATATAGATATCCTCATTTTAAAAATATCCAAAAATCCTCCCTTAGCGAGCACCTACATGTTAATATGAATGTATCCCCAAAATTTCATTTCTTTCTGTCCAATAGTTTTGGCTCGGCGATGATGAATCAGTCAGTCAGTCAGTCAGGGCAAGTTATTTTGTATATATATAGACTAGAAAGATACCCGTGCTTCGCTACGGTATTACACTAGAATTTATAATTGAATGCTTAACATTTTATATATAATCCGCCGAAATTCGCGATCTGACTCGTTTTCTGAGAGAATCCGCCAAAATTCGCGATCTGACTCGTTTTCTGCGAGATCATGGCAAAGTTCATCCCATTTTCAATCCTTCTTTCCAACAATCGATTTCGTACTTCCCGGGCTAGGTCCATGTATTCCACCCGGCCAGTTGGGTCCCTAAATCTTTGCCATCTTTTCCTATGAGCATTTTTAATATGGATCAAATCCTTGAGGAGATCCTGCGTGGTGTCGTCTTTGGTGCTTTGGCGGTAATGAACCCGCGGCCGGACTGCATTCGTAGTCATTACCCGGCCAAGACCCACTTCCAGCGCGGTCTGCACATTTTGGGTCCCTAAATTTCTTGTACAGCTATGGCATTCTCTCGGTCTCAGCAGGACACGACTTCACGACATCGCTATCGCCGCAATACGAGGTTCAGTGACCATACTCCGCAATCATCTATATAACATCTGAAGAACCGTATTGCAAATATATTCCTGAGCCTTTTGGTGAATCTTCTACCTGGCACACTAGCAAAGTCAACAGTAACTTAGAAGACAAAATACTGTGTAGTCGACATACATACTTTGTCCTTGTGGCAGCCTCCGTATGGGGGAAGTTGTAATAATAATAACAATAATAATAGGGTGGTTGATAGATCCTTATTATTAGATTATTATTATTATTATTATTATTATTATTATTATTATTATTATTATTATTATTATTATTATTTATTTATTTATTTATTTATGCTCTAGACCCCACAGCAAGATGCAAGACCTCTACTTGGCGCTAAATTTCATCTGCTGCCACGTCATTGCTGACAATGTGACCAGCACCATTGTCGCGCGTAGGCAAGTGCACGGGATTTCTGGCGATACGAATGATATACTTCCGTGCAATATTGGGCTTATTACAGAGGTGGACAATTGCACGGTCAATATCAGTCCTATCATTTATTTCAAATGTGTCAAAATTTTTATTTTTAAGCCAGAAGAATCTACTGTAATCTAACTTTAAGTTCTCCAAAGAAAAGATGGCTCTTTTAAAACTAACCCAGGAAAGATTAAAAAATGATCGGTTTATGATCAGAATAAATACATTATGAACAGTAAAATCAATTGGTCTCAACTCCTTTTCCACCCCACAGCCGATAAGTTGATTACCCCTCCCCCCTCCCAAAAAAAGGCGTGTTTCTTTGTGTTTAAAAGAAGATTCTAAATACCATGTTCATGTCTGTTACCTTCAGTTTTGAGATTTATGTATCCCCATAAAAGAATTCACACCCCCCCTCATTAAGTGAATTTTACGGCTAAAAGTACTTGTTTCTTTAATACTAAGGGATCTTCTAAATACCAATTATCACGACTCTAACAGTTTTTGAGATATGTGTCCTCGCAAAAGTAATTAAACACCTTTCCACCCCCTCCCAAGATTGTTTCGCCCCAAAACCTATTTTATTTGTTTTTCAAGGAGATCCAAATACCAATTATCACGTCTAATTACTTCAGTTTTTATTAGATATAAGTATACTCATACAATTAATTCGATTAATTTTTCAATTCCTTCACCTCTCCCATCCTTCATTGGATTTTCCGAGAATACTTTAAAAGCATATTCCAAAAACCAATTTCACGTCTGCAAAATCTTTCGTTTTGAGATAATGGTATCTTCATACAAATAATTCAACCCATTTTCAATCCCCCTCCCCCCTTAAGTGGATTTCCGAAAACAAAAAATACATATTGTAACAGGAACGCCCGTACTTCAGTATATCGGAGAGCATGAGGAACGACAAGGCGTGTACGGCCCATGCTAAGAGAGTAAGAGAGAAGGGTAGTGAAAGAAAAATTCATGATTAAGTGGATCCTTCAGTTTATTCAATAAATAGGCAAATAATTATGTCACCTTTTATAGCTGAATTGTAGATTTGTCCCTGAGGGCGTGAAGAGGACGTTGTCCCGCGGCGGCTGCGTCGTCTTGTGGTCGGCGTCGGCGTTGTCTTCCGTCGTTGGTGTTTGTATTAGTGTTGATGACTCGAACCAGAGGCAGGAACGGGGAAATGTGGAGCTTCCACATTTGACGTCATGGGGTACTGGTGTGACACTTCCCTATGGCGAAGCACGCCGAAATAGTTCCCACAGCAGCAAGGATAAAGTTAGAGTCACAGTTCGTATTTGGAATAATACGCAAATGAAACAATCTAGGACCTTCCGAGGTGCGGTGATCAAGCACTTCATAAAGAAAATCGAGTACAGTCTCTGCACTGTACTCCACCAGCATAATACATTTGTTGAAATAAATGACAGTCCAAGTTCCAGTACGTCGTGATTTTCAGATTATCACTGGCACTTAAGATCATAATGCAACACAGTTCAACGGATAGACACAATTAATGCAAGAACACAGTTTTAAACGAATTCAAAGCTGGCACAGTTTATGTGAGAACACAGTCTTTAAATGAATTCAAGCTGGCGAGAACACAGTCTTTAAACGAATTCAAAGCTGACACAATTAATGCAAGAACACAGTTTTAAACGAATTCAAAGCTGGCACAGTTTATGTGAGAACACAGTCTTTAAATGAATTCAAGCTGGCGAGAACACAGTCTTTAAACGAATTCAAGGCTGGCACAATTAATGCAAGAACACAGTTTTAAACGAATTCAAAGCTGGCACAGTTTATGTGAGAACACAGTCTTTAAATGAATTCAAGCTGGCGAGAACACAGTCTTTAAACGAATTCAAAGCTGACATAATTAATGCAAGAACACAGTTTTAAACGAATTCAAAGCTGGCACAGTTTATGTGAGAACACAGTCTTTAAATGAATTCAAGCTGGCGAGAACACAGTCTTTAAACGAATTCAAAGCTGACACAATTAATGCAAGAACACAGTTTTAAACGAATTCAAAGCTGGCACAGTTTATGTGAGAACACAGTCTTTAAATGAATTCAAGCTGGCGAGAACACAGTCTTTAAACGAATTCAAAGCTGACACAATTAATGCAAGAACACAGTTTTAAACGAATTCAAAGCTGGCACAGTTTATGTGAGAACACAGTCTTTAAATGAATTCAAGCTGGCGAGAACACAGTCTTTAAACGAATTCAAAGCTGACATAATTAATGCAAGAACACAGTTTTTAAACGAATTCAAAGCTGGCACAGTTTATGTGAGAACACAGTCTTTAAATGAATTCAAGCTGGCGAAAACACAGTCTTTAAACGAATTCAAAGCTGACACAATTAATGCAAGAACACAGTTTTTAAACGAATTCAAAGCTGGCACAGTTTATGTGAGAACACAGTCTTTAAATGAATTCAAGCTGGCGAGAACACAGTCTTTAAACGAATTCAAAGCTGACACAATTAATGCAAGAACACAGTTTTTAAACGAATTCAAATATACAGCCGGACCGAGAGACGAATTATGTCGCGACGTGCTTACTTGCACACACTCGCTGACTCACGGCTTACTGCCGACTCACTCCACTCTCTGCCTTCAGCACACTGCCGTCGCATACCGCACACTCTCTTTCTGCTTTACTGCAGGCTCTCTGCTTACATTCTGCCTTACCCCAGGCTGGCGACTCGCTTATATTTCGTTCATGCAGCAATGGAACACGAAGGAACCTTCTGCGTGACGTCGCTTGTCCTTGGCCGGTGTTCTGGAACGTCGCGAACTTGCTCGCAGTTCCCATTATGCCTGTGCGCTCGGCGCAAGTTTTAAATGCTTACGGCCGGGTGTTAGCGAGCTTCTCTTAATAAAAGAATGAAACGTGAATGCTCGTAGGGTGTTACCGTTTCATCTCCCCCCCTGCTCGGGAAAAAGAAAATTGCTGGGCGATTTTCTTTTCGCTCATCTCCTAGTAAAGTATTTCTTGAGATTGGCCGAGTTGAAGATTCCCTCAACGTCGCTATCTGCCCTTCCTACTTCGTAGGCACCATTATCTAGTGCGGTAAGTATCCTGAAGGGTCCTATGAACAAGGGACAAAATTTGGCGTAAATTCCCTGGTCAGGGTGTGAAACTGCAGGCTTGCGTATTAATACTAGGTCATCCACTTGTAATGGTTGTCGAAACTTGTGATGTCGTAACTTCTTTTCTCGGATTTGAGCAGCATGTCGTAATTGCCGAAGTGCCTTGGTAATGCGAGCTTGTTGGCTCACTGCTGCGTCAGGTTGATCAGGCAAAACTCGATCCCAAGGTCTGTCAGGGGTGAGGCCTTTATGTACACTCAAAGGGATGTCCTGAATAGACTCATGCATGATGGTATTGACGATCCTTTGCATAATGGGCAGAACTTCAACCCACTTCCAATGCTGTTGTCCACAATACAATCTACAGAATCTGGCAATTTCGCGCATAACCCGTTCGGCTGGGTTGGCTTCCGGGTGTCGGATGAGTTCATGATATGCCTTATCCCAAGTTGTTCCAGTGCAAGTTGGAATTCCATGGAGGTAAACTGACTTCCATGGTCTGTTAAGAGAAATTCCGGCTTGCCCATCTCGGGAATGATGTTTCGACGAATCCTGCGGAGAATGTTCCCGGTATTTGCCTTCTGAATTGGAAGCAACATAGTGTATTTAGAAAATGCATCTATGGTGACAACAATGTATCTGTTGGCACGTAACGCCTTGTGCAAAGGTCCATATAGGTCCATTGCGAAGATCCGGCCAGGTTTTTCAGGTATTAGAGGTCGTGGATATTCCCGGAGGAGCCTGTTATTGGGCTTGATCCTTTGACAAATATCACAAGTCCTAATGGTGTTACGGATGTCACGGCGTAAGTATTCCCAGGTAAACCTTTCTCTAATCAGGTTTAGAACCTTGTCCGTACCGGCGTGTCCAGAAATGGAATGGCAATGCCATATAATAGCAGTCCTTATTTGAGGAGGGGCATAAATACGATCTGTTGTTCTAGCGAGGTCGACGTTTTTGTGAAGTAGGCCATCATGGTAGCAAAAATTTTGAGCTATCCAAGATATACGAGGATACTCGTCGTCGTCTTGAGGGATAAATCCTTTAAAAAAACGAATCAGCTCATGGTGTAGAGGATCTCTTCCTTGAGCTTGCGCTAGATACTTTAGTCGTCGCAAGAACTCTTCGTCTTCCTCATTCATGACTTCAATCGCATGGATCGAAACCTCATCTGTCGGATTCCGACTTAATGCGTCGGCTAGGATATTTTTCCTTCCGGGCCTGTGAACAACAGTGATATCAAATTGCTGTACAAACAGCGCCCATCGGGTTATCCGTTCGCTTGTAATGTCTGACTTGAGAATAAACGTCAGAGCTTGATGATCTGTGCAAATAATCACCGGATATCCAAAGATTATTTTCTTCCAGTAAATGAGAGAATGTACTACGGCAAGGGCTTCTAACTCTGTTATCGTATAAGTCTTTTCATGGGGTCTCAACTTGCGGCTCATGAACGAGAGAAAGATGCGAACTTCAGGTTCCCTTGGATCAATTTGGAAAAGAGCTGCACCGATCCCTACGTGGCTGGCGTCACATTCAATATAAAAGGGTAGCTCGTAATTAGGATAGGCGAGTTGAACATTGTCTTTCAACAGCTGTTTTGTCGCCACAAATGCTTTATCGCAGACATCAGTCCACTTCCACCTGTTGTTCTTCCTCAACAACTACTGCAGGGGTGCTACCGTTTCAGTAAAATTAGGGCAATGCTGCGCGAAGAACTGGCAGAGGCCTAAGAATTGCCTGATGTGTTTCATTCTTGTGGGTTTAGGAAATTCTAGAATACATTGAATCTTAGCCGGATTGGGCTTGATCCCATTCCCTCCAATAAGATGGCCTAAAAACAAAACTTCAGTTTTGAAAAACTGGCTTTTCTTGGCGTTAATTTTAAAGTTCTTGGTCTGTAATTCCTCCAACACCTTATGAACATCTCGTACATGTTGTTCCAGGGACTCGGACGCGATGATGATATCGTCCACATAAATGGTGGTGATTGCCTTTACTTCATCGGAGAGTTGTTCCTCTAAGGCTCTGATAAGAACTGCACCAGAGTTCTTAATGCCAAAAGGGAGTCTATTAAAGGCATAAGTGACATTATCAAAGATGAATCCGGTAAATTTCCGACTATCTTCATCCAATAAAATGTGAAAATATGAAGAAGCCATGTCCATAGCAGAAAATACTTTCATGTTATGAAATCTCCTAATTACATCCCGGAGTAGGGGAGGGTGGTCATATTCTAGCACAAGCCTATCGTTCAAAGCCCTCGCATCGAGGCATGTGCGCAGATTACCATTTGGTTTTCTTACTATAGCCAGAGGATTAATGTAAGGTGTGACGCATTTTGATATGATTCCATCATTCTCCATCTGTTTAATGATGACCCGTGCTTCTTCCAAGTACTTCATGGGTATCGGATAAGGCCGTTTCTTATAAGGTGAAGTGTCAGTAACATCTAAGTGGTGCTTGAAACCCTTAATGACTCCAGGTTTCTCAGAAAATACATCTGGAAACTTCTTAAAAAGCTCTTGGATTGCCTTTATTACTTTATCATCATCGTAATCTGGGCTTTCAGCTACATTGGCGTAAAGCGTGAAGTTGTAGTGGTCCTCGTTAAACTCATCATCGATAATGGACGCCATCTGGTCCTCTACGGGTCCCACTTCCTCGGGTCGCCCCTCTTCGTGGACGCTTTCTTCGACAGGCGGAGCCTCGCTCATCTTGCCTTCTACTATGCCCACCGGGGTCTCACATTCCGGATTCTTCACGTCATTATAAGTAACCAACTGTAGCCCTACAGATTCGACGTGGAAAAATTTAATCACATTAGCGGGATAATCAATGATTCCCCCATGTTGAATGAGAAAGTCTGATCCAAGAATTAAGTCAAATTTCATTTGCGTCAAGATCAAAAATAGATGTTGGAACTTAACACCACCAATTTCTAACTCAAGAAACGCTTGGAATTTGCATTTAATAGCTTTGTCAGGAACTATGCCTTTAACCTTAACTTGAGCAACCGGCAAGATGGAGATGTAGGTCGTCTCCTGCGCCACATCTATTAATTTCTGCGAAATTAGTGAGGCTTGCGATCCCGAGTCTACTAGAGAGTGGACAATCATATTGCCTAACTTAATGATAATGATCGGTAAGCCGCGTTGTATCTGAGGCTGTCGTGGTGTTGAATCCTCATATAGTAAATCTGCATCCTCTAAATACCAATGGTTAATGAGTGCGCTACATACTACTTCTCCTCCCTCCGGGTTTTCAGGCAGTCTCTTTATTGCTTCGACAAAGTTTTTTTTTTGTACCCGTAGCTCTTGGATCCATTTCCGTTCTCTCATTTCTTCTCTGTATCTCTGCCTGGTATTCCAAAGAAGCTGCTCCAGGTAAACCCTCTTCCCTGTTCTTATTCCTTACATATTCCGTAGTCTCTCTCCAACGTTTCTCTAATTCTTCCCGCTGGGAGTTCCTATTATCATTGGGTTGATTAGCTGCCTGCCTCCATGAAGGTCCAGGTTGAAACTTAGCCCTCCCTTCGTAGGGGCGATTCCTAGATCTTCTATACCGAAACGGAATATCTCGGTGAGTTTCTCTTTCTTCTCGCGGTTCTGGATTTACTTGAACTGGAGTTTTCATTTCCGTAAAGTTGGTTGTAGTTTCTTTGGTTCGACCTGCTTTTGCTGCGCTCTGAGTGTGCGCAGTATCGAGTTTCCTCAGGACATCATCGAGCTGCTCCAAGTCCTGGACGTTTGCTGCCACCAATATTTCCTGAACATTTGGTGGAAATTGCAGCGTTATGACCTGAATAAGTTCTTGCTCCGGTAAAGGAGGGTCGAAAAACTGCATCTTTTTAAGCTGAGATATGAGATAATCTGAATATCGCGAGGAATTGACGGACGTGTTATACTTTCTAGAGTATAATTGAAGTTTTATCAGGTGCTGAGCCTCAGCACTCCAAAATCGTCTAAGTAAGGCTTCCTTAAATACTTCGTAAGAGTTAATACTGAATTTAAAAGCGGTAAACCACATTAACGCCTTGCCTTCTAACAATCGAGATGCTATTCGTAAACGACGGTCGGTCTTAACGTGATTTTCTTGAAAGAATTCTTCGAGGTTGAGGAGAAACTCCTTAGCAGTATACTACTCCTTCCCCGAAAATTTGGCTGGTTTTTCCTCAGTTATTTTAAAAACTGTGGAAACATTCATGGATTCTCCACTAGTGTTGTGAAGGCTAGATGATGAAACATCCTGTTCGATTTGCGATACTTTGCTGTTGAGAGCTTCTATATCTCCTTGGAGTTCAAGTTTTAGGGTTTTAATTTTCCCCTGTACGGAATTCTCAATTTCCTTGACCTCCTTCTCTATGTCGGTCTTGACTTCTGCTACATCGCGACAGATACGAGTAATCTGCGTGTGAGCATTATCTAACTGAGTCTTGACACGTTTATCGGCCTCCTCTTGCTGACTTTTCAGAAGAGTAATTTCGTTTCCCAACTTCATGAAATTATTTTTAACAGATTCATGAAGTTTGTCTTGAATAGACGCGATTTTAGTTTGCGCAAGAGATAATTGAGCATGGGACTCTTGAAATTCTTCCTTTAAGCTTTCTACTTCTTTAAGGACTTCCTGAGAAGAAGACGGGAAAGCAAGTTTTAAGTCCTCCGCCACTTGTGATTTTATGTCTTGCTTAATGGTTTCTAAGTCACGTGTTAATCTTTCATTTATTTCCGTAAACTTAGAATCCATTCTTTTGTTAGATTCTTTAAATCTTTTTTCAATTTCGGCACCTGCACTATTGAGCCTACGTTCCAAATTATTATTAACTTCTGCAAATTTTTGATCAACAGATTCTGTCAATTTTACAATGTTGGCATCATTAGCTTCCCTTAGTTGAGTGATACTACGATTAGTTGCTTCATTAGCCTCCCTAAGTTGACCTATACTAGCCTTAGTGGCTTCCAGGGTCGCGTTAGATTCTTTAAGTTGAGCTCCTAAAGTATTGTTAGATTCTGCAATCCTACGCCCGAGATTAGTGTTACTTTCCGTAATCCTGTCATTTAGACTGATTTTTAAAGCCTCAATGGCAGCTAGTATATTTTCCATATTAATGTCGTTATTTTCACAAAATGCAGAAAATACAATCATTCACCTCATACGTAAAATCACCATTATTGTCCAATGGTAAAGTTCAAAATTTCACCAACACAAAATATCAAACACTTGTGCATAAAATTAAATGTCACCATTATTGTCCAATGGTAAAGTTCAAAATTTCACCAACACAAAATATCAAACACTTGTGCATAAAATTAAATATCACCATTATTGTCCAATGGTAAAGTTCAAAATTTCACCAACATAAATATCAAAATTTATATAAGCCTGTGCATGAATATTATGCCTGAAATGTTTTACATAGCAAGAGAAAGAGAAAAATAATCACTTGTGCCATAAACTTGATCAGAGTTCTGTGCCAAAAGTTTAAAATTTCGTCAAAGTCATTGAATTGAACTTCGTAAAATTTTAACATATTCACTGAACTGGAATTAACGTTCGTACTATGCACTTTTATTTGAATTGGTAAGTTAAGATATCACTGATTTCAAAGTTAATTTTTATCACTTTACTCTCTTTAATCTGGCCCCAACGTCACGGGTGCCACTATTCACTACCTTCTCTCTGTAACAGGAACGCCCGTACTTCAGTATATCGGAGAGCATGAGGAACGACAAGGCGTGTACGGCCCATGCTAAGAGAGTAAGAGAGAAGGGTAGTGAAAGAAAAATTCATGATTAAGTGGATCCTTCAGTTTATTCAATAAATAGGCAAATAATTATGTCACCTTTTATAGCTGAATTGTAGATTTGTCCCTGAGGGCGTGAAGAGGACGTTGTCCCGCGGCGGCTGCGTCGTCTTGCGGTCGGCGTCGGCGTTGTCTTCCGTCGTTGGTGTTTGTATTAGTGTTGATGACTCGAACCAGAGGCAGGAACGGGGAAATGTGGAGCTTCCACATTTGACGTCATGGGGTACTGGTGTGACACTTCCCTATGGCGAAGCACGCCGAAATAGTTCCCACAGCAGCAAGGATAAAGTTAGAGTCACAGTTCGTATTTGGAATAATACGCAAATGAAACAATCTAGGACCTTCCGAGGTGCGGTGATCAAGCACTTCATAAAGAAAATCGAGTACAGTCTCTGCACTGTACTCCACCAGCATAATACATTTGTTGAAATAAATGACAGTCCAAGTTCCAGTACGTCGTGATTTTCAGATTATCACTGGCACTTAAGATCATAATGCAACACAGTTCAACGGATAGACACAATTAATGCAAGAACACAGTTTTAAACGAATTCAAAGCTGGCACAGTTTATGTGAGAACACAGTCTTTAAATGAATTCAAGCTGGCGAGAACACAGTCTTTAAACGAATTCAAAGCTGACACAATTAATGCAAGAACACAGTTTTAAACGAATTCAAAGCTGGCACAGTTTATGTGAGAACACAGTCTTTAAATGAATTCAAGCTGGCGAGAACACAGTTTTAAACGAATTCAAGGCTGGCACAATTAATGCAAGAACACAGTTTTAAACGAATTCAAAGCTGGCACAGTTTATGTGAGAACACAGTCTTTAAATGAATTCAAGCTGGCGAGAACACAGTCTTTAAACGAATTCAAAGCTGACATAATTAATGCAAGAACACAGTTTTTAAACGAATTCAAAGCTGGCACAGTTTATGTGAGAACACAGTCTTTAAATGAATTCAAGCTGGCGAGAACACAGTCTTTAAACGAATTCAAAGCTGACACAATTAATGCAAGAACACAGTTTTTAAACGAATTCAAAGCTGGCACAGTTTATGTGAGAACACAGTCTTTAAATGAATTCAAGCTGGCGAGAACACAGTCTTTAAACGAATTCAAAGCTGACACAATTAACGCAAGAACACAGTTTTTAAACGAATTCAAATATACAGCCGGACCGAGAGACGAATTATGTCGCGACGTGCTTACTTGCACACACTCGCTGACTCACGGCTTACTGCCGACTCACTCCACTCTCTGCCTTCAGCACACTGCCGTCGCATACCGCACACTCTCTTTCTGCTTTACTGCAGGCTCTCTGCTTACATTCTGCCTTACCCCAGGCTGGCGACTCGCTTATATTTCGTTCATGCAGCAATGGAACACGAAGGAACCTTCTGCGTGACGTCGCTTGTCCTTGGCCGGTGTTCTGGAACGTCGCGAACTTGCTCGCAGTTCCCATTATGCCTGCGCGCTCGGCGCAAGTTTTAAATGCTTACGGCCGGGTGTTAGCGAGCTTCTCTTAATAAAAGAATGAAACGTGAATGCTCGTAGGGTGTTACCGTTTCAATATATTTCTTTATTTTTAGAGGAGATTCCCAGTACCAAATTTCACGTCTGTAACATCTTCAGTTTTTGAGATACCAGTATCCTAATTAAAAGATTTCAACCCCATTTCAGTCACCTTTACCCCCCCCCTCCAACTCAAGTGGTTTTTCCGAAAAAATACATGTTTCTTTAATAGAGATAAAAATACCATTTTTCACTTCCGTAACGTGTTAAGTTTTTGAGATATACTGAGATATGCTCATTTTAAAATTTCATCCCCTTATTAGTTCCCCTTAAGTGGAGTTCCCAAAAACAGATCGCCTATGTTTCTTTACTTTAACAGGAGATTCCAAATACCAATTTTTACGTCTGTAACATTTTACGTTTCTGAGATATACTGTAGATATAGTCTTTCTAAAAATTCACCCTAATTAGTCACTCCTGTTTAACCCCCATTTTCCCTTAAAAAAAAGAAAGTGTTAATTTGTTTTTCAGAGAGATCCCAAATAGCAATTTTCAGTTCTGTAATATCTTCAGTTTCTGAGATATAAGTATCCTCATTAGGCATTCAACCGCTTTTTCACCCTTTTTCACTCCTCCTATTGGGAATTCTCGAAAACGAAAATACGTGTTTATTTTTAAAGGAAGATTCTAAATACCAATTTTTACATCTGTAAACTTTTAAAGTTTTGAGATATACATACACTCATTTTAAAAATTCATCTCCTTTTTCACCCCCTTAGCGACGGAATATCCAAAAATCCTCCCTTAGCGAGCACCTAGGTTGTAATATAAATGTATCCTCGAAATTCCATTTCTTTATGTCCAGTACTTTTGACTCGGCGATGATGAATCAGTCAGTCAGTCAGTCAGTCAGTCAGGACATGTTAGTTTATATGTATAGATTTCACAATGCGTCGCCGAAATAATGAATTTTCATCGCCTGGTATGGAGTAATGTAAATATTTAAGCAGTTTTATAAATTGAATATCTTATAACAGAAAAGTGGAAAGGGCCAAAATTACGATAACGGCTGTTTCTACGTCAGAATCTTCTATCTAACTATATCTGAGAACGATTTGTTAACGGATCCAGTTCCACTTGCGCTCCATATATTTTTTTGTTTTTCTAATGTTTTTAAGTTACACTAACGCAGCAAAGGTTTTCGGTAACGCAAAGATGGCAAAGGGCTAGGATTGGGAAGGCATTGATCATGGCCTTAATTAAGGTGCACAGGGCGAGTTGGCCGTGCGGTTAGGGGCGCGCAGCTGTGAGTTTGCATCCGGGAGATAGCGAGTTCGAATCCCACTGCCGGTGGCCCTGAAAATGCTTGTATGTGGTTTCCCATTTTCACACCAGGCCAAGGTCGCTTCCTTCCAACTCCTAGGCCTTTCCTATCCTATCGCTGCCGTAAGACCTATCTGTGTCTGTGACGTAAACCCACTATCATAAAAAAAAATTTAAGGTGCAGCCTTGTGTAAAAATGGGAAACAATGGAAAACCAATTTCAGGGCTGCCGACGCTAGGATTCGAACCCACATTTCTGGAATGCAATTTCACAGCCAGGTGACCCTGAACGCACGGCCAACTTCCTCGGTACCCTCATGTTCTTAGCGAAACGAGTTTCGAAAACTTCCATTCTCAGTAGAGGATGGTGGCTTAGTTGTACTTCCTCTTAACGCAATAATCACCACATTTCATTCTCAGTGACCTGTGAATAATCATAGAGGACGGTAATCTTCGGACGTCATTATTAGAAGTTCCAAAAATTATACCAGAGCCCTTCATCATCCAAAAAGGTGCTGATCAACTAATTACCATTAAAAGAAGAATATCTCTAAAGGACGTTGCCTTCACAATGGTGTTAATAATGTAGGCAACGCTGTTGTGAAAAACGCAATGAAATATGAAGTAGAGATTACTATTGTGGTACTGATAGAATATCGAACAATAGACGATGTGCGGTTTGCGTTGTTGAAGTATATACACCACATCGGGTAATCACCGCAGGAAAGAAGAGGTATATTCCTTCTTCTTTATCTGTTTACCCTCCAGGGTCGGTTTTTCCCTCGGACTAGCAAAGAAAGAACAGTAGGTTAGAAGAAGAAGCATTGCTGAGGGACTTATCACCACTGAACTGTAACATATCCTCTGACTTAAATGTTTTTATCAATTGCGTCGTATAAACGGGTTTAGGCTAAATAAACAGCAACTCCGTGTAGCCTACTACCTCTGTTACTAATGCGAAACTCGCGCACACGTGCTCTCGTCCACGAGTAACATAAATATTAACCCAATTAGTTTTTTTTCTTTTACAAGTGGCTTTAATTTGCACCAACACAGATAGGTCTTACGGCGACGATGGGGTAGGAAGAGGCTAGGAGTGGGAAGGATCCATCCGTGGCCTTAATTAAGGTACAGCCCCAGCATTTGCCTGGTGTGAAAATGGGAAACCACGGAAAACCATCTTCAGGGCTGCCGACAGTGGGATTCGAACCCACTATCTCCCGATTACTGGATACTGGCCGCACTTAAGCGACTGCAGCTATTGAGCTCGAACGCAATTAGTGTAAACGTATTCTTTTAGTAACATTTTCTACATTTTGTCAATTGTTTCATTCTCATTCTCTCCGGCTCCATGGATGAATGGTCAGCGTCTTCAACTTCGGTCTACGGTGCCCTGGGTTCCATTCCCACCTGGCCGATGAATCTTAAAACGGTATATTCGTGTGGCTCGGGGACTGGACACCTATTCTGTCCACAACAACCCTTTAACTCTCTCATCCAACAGACAAACACACAGATTACTACGCAGCAGACGCTGTCCATTCTCATCGGAAAGTGAGCCTTGCAAGGGCTCCATCAAACCAACAAAAGCCACTCAATTCTTTTTATTTTTTATTATGTCACTTTGCTCTTTTTGCTTTAGGGTATCCAATTTCTGTTACTTGTACTTCCCTGTCCGGTACAGAAAGGCAAAAATAACGGCCAGGGGGATTTCTAGTGCCGACGACACGATATCTCATAATCTACAGGTCTTCGGTCCGAGCAGCTGTCGCTTGGTAGGCCAATTCTCTTCAGAACTGTTACGCCATGGGGCTTGATTTGGTTTGGTTTATTTCCTTGAGTCATTATACTCAGTCGGAAATGAATTTCTAGACAACAATTGAAACGTACCACCGTCAGTACAATAAGTTTCGTGTGGCAATTGGTAGCCTGGTGCAGCTCTTGTAAGACAGACTCTCCGACGACGTGGGTGACATCTTCCGAGTATGGAAAACTGTGTGTTATTGTGGTGGGGGATAGTATTTTGTGTGGTATATGAGTTGTAGGAATGCTGAGAACAGCACAAAAACACAGTCTCCGAGGCAATGGAATTAACCGTTTAAAATGAAAATCCGTGACACGGCTGGAAATTGAACATGAAGTACTCTGACCATTCAGCCAATAGATTGTTACTGTTAAGGAAGCAAAACTTAGGAAATAATGTTAACTATGTTCGATGTGCGACTTAGTATCGTCTCATTCATGACAATTATTCCACCAGACAGGAAACGTGCCCCGGCGCTACAGCAGCGGACATCCACAGTGTAGAACACCACGAGAAGACCGGTACCTCACAACAAGTGCCGAAGATGCAGATGGATTACTGAAGGGGGCCTCGCTAGAGAACTTGCCGCTGCCACTGAAGCAGTAGCTTTCAGACACACTGTGCAGAGACGACTCAACAGGTACGGTATATTGGCCCTGGTGTAAAGAACACAGATCGACAATGGAACACTGGTCCCAACTTCTCTTCATTGAAGGGTCCAGGTTTAATCTCAACAGTGATTCTCGTCATGTAATCACCTGGCGTGTCCGACTCGTTGGCTGAACGGTCAGCGTACTGACCTTCGGTTCAGACGGTCTCGGGTTCGATTCCCGGCCGAGTCGTGGATTTTAACCTTAATTGATTAATTACATTGGCTCGGGGGCTGGGTGTATGTGTTGTCTTCATCATCATTTCATCCTCATCACGGCGCGCAGGTCGCCTACGGGGGTCAAATAGAAAGACGTGCACCTGGCGAGCCGAACCCGTCCTGGGATATCCCGGCACTAAAAGCCATACGACATTTCATTTCATCACCTTGCGTGAATTTGAAATCAGATACAGACACGCTAACATCCTTTAAAGGGACCAGTTGGAGGTAAAGGCGTGGTGGTGTGGGGCGGCATTAACGTGGCTTCTCGTAATGGGTCAGATGTACCGAGATGGCATTCTGCAAAACTATGTCCACCTGTTTGGGGGGCAAGAATAGATTGCCATACCCCAACATCTGCTCGACAACCTAATCCAAAGTGTGCCAGCCCATTGTATTGCATGTGTCAATGTGCATGGTGAACGCATACTATACTGAAGCCGGTGTACATAGTAAATCCAAAACAACAGTGGGACAGCAAATTACTATCTCCCTGGCGTTATATAGCATGTGTGCTTTTGATTCTTTCTGCATGATTCATGAAATAAATAAACTGTGTGTGTGTCTCGCGTGTTTTTAATATGTGTCTATACTATCGGCACTAGTAGGGTGAAGTGTTGCAGTACCAAAATCTCCAATTATTCTTCATTTACGAGTATGAGTGTAGTTTGGAGCTTGGAATATTGGCATGTAGTCCACTGCGATTTTAATAATATAGTATACAGTATATCAGTATTCTCGACACGTTTGTGGAAGGCTATGAGTTTGTCTATAATCATATCTGAAAGAATTACCGGTATAAATACTTTTGATGTAGACTAAACTGACCTTGGTATATTTTTTTAATAATGTCAAACATATCTACACTTCTTTTGTTATAACAGAATCGTACGTATTATTTAATTCTGAGCATTGAAGGAGTTCAACGGCACGTACCCCGGAGTTTATTGCCAGAAAATTATCACTGCATTTACAATCATAATCTATTTGGCCGATAGCAAAATTCCAGTTTATCCTCTGTTGCCTCGCAATAATTTTCCCCGGGCCATCGATTGACTGATAGTAATGTAAACACGAGTAAAGTTTCGTCTGTAGTGCAGTCACTTTATGATGGAGTGATCTCTAGACCGCAATAAAACAGACCGATATGTATTAGAACTGACAGGTTTTACTTCCGACCTACCTCGAAACGCCCGCTACTTCACGCTCAAACATATGTGGCATTCATGGTAAGATGTATCCTTCTATCACTCAGTTTTATCACAGTGGGACTGGAAGTATCCCCGTGCATTTCTATCTGTTCCCATAATTGGAAATATATAATCATGTATAGTATATTGTGTACTGTAAGTATTTTTCATTCTAATTAAAGCTCAATCACTTGTGTAGTAGATATTGAATCAAATCGAACAACCAAGATATAAATTGAATCGTTAGCCTGCTTAATTTTTCTCAGTATGTCTCCATTATTGACATAGTTGAATAATTCACAAAGCACTCTGTTTCCTGCAGCCATTTGGTTGGGCTGCAGTCGTCTTAGGAGGTTCAAGGTTTCTAAAAGGTCATATGTGCCACGAGTTAATTTTCATTTAGTGAATTAATTAAGAAGTCCGCCTCTGCGGTATAGTGGTTAGTGTGATTAGCTGCCACCCCCGGAGGCCCGGGTTCGATTCCCGGCTCTGCCACGAAAATTTGCAAAGTGGTACGAGGGCTGGAACGGGGTCCACTCAGCCTCGGGAGGTCAACTGAGTAGAGGTGGGTTCGATTTCCACCTCAGCCATCCTGGAAGTGGTTTTCCGTGGTTTCTCACTTCTCCTCCAGGCAAATGCCGGGATGGTACCTAACATAAGGCTACGGCCACTTCCTTCCCTCTTCCTTGTCTATCCCTTCCAATATTCCCATCCCCCAACAAGGCCCCTGTTCAGCATAGCAGGTGAGGCCGCCTGGGCGAGGTACTGGTCATCCTCCCCAGTTGTATCCCCCAATATAGAGTCTGAAGCTCCAGGACACTGCACTTAAGGCCGAGGGAAAAGCCACCCCTGGAGGGTAAACAGATTAAGAAGAAGAAGAATTAATTAAACAATGTCATTGTAGGAATTCAATTCTAATTTGATATTTATTGAAAGTTATAGCAGACCTTGATAGTGTAAAGCACAAATCTATAATAGGCTGAAGTGCGAGATGGCAAGTTGACTAATTTATCTCCTTTCCACAAAATATTTACTCTGGTTCCGAAAATATGTAGTATGGTGTACTGAAAAGTTTTCAGTACGCAGTACTCCAGTTGCGTAGGCGAGTGATAACGTGCTGACTTTTCGAATTTAATTCCAGGCCACCCTGTGGGTATTTCACCCGAAATGGTTAAACGCTATGGTTCGACACTCTGTGTTTGTGCATTATGTATTATTCTGTACGGCTCCATGGCTAACTTATCAGCATGATGGCCTGTGGTCAGATAGGTCCCGAGTTCGATTCCCGACAGGGCACTAAGAACCATACGCCATTTCATTTCATTTCATTTCACTTCATTTCATCTATTATTATTTTTAACTCAGTCCGCCTCTGTGGTGTAGTGGTTAGTGTGATTAACTGCCACCCCCGGAGGCCCGGGTTCGATTCCCGGCTCTGCCTCGAAATTTGAAAAGTGGTACGAGGGCTAGAACGGGGTCCACTCAGCCTCGGGAGGTCAACTGAGTAGAGGTGGGTTCGATTCCCACCTCAGCCATCCTGGAAGTGGTTTTCCGTGGTTTCCCACTTCTCCTCCAGGCGAATGCCGGGATGGTACCTAACTTAAGGCCACGGACGTTTCCTTCCCTCTTCCTTGCCTATCCCTTCCAATCTTCCCATCCCTCCACAAGGCCCCTGTTCAGCATAGCAGGTGAGGCCGCCTGGGCGAGGTACTGGTCATTCTCCCCAGTTGTATCCCCCGACCAAGAGTCTGAAGCTCCAGGACACTGCCCTTGAGGCGGTAGAGTTGGGATCCCTCGCTGAGTCCGAGGGAAAAGCCGAACCTGGAGGGTAAACAGATGATAATGATGAAATATGTACGACTACTACTACTACTACTACTACTACTACTAATAATAATAATAATAATAATAATACCGGGCGAGTTGGTCGCGTGGTTAGGGGCGCGCAGCTGTGAGTTATGCATCCGGGAGACAGTGGGTTCGAGCCCCACTGTCGGCAGCCCTGAATATGGTTTTCCGTGCTTTTCCACTTTCACACCGGGCATATGCCGGGGCTGTACCTTAATAAAGGCCACGGCTGGTCGCAGTTCGTGTACTCGCGCCGAGATGGTACAGCTCGTTTTTAAGCACACCCGCAATGGAGGTGAAGTGCGTATACTTTCTTAACCTCATTTACATTTCTGGCAGTAGCCTCCGTGGTTTCTAATTTACAGTGAAGATGGTTCTCCTCAACCGTTGTGGAGATATTGGCACCACACTACCCCTGCTCTAGAAATCGGATAAAGAAATGAACTGTTGTAACCATGGCAACGTCAGCTTCAGTATTCTTACAGCAGTGAGATTATCTATCTATATAAATAAAATCGTAACGACTGTGCGTTTGTATATTGACTATTATGGTGAAATTTCCATACAGTTATCCGTTTCAGGTGTAATAATGACCATCTCCATAGGTTTTAAGTTTGGTGCCTATTTGTCTGTTTGTCTGCTTGTTTTTCCGTTTGTCTATAACACAAGAACTTCTTCTTCTTCATTATCTGTTTCCCCTCCAGGGTCGATTTTTCCCTCGGACTCAGCGAGGGATCCCACCTCTACTGCTTCAAGGGCTGTTCCTGCAGCTTCAGACTCTGAGTCAGGGGGTACAACTGGGAAGGATGACCAGTACCTCACCCAGGCGACCTCATCTTCTATACTGAACATGTTCCTTGCGGAGGGATGGGAAGATTGGAAGGGATAGACAAGGAAGAGAGAAGGAAGCGCCCATGACCTTTAGGTACCATTCTTGCATTAGCCTGGAGGAGAAGTGGGAAACCACGAAAAAACACTTCCAGGATGGCTGATGTGGGAATCGAACCCACCTCTACTCAGTTGACCTCCCGAGGCTGAGTGGACCCCGTTCCAGCCCTCGTACCACTTTTCGAATTTCGTGGCAGAGCCGGGAGTCGAACTCGGGCCGCCGGGGGTGGCAGCTGTTCACACTAACCACTACACCACAGAGGCGGATCAACTCAGAAACTACTAGATATATTTCTACCAAATTTCAGGTTTAGAATTCACCTGTCCTTAGGTAGGTTTTGAGGGCCAATATTATTTCTAAATCCCTGAACTGACTGGGGGTTTATACGAAACCGAAACCGTGATTTTGCAGTTGCACAGAATATATACAACCAAACTTAATAAAGATCTGCCTGCCTTAGTGGATATCAATTTCCGAACCTTTTTTCTCATGTGCATCATTTCGATACGAAGATTAATAAGGGAGATATTAACGGACCGCTTTTCGGTACAATTCCCACCGGACCTAAGAGCGGGTGCGTCTAAAGCGTATTTCTTATAACTTGAAAACTACTGGAGATATTCCAACCAAACTTCATATTTGACACCCACCTGTCGAAATGTAAGTTTGTAATAACAATAATGTTATTAGCTTTACGTCTCACTAACTTCTCTTTTACGGTTTTCGAAGACGTCGAGGTGCGGGAATTTAGTCCCGCGGGAGTTCTTTTAAGTGCCAGTAAATCTACCGACAAGAGGCTGACGTATCTGAACACCTTCAAATTCCACCGGACTGAGCCAGGACCGAACCTGCTAAGTTGGGGTCAGAAAGCCAGCACTTCAACCGTCTGAGCCACTCAGCCCGGCAAATACAACCCTGTCAAATTCCCGGAATGGACTGGGGATTTATAGAAAACAGAAACAGTGATTTTACTCTCCCAGGAATATATACAAGACCATTCTAACTGGAACTCGACCAACCTTGATGGAAATCCTTTTCAATTTTTTTTTTCTCATGTACATTTTTTCGGTAGGAATGTTAATAATAGGGATGTCATGAACGGTTTGTTATGCAGATTGAGTCCAGCGGACATAGCCCAAAATGTATTTTACGTACTGCAGATTCCTTATCGATATAAATAAATTCGTAACGACCGTGTGTCTGTACATTGACCTTTTTGGCTAAATTTTCGTACAGCTATCTGCTTCCAGTGTAATAATGACAATCTGCATATGTGTTAGCTATAGTTTCCTGATAGTCCTCATTTTAACCCCTCCCCCCTCTAACCCCGCCAAATCAAGATTGAGGCACAATATGCCAGAAATTTGGCGAAGTAATATATCCTAAACTGTAATCGAAACTGTAATTAAAATATTTAATTTTTTTACCCCCGAAAATTATCAGAATATTGAGGCAATGTTAATGACGATGCAGACCTTCGTTTCGAGGTATTTCGCAGCTAAACCGTAAGTCGTATCAAAAAACGGGTGGCACAATTTCAGTTCGATTTGGGGTGATCTACAACTTTGGTCCTATGACGTTTCATCATATCTCTATTCCTTATACGTTAGATTTGTCTCTATTTCTCGATTATACGTACATTTTTCTCTTTGTACACGTTTAATTTGTAATTCGAATCACTTATACGAAAGTTAAAATCATCTATTCCTACACGAGCATCGCCCACCCAGTATCCATACGTGAGCCAAATTCTTTGTTTTTAGCTGTCATATTAGTACGCAAAAGTAATGCACTGTGAGAAAAACCTTACCCATATTTCACCCTATTCAACGTTTCTAACTCAATTTCACCCATAAATAGATGAGACAGGAGAAAATATCTTAAGACCAGCCATTTAGACCGCTAAATGATGCGTTTTGTAGTACAATCCGTTAGCCGATATGATGTATTGAACCCATAATTCTACGGTGAGAAAATTTTTTTTTCTCTCAAATATTTATTTGGCATTCAGGAACTACTGTATGTTTGAGGGCAGCCATTTTTGCGCTCCCAAGAGCCCGATGTTGCGTGGGGAGGTTCTTCCTTCCCGGCGAGCTCGTGGATTGCCGGGACACCTCGGTGGAGCTCGAGTGCCCGACAATTCTTTTAATCCATGGAATTCTGCAGAATGAGGGATTTTGATAATATAGTAAATAATGAAAGAAATAAGCAAAATTATTCACACACCCTCTGTGAAGGTAGAGACACCAGGGAAAATTTTAAGTGCAGTTAAGCCCAAGTACATGGTAGCGTGAGACCAGCGAACTAGCTACACGTGCCAAGGTTATGGAAGGAAGAAAACGCGCGAAACGCACGGGCAGAAACAATTTATTTCCCGTGTTGTGAGTGTAGAAAAATTATAAAATTAACATCGAACATAAGTGCAAGTCTGTCCGGAGTTCTGGGACAAGTCTTATCAAAATTGGTCTATTAGAAACAAATTTGGCAGATTTCACAACCAAGCCTCATAGAGGGGATAGCGTCCTTCCGGAAATTATAAAAGAAACCCCCCACCGTAGATTTTTCAGTGTCGATCTGGAACTTGAAGCCGCGGGAGCTTGTGCCCGTCGTCATTAGAAATTCGCGCCAGATTGACCGACAATAATTCAATACATGTTCGTGGCTAAGGTCCATATACTTAGTTAAGAAGAAAAGTGATTGGAGAAGTTCTGAACGTTTGCAGACGAACTGGGAAGGTGTAGGCTGGTTGAAAAATACACAGCAGATTTTATTTTTATCATTTCGTGTACTCTTGTAAGTGAAGAAGGTCTGGGGGAAGCGATTCAAAATAGTTCTACTCCCTTATCGGCCGAACACCTGTTCTTATTGAAACAACGGGGAGAGAAACCACTCTGGGAAACGCATCAGACAGTTATAGTCGACTGCAGAACGAGGGAAGTTCGTGGTGCAAGTTACAGAGAAAGTGCATTATTTATATGGTAATTTTAATCTCGTGTGTGTGAAGGGTAGTGTTTGGATGAGTGAGTTTTTGAAAATGAAAATGTTATCTGTGAAAATGAGTGGCTAAGTACGAGGTTGCTGGTGATGATGTAATCAGAATGCTGAGAATGTCACCAATGTGCAGGTCTGTCTATTTTATATTATGTTGTAGTTAGTTAGTTAGTTACTGTCTGTCCTAAACAAATTTTCCAGATGATTGTCGGGTGATATTCGTAATTATCAGGCGAAAGGCGTTGCAAATTTTGGTCAGCGTGTGAAAATTTCAGTGTGTAAAGTTCATGTCAAGAACGGTAAATGCGACGCTAAAAATTTTGTGTTGAGATGAGATATCATTCAAAGTGCGGATTTGTGAACGTTATAAGTGTAAATTTGTCGTGGCGAATATTGTAATTTCAGGTGTCAGTTGCATTCAGAAATGTTGGTCAATAATAATAATAATAATAATAATAATAATAATAATAATAATAATAATAATAATAATAATAATAATAATAATAATAATAATAATAATAATAATAATAATAATAATAATGTTTACCGCGGGATAAGGAAATTCCTCTCTGTTAAATTACATTTAACCAGTTATTTTTACAAGGATCGTAAGCATATTTAGATAATGTCAATAAAATTTGTTAGAGTCACAGTCGTTAATGGGAAGGAAATTTTGAGACATCGTGTATACTTGAATTGCGAAAGGTCGATGTGTGCTCTTGGATTCTTGAGGTCCGAAAGTCTTAATAATAGTAAAGTAAGAGATGTGTTTAATAATGGTTGTCGTTTTCACCAGGATATCGATGTATGTAAAAGGATCTTGAAGGAAAAGGAATTGAGAGCGATGAATTGATATGTATGTGGAGACGAGATAGATGGAAGTAATACCGCTGGAATAAAGCGAGGAGAAAGAGTGTTGAGACAAGCTGTATTTTTGTAGAGGAAGTATTTAGGAACAGGCTGTGTGAGGCAGGCTGTATTGTTTTCCGCAATCAATCCGAATTTGAGATGACTATGATGTGAAGCATTGTGAAATTTATAGAAAGATTCCAAGTGAAAACGACTCTTGTAAAGTGTTAAAGGCTGGGTAGTACACATCCAGTGATCTATGTTATGTAAAGCCCGCATGGATGATAAGGGAATGAACGATCTCCAGGATCAAAGAGCACTTTGGACACACGGTTGGGTTATATTTAATTTGTTCACTGGAGAGGTCATGGATAAGATGGTTGGAATTGATGATAGGCGATCTGAGAATTTCGAATGCGATGGTGATGATTATTATTTTGAAGGCATCCACTAAAAGGGTACACGTGTGTTGGGAATTTTCATTTGCTTCCCTAACACGTCAGTGCACAGGCTGAGATTGTGTTCGAGGTGGAGAACCGTTCGTCACGTCTATTTATTTTTGAGTTTACATATTATAATGAGGTAGACACTTACTGTATTTTTCGAGAGGTAGGCACTTACTGTATTTCGACTTGCATTCTTTTGATAATAGAGACGTTGGTTCCGTCATGTGGTATTTGTCTGACCAAATCTAGTGTTAAATATCAGAGTTGTTTGAGAATTGCATTTCGCCTGATATGTTAAGGGAGACGTAGTACGACCCACTTTGACGCCCGACGATAGGATTAGGACGTCAGATGTTATTCTTGGAGTCACTGATGATGAGACGTCCTAGGTCACGCCCGACGATAGAATTTGGAAGGCATCATGTACATAATGATTAGGGTTAGGGTGTACAGATTTCAAGTGAGCCCGACGATAGGTCTGGGATGGTAGCTGTACACACTCAAGTCTCAGTTTAGATGTTTTTCTTTTGTTTCTTTGTGAAGTGGCCTGGAGGAAGGTAGCGGTTACAGTACGATATGATTTGTTGTAGAGGGTCTATGCGAAGCTCTCATTGAGATAACGGGAATGCTATCAGACGAGTTGAGGGCTGTCCAAGTGTGGGACATCGACCCGATCTAGATTAAATATTTTTACTGTGTTTCTTCGTGCGTGTTAAGCTGTATGACTTCGAGATGTTAATTTATTTTTACGGACTTTATTGTTTCCTCGTCTTGACGTCCGTTTTCGTTGATAGTGTGCATATTGACACTCAGTGTTTTAGAATGAGACTTGAGTTGCGAATGCGGTTTCGATTCGTCAGCCAGTAATTTATATTATTTTCATCTTGTCGTATTTTCATTCTTATTCATGGTTAGAGTAAGTAAGTAATCACTTTACCAGTAGTGTGTTGGGACAGACAGTAAATAGAGAGATCTGTACTGGTAGCATTGTTTTTCAAGGGAAAGAATTCCTTAAAATTGTAGTAAATTTTAGCGTGGACTGGTAAATTTATTAAGCATAATAAACCCATTTCTAACCTGAAAATCGGTTCAATAATGATATTTTCAAGTGACTTTTCACTTTTTGATTAACTTCAGTGTTTGGCATTTCTTCTAAATGCATGATTAGTAAGTGTTTCCTGCATTTCGCAGTTTTGTTCCTTTAGAACGACTTAACGTAAGATCCTCCCGGATCATGTTGTTGTTGGTTCCTTCCGAACAGCTGTTTGGGGTGATGCACGTTTAGCATCGGGATTACCTTATCACTTAAGGGTGTCATGAATGACAAATACATGGTGGAATTTTATTTCAACTGTGAATGATGCCATTAACTTGTAGTGAACACCATGCTTTCCCATAATATTTCGCAACCTATCCAAAGCAACTGATAGTCAGTTTGGTTCGATTAAGGGTCCATTCGGCGGATGTTCCGTATCCGTGAAGGGTATTTGACTGGTGGATAACCTTAATTAAGAGAAAATCAGGCGTTCTACTTGTTGAAAGTCAGATTTTCCACGGATCGTGTGGATTAACTCTCAGTTCTCGTTTGGAATAATAGGTGCCCGGTTTTTCGGTCTTCCCTTTTTCAGTTTTTCAGTTTCGCTGTCCACTAACATATTAGCTTCTCCGAAGCAACTCTTCGACATTGGAAGAAACGAAGTGACGTTATGTAATGTGACTGTGTTTGGAATTTTTCAAAATCAATAATTAAATTTTTTTTATATTTTTGTGGCAAGAATGCATATTAAATTAATGATGTTATCGTGCTCTTTCAGTTTAATAAAAGTTAGTAAGCACATTTTTGCTCCTCATTTCAAGTAGTTAGGCTCTCTTCTGAACCCCATCGTTTGGTTAAGATCGTGACCGAATTTATTCCCGCAACGACCCAAGATTTAAGAGTTCTAAATTGTTCTACTGTAGCAGCCGTGGCCGACCAACGATGGAATGGTAAGTTCAAGGGTTCAGTAAGAAGTGTCGCACCAACTGTGGGGCTTAAGTCACGATAAGGAGGATGATAATAGTCCACGTTGGAGGACAGTAAGAAATAACACCAACGTGGTGGCTTAAGTCACTTAACAGAGAGGGCTTGTGTGCATTAAAGGAAGAACTACGAGTCATGTTGGTTGACATCAGTAAAATGATGACCAATTGTAGAATAATAGTACACGTTGGGCCTCAGTAGAAGTGACGCATCAACTGTGGGGCCTTAATGTCACGATAACGATGAGGAGCCCAAAGTCACGATAACGATACGATGCCACGATAACGATAATGAAATTATTTATTGAAAATAAATGTTAGAAAAATATAAAATAATGTTGAGGCTTAAGCCACATTATAAATAATACAAGCGGGTGAAAATTATGGCTGAGCCACAGTTAAACGAATTATGCCCAATGAGAGTGCTAGATATTAACACGTTTAATGAGGAGCGTAACTACTTGGTAAATAAAAATAATAATAACAGTCACAATGCATTTTAGGAAACCAGTATTTAAAGCTGTATTGAAGCTTATGTCATGTTGCCAATATAAATTTTGGAAGTGGTAACGCTGAATTACATTCAAAGTTTATGCGTTAACATGTTCGTTATTTACTTAATTTACGGAAGCGAAACTATTTGGGATATTTATCCAGAGTAACTTATTAACTTCAGAATTTACTTTTTTATTAAACAATTTTGTGATACCAGCCATGTAAACAAAATTTTATAAGACAACTGTTGGAATGTTGTCAGTTTCGGTATTAAAGTATAATAGCGTTTGTATGTGAAAACGCAGTAGATAGTGAATTCTTTCCTTAGTAGTTTGGAGTATTCTGGTTGCATCAACAGCCAGCGTACTCATTATTGTATTCTTTGTGGTATTGTGAGATGGAAGGTCAGGTGACCGTGGATCTGCTAAAGCAGATGATGGAGGACATGAAAGTTCATAATGAGATGTTAAATATTAAGACAAATGAGAAGTTGGATAGTAAGATAGATAGTTTGGATAGTAAGTTTAGAGAGGACATGAAAGTTCATAATGAGAGTTTGAGGGAGGACACGAAAGTCCAGAGTGAGAATTTGAGAGAGGACATGAAGGCTCATAATGAAAGTTTGGATAGTAAAATTGAGGAGTTACAGAGTAGTATTGAGGATACCCAGGCTAGGTGTAAAGAGTCTAGTGATGAGTTGAAGGCTGGATTGAAGAACGTAGTTCAGGAGACACACACTATGTGCACCGAACTTAAAGAGGAAGTTAGGGGCGAGATAGGTAAACTCAACCAGCGTTTTGATGATAGCCGAGTGGAAATTAGGGATGAAATTGACAAACAATTTGCGGAAGTGCAGGTCAGTTTAAAGAACGATTTCGACAAACAGTTTTCCAAAATCCATGACAGTTTAAAAACCGATATGGACAAGCGTTTTGACGAAAGCCACGACATGTACAGTAGGTTATGCGATAGTCAGGATGAGATGAGAAAGGAACTTGACAAGCATTTACTGGAAAGCCAGGCGGCGCATAAGCAGCTGATCGACAGCCAGGTTGAATTTAAGGACGACATTACACAACAGGTCGTAGAGATGCGGATCTCCAGTGATAAGGAAAAGGGGAAAACGCTAACCATAATAGAGGAACAACGTCAAATATTATCTGCGGACATTCAGTCACTGAACAATAAGGTAGATAAAATTAGTGTGGAATTGGAGAGTCAGGTATTGTCAAAAACCGAAACCATGGAGAAGAAATTGTTGCAAGTTAATGAGGAAGCAATTAGTAAACTCCAAGCGGCTAATGAGGACTCCGAAATTTTAATTAAAGAAATTCAAGAGGAGTTAGTTGAAATGAAAAATGAACATACCAGGGAATTCAACGACAGGCAAATTAGTATAGAACAGGACTTAAGGGAAATCACGTCAGCCCAGGAAGAGACAGACAAGAAAGTTGGGTTCATTAAGAGCGAAGTGAGCAGTTGGATTAGCAGCGTGGTAGATATGCAGTCCAAGGTGGACAAAGTATTAAGTCAAACCTCGACAGCTGTTAACTCTGACCTCAGTGGTCAATTGCCAAATATCAATCATGTGAATAATAACGGTCAGAGCTCGAATGTAGATACCAGTCGATCTCAAAGCTCAGGGGTCACCAACGTTATTAACATGATCAAGTTACATGAGGACCAGCCTAAGAAATTTAATGGAGGTCCACATACCACGCCGAAGAGATTTCTTAAGGATCTCAGGGAGTACATCCGGGACGCCAAGATTCCTGAGGAACGTCAGTTGAGGGTAGCTGAAAGATATTTAGAGGGGGCACCACTTTTATGGTTTAAAGGCTTCCGATACCACTTTGATACCTTTGATGAATTCCAGAGGGCGTTTCTCAATAAATTTTGGAGTACGGAAATTCAGCAGAGTCTTAGATTAGAGCTATACTCACGTAGGTATACTGCAATAGGCCCTACAAAGTTCAGTGAATACTTTATTGCACAAATGGTAAAGTTCAGAGAACTTGAGGCGCCGCCCTCGGAGCAAGAGTTGGTGCAGGCCATCCAAAATCAGCTACCTCCCGAAGTACAAAGGATGCTCATTGCATCAAAGGTAGAGACCCCCATGCAGGCAGAAATGATCCTTAGACAATTGGATCATACCCATAATCAAATAGCACCCAGAGGGGGACGATCGCACGAGCAACATGTAAACACTGTTAGCCAGGTTCCAGAGGGAAGTCCAGAGGCACCTGAGCAGGGGAAACCACAGTCGACTGAGCGGAGGCGTGAGTTTCGCAATAAATGGGAACCCTCGCATCCACGAAATGAGGATTGGAAAAGGCGTAGGGGTAATTGGAATTATCCACAAAGGAGGAACCCTTACTGGAGGCGATACGATGGGGACAGAGAAAACCAGAGGAATTTCAGGAATGGACTTAATAACCGCAGGGACTGGGGAAATAATCGAACCCAGAACTTCCGCCGTGATGAGGATGAACGGTACCGTGAACGTGTTCAGTACACCGACGGGTTAAGGAAGGACCACGAAAGGAAAAAATGGCAGGGGGCTATACAGCGCCAGGACGTCAACACCGATTGTTTCGGGGCTGAAAGTTTGGAATTCCAGAAGGCACATAGGCAAGACCAACGAAACTCCGGTCTGAACCCGTTTGCGCCGAATTTCGAGCAAGAGTCAATGTCGACTCTTGATAGAAGAAAAACAACTTCAAATTCCCAGTAGGAAAAGGTTCAGAGTCTTTCACCCCAGATTCTGAAGCAGAGACCACCAAATGACACACGTAACTTCAATAACAACAAGAAACAGACTCCGAGCAACTCCCAATTAAATGATGACCGCAACCCAACAAGAAATTTACAGATTGATCATAGAGCAGAAGAAAGAGTTCCACTACAGGATGACGCAGCCTTACCAGCTGGGGAAATGGTCACCGAAGGAGAAGAAGAAGAAGTACAACCCGTAAATATGATCGTCACGTCGAGAGGAAGACAGGTCGAGGCACCACTCCAAGGACAGGCAAGCAGTGGGAGTAAAGAAGAGGAAGACGCTGAATGTTTACAATGTTCATTCTTAAGAGAAGACTTTGTTGATGACATCTGTAACGCAATCCTATTGTTGGAAGAAGAAAACAGGGAAATACGTGAAAGTAACAGAGCCCTACGTCAAGAGTGAGATCGGCTGGGAAATTTTACGTAGAATCATGGTTCATTTGTATCAAAATTCCCATGTACAATTCAGAAATTTGAAGGAATATATCTGTTTAAATATTTCCCCTTTCTGGGTAAACATTTCGTCGTTGTAGGTGGGTTATGAACCCATAATTCTACGGTGAGAAAATTTTTTTTTCTCTCAAATATTTATTTGGCATTCAGGAACTACTGTATGTTTGAGGGCAGCCATTTTTGCGCTCCCAAGAGCCCGATGTTGCGTGGGGAGGTTCTTCCTTCCCGGCGAGCTCGTGGATTGCCGGGACACCTCGGTGGAGCTCGAGTGCCCGACAATTCTTTTAATCCATGGAATTCTGCAGAATGAGGGATTTTGATAATATAGTAAATAATGAAAGAAATAAGCAAAATTATTCACACACCCTCTGTGAAGGTAGAGACACCAGGGAAAATTTTAAGTGCAGTTAAGCCCAAGTACATGGTAGCGTGAGACCAGCGAACTAGCTACACGTGCCAAGGTTATGGAAGGAAGAAAACGCGCGAAACGCACGGGCAGAAACAATTTATTTCCCGTGTTGTGAGTGTAGAAAAATTATAAAATTAACATCGAACATAAGTGCAAGTCTGTCCGGAGTTCTGGGACAAGTCTTATCAAAATTGGTCTATTAGAAACAAATTTGGCAGATTTCACAACCAAGCCTCATAGAGGGGATAGCGTCCTTCCGGAAATTATAAAAGAAACCCCCCACCGTAGATTTTTCAGTGTCGATCTGGAACTTGAAGCCGCGGGAGCTTGTGCCCGTCGTCATTAGAAATTCGCGCCAGATTGACCGACAATAATTCAATACATGTTCGTGGCTAAGGTCCATATACTTAGTTAAGAAGAAAAGTGATTGGAGAAGTTCTGAACGTTTGCAGACGAACTGGGAAGGTGTAGGCTGGTTGAAAAATACACAGCAGATTTTATTTTTATCATTTCGTGTACTCTTGTAAGTGAAGAAGGTCTGGGGGAAGCGATTCAAAATAGTTCTACTCCCTTATCGGCCGAACACCTGTTCTTATTGAAACAACGGGGAGAGAAACCACTCTGGGAAACGCATCAGACAGTTATAGTCGACTGCAGAACGAGGGAAGTTCGTGGTGCAAGTTACAGAGAAAGTGCATTATTTATATGGTAATTTTAATCTCGTGTGTGTGAAGGGTAGTGTTTGGACGAGTGAGTTTTTGAAAATGAAAATGTTATCTGTGAAAATGAGTGGCTAAGTACGAGGTTGCTGGTGATGATGTAATCAGAATGCTGAGAATGTCACCAATGTGCAGGTCTGTCTATTTTATATTATGTTGTAGTTAGTTAGTTAGTTACTGTCTGTCCTAAACAAATTTTCCAGATGATTGTCGGGTGATATTCGTAATTATCAGGCGAAAGGCGTTGCAAATTTTGGTCAGCGTGTGAAAATTTCAGTGTGTAAAGTTCATGTCAAGAACGGTAAATGCGACGCTTAAAATTTTGTGTTGAGATGAGATATCATTCAAAGTGCGGATTTGTGAACGTTATAAGTGTAAATTTGTCGTGGCGAATATTGTAATTTCAGGTGTCAGTTGCATTCAGAAATGTTGGTCAATAATAATAATAATAATAATAATAATAATAATAATAATAATAATAATAATAATAATGTTTACCGCGGGATAAGGAAATTCCTCTCTGTTAAATTACATTTAACCAGTTATTTTTACAAGGATCATAAGCATATTTAGATAATGTCAATAAAATTTGTTAGAGTCACAGTCGTTAATGGGAAGGAAATTTTGAGACATCGTGTATACTTGAATTGCGAAAGGTCGATGTGTGCTCTTGGATTCTTGAGGTCCGAAAGTCTTAATAATAGTAAAGTAAGAGATGTGTTTAATAATGGTTGTCGTTTTCACCAGGGGATCGATGTATGTAAAAGGATCTTGAAGGAAAAGGAATTGAGAGCGATGAATTGATATGTATGTGGAGACGAGATAGATGGAAGTAATACCGCTGGAATAAAGCGAGGAGAAAGAGTGTTGAGACAAGCTGTATTTTTGTAGAGGAAGTATTTAGGAACAGGCTGTGTGAGGCAGGCTGTATTGTTTTCCGCAATCAATCCGAATTTGAGATGACTATGATGTGAAGCATTGTGAAATTTATAGAAAGATTCCAAGTGAAAACGACTCTTGTAAAGTGTTAAAGGCTGGGTAGTACACATCCAGTGATCTATGTTATGTAAAGCCCGCATGGATGATAAGGGAATGAACGATCTCCAGGATCAAAGAGCACTTTGGACACACGGTTGGGTTATATTTAATTTGTTCACTGGAGAGGTCATGGATAAGATGGTTGGAATTGATGATAGGCGATCTGAGAATTTCGAATGCGATGGTGATGATTATTATTTTGAAGGCATCCACTAAAAGGGTACACGTGTGTTGGGAATTTTCATTTGCTTCCCTAACACGTCAGTGCACAGGCTGAGATTGTGTTCGAGGTGGAGAACCGTTCGTCACGTCTATTTATTTTTGAGTTTACATATTATAATGAGGTAGACACTTACTGTATTTTTCGAGAGGTAGGCACTTACTGTATTTCGACTTGCATTCTTTTGATAATAGAGACGTTGGTTCCGTCATGTGGTATTTGTCTGACCAAATCTAGTGTTAAATATCAGAGTTGTTTGAGAATTGCATTTCGCCTGATATGTTAAGGGAGACGTAGTACGACCCACTTTGACGCCCGACGATAGGATTAGGACGTCAGATGTTATTCTTGGAGTCACTGATGATGAGACGTCCTAGGTCACGCCCGACGATAGAATTTGGAAGGCATCATGTACATAATGATTAGGGTTAGGGTGTACAGATTTCAAGTGAGCCCGACGATAGGTCTGGGATGGTAGCTGTACACACTCAAGTCTCAGTTTAGATGTTTTTCTTTTGTTTCTTTGTGAAGTGGCCTGGAGGAAGGTAGCGGTTACAGTACGATATGATTTGTTGTAGAGGGTCTATGCGAAGCTCTCATTGAGATAACGGGAATGCTATCAGACGAGTTGAGGGCTGTCCAAGTGTGGGACATCGACCCGATCTAGATTAAATATTTTTACTGTGTTTCTTCGTGCGTGTTAAGCTGTATGACTTCGAGATGTTAATTTATTTTTACGGACTTTATTGTTTCCTCGTCTTGACGTCCGTTTTCGTTGATAGTGTGCATATTGACACTCAGTGTTTTAGAATGAGACTTGAGTTGCGAATGCGGTTTCGATTCGTCAGCCAGTAATTTATATTATTTTCATCTTGTCGTATTTTCATTCTTATTCATGGTTAGAGTAAGTAAGTAATCACTTTACCAGTAGTGTGTTGGGACAGACAGTAAATAGAGAGATCTGTACTGGTAGCATTGTTTTTCAAGGGAAAGAATTCCTTAAAATTGTAGTAAATTTTAGCGTGGACTGGTAAATTTATTAAGCATAATAAACCCATTTCTAACCTGAAAATCGGTTCAATAATGATATTTTCAAGTGACTTTTCACTTTTTGATTAACTTCAGTGTTTGGCATTTCTTCTAAATGCATGATTAGTAAGTGTTTCCTGCATTTCGCAGTTTTGTTCCTTTAGAACGACTTAACGTAAGATCCTCCCGGATCATGTTGTTGTTGGTTCCTTCCGAACAGCTGTTTGGGGTGATGCACGTTTAGCATCGGGATTACCTTATCACTTAAGGGTGTCATGAATGACAAATACATGGTGGAATTTTATTTCAACTGTGAATGATGCCATTAACTTGTAGTGAACACCATGCTTTCCCATAATATTTCGCAACCTATCCAAAGCAACTGATAGTCAGTTTGGTTCGATTAAGGGTCCATTCGGCGGATGTTCCGTATCCGTGAAGGGTATTTGACTGGTGGATAACCTTAATTAAGAGAAAATCAGGCGTTCTACTTGTTGAAAGTCAGATTTTCCACGGATCGTGTGGATTAACTCTCAGTTCTCGTTTGGAATAATAGGAGCCCGGTTTTCAGGTCTTCCCTTTTTCAGTTTTTCAGTTTCGCTGTCCACTAACATATTAGCTTCTCCGAAGCAACTCTTCGACATTGGAAGAAACGAAGTGACGTTATGTAATGTGACTGTGTTTGGAATTTTTCAAAATCAATAATTAAATTTTTTTTTTATATTTTTGTGGCAAGAATGCATATTAAATTAATGATGTTATCGTGCTCTTTCAGTTTAATAAAAGTTAGTAAGCACATTTTTGCTCCTCATTTCAAGTAGTTAGGCTCTCTTCTGAACCCCATCGTTTGGTTAAGATCGTGACCGAATTTATTCCCGCAACGACCCAAGATTTAAGAGTTCTAAATTGTTCTACTGTAGCAGCCGTGGCCGACCAACGATGGAATGGTAAGTTCAAGGGTTCAGTATCATTTAGCAGCAATTAATCTGTAAATGAAGGTTTGCAATGTTGTAAACATGCACATACTTCTTATGCCGATCTATATATATTCATTGAAGTCGATTTATAGCGATGTAGAAGGGGTGTGTTTGTCATTATAATTAATATTTTACATCGATAGTGACTCTCAGCAGGAGGGCGTCTGCTATTGTAATCATTACTCTCCCCATGGGCTTTGACTGGCAGTAGGAATGGGATCCTTTTCCAACTGCTTTGTATCTAGCATTAGTAACGAGTGACTGCCATTGTAGATAACAATTCACTTCTCGATGTGACTGCCAGAGTAATGGTATCATGCAATTTCGTTCAAAACTCCCCTAACCGATTGTGTTTGGGAATAGGCAAGTGTGCCCGCCATTTTACACAAATTTACCCATCTAAAATGTGACTGGCATTAGGCATAGTGGCCTCACTATTATAATGCAAACTCACCAACTCGGTGGAACTGTCATTAAGAAAAGGGGCCTGTCGTTATGATGATAACAGCACAACTCACTTTTGACAGGCAGTAGGGAAGGTGCCTGATTTTATTAGGTACGATAAAAACTCTTCAACTGTAATCTGTGTGAATGTAGTAAAGGGCGCCTGCCATTGTAACGAAAACTCCCAAAATCGATTGTGACCGTGCAGTAGGTAATGGAACCTCCAATTATAATAAAACTTTCTTACTCTATTGTGAATGGCAGTAGGCAAGTGAGCCTGCCGTTATCATTACAATTCCGCAACTCGCACTTTACATTAGAAACAACGTATAAGAACCTCCCCGTGCTGTTTCTGGATAACGCTAAGTGGCATGCAAATTAAAAAATCTCACTCACTGCATGTACAGTAATTTTCCGTATACAATGTAGAACACCATAGGGAAACACGGGTACATTTGCTAGTTCTTACATATTTATAGCAGTATTACCACAGCTGACAATACTAAAGACATTCTAATGTTATAGCGGCAGGTTACCTTGCCGCTTATCAAAGTCGCGTACTTTGCTCAGGTAAGTTGGTACCAAACACGCTCCAGCCTCTTAATCTGCAGAGCAGACGCGGGAAAGCTACCCCACGGTGCCGCGGGGAGACTGCCCAAGGCCTCAAGGGGAATTAAAAAGTGGAAATGGTTTCTATTTATCCTGCTCCTTCCACCAGAAAATACGATGCGTTTGCTCTCAAAATGTCGCCTCTTGATTTGCTTCATTTCTCCAAAACAGATCCTCCTGTGTATCATGGTGCAATTTGAAGTCAACTTTTGATCTCTGTAGAGTGAATCCTTACAATACAACAGTCTGGATCAAGTACTAAAACAACAAGTGTTACATCATACATAAGAAGACACTGACTGTCAGAAGAAAGCAAACTGGGGCAAGAATACTTGGGAAATGTATTCGCTCAGGGCGTTAGGACAAAGAGAGAACAATGTTTAGAATGGTACAGAGCTAATGCAGTTTTCTTTTTTCAAACTGGTGTGGAAATTTAGTTGTGCTTGGCCTATATAAGGGCGTTGCAGTTTGTCAGTTGACATTTGAGTTCATTCAAATTAAAATACAATTTTCTCTGCTATTATTGTTATATTATTATCAGAACTAAATTCAAATTACGCTAATATAGGCCAAGCAAAACTAAATTTTCACGCCATATTTTAAAATATAATAATAATAATAATAATAATAATAATAATAATAATAATAATAATAATAATAATAATAATAATAATAATAATAATAATAATTGTACCGGGTGGTACACCTCCACGCCGCTAATTCAAACCTCGCGCCAGTTGAAACCCCTCTAATGGAGGAAGCCTGAACTTTAACTACCAGGTTAATTCTCAAGTTTATCAGAAGATGTCACTACTCGTAAATTTTGAAGTGTTCTGAACTATGTCAATTTCGATTCAATGTTGTTTTCTCTGTAGCAAGAAGTGTGAACATTCTCTTCTAGATGACACTACTTACGAACTACAATTGTGCACCCTAGTGCGAAGTGAGGGCACCCTTTTTTGAAGAAATTTAGTATTTATAAGTTTGTTCCTTATTAAATTCCTTTCAGCTTTTGTTTAAGTTGGCAATGTTAACCCTTTCTTTCCGCCAGTTTTGAAACTGGCTAATCATAATTTTCTGTAATTAATTTTCCACCAATCCTGGTTTTCTTCTTCAGCTTGGACATGTACTCTTTTGGTCGTCCAATAAAAGGCTTGTGGGCGGGTGTTCTCATTCATGAAAGATCTCGAACGTTCCGCGAGGGTATATAAACTGCTGATTTTCGGGTCTCCGCGCCAATTCAGTAACATCTATCATTGTGCAAATTATGTAGCAGGGGGCGGGAAGCGCCTCTTTCGTCGGGCAGCAGTTCTTCAATAAGGTAATGGCCTTTTAATAACTTATTTTCTTGCTAGCTCAGCAGTTTAACTCTAGGGCAGGTTCGATACCTTTTACCATGTAACTTTCCTCTAAAATGTAAAAAAAAACTTGGTATAGATTCTATCTCTTTAAACTACATATTGGGATAGAGAGTGCTTCACCCTCTCGAGCTCCCACTCCTATTGCTTTGAGGTGAACTTATTTTCACAACCGTTTCTTCCCTTCTTATGTAATATAAATTATATAAGTCACCTCTTTAGTATGGGATTAGCCCTTGCATATGCGGCCTAGTGCCAAATAGGTTTTAAAGAAATGTATTAGGAGTGCAGTTTCGCCTCCTCTCAACTTGGTATTTTGGAGGCCATTTTAATTGTCCTGTTTCTTTATTGAATAGGCCTCAGTAGGTTGGGTATTTTTACCCCTGTTTCCATGTGCTTGGAGGTCAGCTTGAAAGTGGAGTTTGGTGTGACCTTTGATAGGCTTGAACTTTAAGAGCGGGTTGCTCTTTCTTAAAATTTTGATTTCTGTGTGCCTCGAGCAGGCTTTACTGAGTAATAGGGAGCAAGAGCTCCTGGGCATGATTGGGGTTTTCTGCCCCTTTGTCAAACCTGGTATCTGGCTAAAGTTGGACTAATTGCTCAAGAATTATGTGTCTGGCTCTCGGAGCCCAAATCCTGTAACACTGTAATTGTACATTCTCGATTTGTTGCTAGGCTACTGAGTACCTTGATGGTTATGAATTTCATGTTTTTGGTCCGTATTGAACTGAGAATAATATATAAGTAATAATAATAATAACGTAAATGTTTCCACCTTTTCAATACTACAATATATTCACAAAATTACAAAATTATACGGTACTAGTTTCGACCCATCTAGGGGTCATCATCAGCCGTATTGGAGCAAAGATCATTTGTGGCGAAATCCTAAGACAATATTATTTTAAAGAATAACAAGTGAAATGAGATGTTATGGTAATAGTTAATAATACCTCTTAGTATGTATATTCCTTGTATTATTAACTATTACCATAACATCTCATTTCACTTGTTATTCTTTAAAATAATATTGTCTTAGGATTTCGCCACAAATGATCTTTGCTCCAATACGGCTGATGATGACCCCTAGATGGGTCGAAACTAGTACCGTATAATTTTGTAATTTTGTGAATATATTGTAGTATTGAAAAGGTGGAAACATTTACGTTATTATTATTATTACTTATATATTACTGAGTACCTGTTATATTTGTTATTTCTTGATCTTGAAAAGAAAATATAACCTTGTTAAATTTTAAATTAACTTTAATTTCGTAAGTTGAGACCTGTTCATCCCAGTACCTTCTTTCACCTCTAACTACCACGGAAAACTCCGTAACAATAATAATAATAAACTGCAAGTACTGTTCCAGAAGAGTTGAAGTAAGAGAAAATTACACAACGGAATATTATCGGTATAAGCAGACCATTAGATGCTCATTAAGAACCCTTGCATGGTTTACAAAATAATTTTAATACGAGGATAATAATAATAATAATAATAATAATAATAATAATAATGATAATAATAATAATCCAGGCTGAGTGGCTCAGACGGTTAAGGCGCTGGCCTTCTGACCCCAACTTGGCAGGTTCGATCCTGGCTCAGTCCGGTGGTATTTGAAGGTGCTCAAATACGACAGCCTCGTGTCGGTAGATTTACTGGCACGTAAAAGAACTCCTGCGGGACTAATTTCCGGCACCTCGGCGTCTCAAAAAACCGTAAAAGAGTAGTTAGTGGGACGTAAAGTAAATAACATTAATAATAATAATAATAATAGCAACGGCGGTGGAAACAGCAACAACAATAACAATAAGGGGAGCACTAAAAATAAAACGCCCAAAAACCAGCGTGTCATTGTCCTAGCCAGGGCAGAGGTCGTGGCGTAGCGGGAGGTCAACGGACTAACTAGCCGGCTGGATACGCTCCAGTAAGAGAGAGAGCAACGGTTTTTTCGGTACCTCGCATTCTATACTCAAGTGGAGAGAAAACAGGACTTCATTAACTTAAGTTACAGATTTCAAATTCATAAGTATCTAAACATAAATGTTTATGCTTTTCATCGAGCTCGATAGCTGCAGTGGCTTCAGTGCGGCCACTATCCAGTATTCGGGAGATAGTAGGTTCGAACCCCACTGTCGGCAGCCCTGAAGATGGTTTCCCTGGTTTCCCATTTTCACACCAGGCAAATGCTGGGGCTGTACCTTAATTAAGGCCACGTCCGCTTCCTTCCCACTCCTAGCCCTTTCCTGTCCCATCGTCGCCATAAGACCTATCTGCGTCGGTGCGACGTAAAGCAACTAGCAAAAAAAGTATATACTTTTCTAAATATTTGAGTGAGATTTTACAGAATATGATGATGTTCTTTCGAGAATGAAACATGTCCTATTTTAATTAAGTTTCTGTTTCAAGTATAAATACTGTTGACATACATTTTCTTTTCCAGATAATATTTAAATTTAAAATTACTTTCTGCAGAGTGAAACACCTAACAGTAATGGTTTTCAGCTTGCATAGTAATGTTGAAAATATTCACGTGGTTGGTAACGTCAACTAGTAACACTAGGTTCGCTACCCACCCTCTATCTCCAATTGTATCTTATTTATTTTTGTTCTGTTTCAAGAAGTCAATCAACAGTTCTCAAGTCACTAAAACTTCTTCAAAACTTTACGATGGCTAAGCCAACGGACTTCGCTGTGGTACCTGATGTCACTATACACTCCTTGCATTAATTGTTTCTGAATTACTGTCGTTGCATCAGGTGGTGGGACCTAAAGTAATTCCCTCTGCGTAGAACAACTTCTATGATATCTCCTAGCTTGGCTCGCTTTGTGCATGCACCCACTGGTGAAAAAATGCTATGAATCCCGCTTAAAGTTACCTCAAAGTGCTCATGTACTCAACGGGCCCTTTTCGATCGCCTCTGGTCTGGTGCTCCATCAGTAGCAACCAACACCAATCGATTTCAACCCAAACCGACTGCGTCAATCACGTTTTATACGGCCAAGAGTATATCCACTTCAGTTGTTGTACGTAGGTCACTGTTGACACACCGTTGTAAATAACTCTCTCAAGTATCTGAAACGTCAGTTGGCTCATCCAAGGGGAGGGAAAATGTTCGGCGAGAAAGATATATGTTTTGAAACTTTCTGGCGTCTGTGGGACAGAGAAATTTGGCTGTGTCAACTAAGCACTCTTTGACGAATTCTCCATCGAAAAATGGCTTTCCCGATCTTGCTATTTTCAATGCCATGTTGTAAGTGGTGGGAAATGACAACATCTCATGATGTTCTCCCGCGATAATTGAGAGGGACACTCAATTAAATATTATGGAAATGATGACCAAAAAATTAAAACCTGAAAATCATTATTTTCAAATTAGAACTTTCGTCAGAATTTGATTGCTGATTACGGCCGTACTTCTCCTTGTGGACGGCATTTCACTGGTGATCTATTGTATTTTATTGGTGCTAGGTGATATTCCGATTGCATGACAATTCTTTTTACAATATTGTAATGTGTCTCCCCTTCTTTGCTTTAAACACATGAGATTTCCGTCAAATATAACACGAGGTAATATATTTAGACCTAACTATAGGAGTCACTATCAGTATATAAAAAGGCCTGGCTATCAGCTGGTTTGCTGGTCTGCCGCAGTGGTTTCCCCCTCACTTCACGTCTGTCGCATGGCAGAGGGAACTCCCAGACTAGGACAATTTTCACGTGTGCAAGGTATTGTGCCATACCGTGTTCGCTTCATACTGTACAGCTTTTGACCTGTTGAAGGCAGTGCCTGTTGAAGTAATCGCTCGAACACGGCAGTCCTGTGCGCGAAGAATGTATAATATAATAATGGAGTGAGATATTAAACTTCTCAGCCCAATAACTCAACATCTGAAACAAAGCTTTTGCTCTACTATGCTCGAAAGCTGTCATGCAAAATGATGGATGAGTTATCTAGAAGGCGTATCCATTATTCTTCCAAAAATGATCGCAGTTCGTGTTCTCGTAATTGAGTCTATTTCCGCCCAACATCTTGTATGTCAACGTTCGAATGCATGTTGCACAAACTGTAGTTGAGTTGTTCGTTCAGCGAGGCTGCGCTCTGCCATCTATCTTGCACCCGTCACTGAAATTTACTTGGGGTGGAACGTCTGGTCTGATTCTGTATACTTTTCTTTCTACCATCAGACTTTGCGTACCCCTTCTGTTCGTAATTTAGATTCAGCATTTCTCCTCCAAGTCATTATGGGCCCTCCTCATCTCATACTCGATTCCTTCATGCCCCGGTAACCTAGATCCTGCGATGAAAAGCTAGGTTGTGTCTGCCAGAATTCAGAACTAAGGGTGAATGGTAGAGGAGTAACATCTCTTTGAGAAACTTTTGTCCAGTTGGCTCTGACTGATAGTACTTTGTAAGCGTGGGGAAATGTGGGGGATACTCTTGGTAAGTACTTTTTTATCCTGTCTACCATTCTATTATGTTCTTCCCATTACGTTTATATTATCTACTCGTGCATCTATTCTATCTTATCTATGCAACCATCTTGGCACAGTATTATCTTTTGAAGTGATATTCATTATGAGTTTTTCTTTTAAAGCGATGTCTTGTTTTCATTAAGGGAGCTGGTCGTACCTTCTGACATTTCATTCAAAGGTAAGCTTTATAACATGATGGCCGAAGGATAAAATATACTTTATACCTTTCACGCGATTTTAAGTTATCGTTCAATAAACACCTAACCAATGACATCCAAAAATCTCGTTGTGGTTTACGATCCTGAAAATGTTATGGAAAAATCATTGCAGCCTTTGGAATGAGGAGAGTTATTGTGAACAGATAATTCGATTATACGTCTGTGTATGAGAGCGATTATATTGACTCCAGTCAAGAATATATCTGCCCCTGTTTTATAACAATACTAAGCCTACATAAAATGAGAAGGGAAATGTTCGTCATTCTCGCGTGATTTGACTATATGATACAGACTATAGTACGCTCAACATATTATTATGCAACAAATGCTGGGCCCAGCTATGCTCTTCTTTTGACCCGGGAACCATGTAATAAGCACACATCATTTCAATATACATAGCAGTGGTTTCAACAGAGGTGGCTTGTCGCCATGGGAAAAGGGTGTGAGAATTTTACAAGGGGAGGGACCTAGAAAAATAACTCAGAATATTTAAAAAACGCGAACTCTTAAATAGAGAAATTAATATACATGCGACTTGCCTTGGTCTGTATTTACCCTTGAAAAGCTATAATTTGGATGCTTGTTTCTCTTCTGGTAGCTTATTTTCCATTTTATTACAGTAATGTGCTGATAGTACCTCTTTGTAATTACTCTTTTAATGGTAATAGAATATTATTTAATTAACACTATATTAGGTATGAATTGACGTTTACTGAAAAACACGGTGTATGGCTGACACATTGTGTTGAGCAGCATAATGTCCTCAGTGACATCGGTCTATGATCCGTACGTCTGGAACAACCGCACACTCAGGGCTGTAGAGCAAACCTACACAGTTTTTATTGTGAAAAGAAGCCCCTTACATTGTATGAAAGGCAACTCTATTGGGGATTTTCAGCAGGATCTTGATATTGACCCTTTATTGACGTATGATTATTTTTATACAGAATGCACCAACATTTAGCTCTAAAACTTCTAGGGATGATAGAAGAGACAGGAATTGATATCCATAAGTCAGAAATCAATTGTTGAAGTATATTTTCAGATGATTGAGTATAAAAGTATCACATAAAAATTTAACTGTAATCTTTTAAAAAGACTGTTGAAAAGTTCCTTTTTATACATCAATACTTGACCAGCAACTACAGCTTCAAACACCCGAGCTTGGAGTCTGATACAAACTCTCTCTCTCTCTCTCTCTCTCTCTCTCTGCTCTAAACGAACGGAAACGTCCTGTATGTTGTACGTTACTTCGGTCTCTTCTATCACACCAGAAAGCTGGACTATTCAATTTTAACATATCCTGTATATTTAAATTTGCAGTCTTCTTTCAGCCATGAATTCTAGTTTTTGTTAAAATTAGTTTAATATTATTAATTTTGAAAAAAAAATATATCCTGCATATTGGCAAATATATTAATGCTTCTGTAAAAGAAAATATTTGTAATAACGGTATTGTGGCGTGAGGGAGGGGTTAGTGCGCAGAGTATTTATTTGCAAAGCTTGCAAAGGTGGGTGGGGGTGGGAGGGAAGGCATCTGGAAAAGTTTGGGAAATACTTATCTGTAACGAAATATTTGTCACTGATCGAAGTATAAACCCTCATGAAAGCAGACTAATACCAATCCAGAAAGGAAGATATCACATATCGTATTTGAAGTGTTAAAGAAAATGCGGATGACACAGACTGATCTTTCTTAAGAGGAGCGTGATAGCCGAGTAACATTGCCAAGAAGCTTCTCACCAAAGTATAAGTGGATCGAATCCCGGCCAATGCATGTGAGACTCCCTTGAAATGAAAATCGGATTGCACGTAAAATTGGAGATCCCGTGGCTATAATCACATCAACAGTAACTTAAAACTACCAGCTTACTTTTAGACGTTTCTCAAATGTGATAACCGTGTCTATCTTCCAGAAATTATCGAGCTAAGAAGATGGAGATTGTTTCTCTTAGGAAAGCTTTTTAAGGTCAATAAACGCTTCGTGTAGATTTTTTTATTTCTTATCACTGTGGTAAGTAGAGGATACTAACTTGCTCGATTGATCTGGGTCGATTCCGGAGCCAGCCAAGTATGAGAGTGTTTGTTGTGCTTATGTCGGGCAAATCATATATATATATATATATAATGTAGAATGTCTTTCCGTCCATCTGTCTGTCTGTCTGTCTGTCTGTCTGTCTGTCTGTCTGTCTGTCTGTCTGTCTGTCTGTCTGTCTGTCTGTCTGTCTGTCTGTCTCTTATACAAATTCATGTCTTTCAACCAATCTGAACCAAATTTTGTACACTTACCTTCTAGGAGCCTGGGAGTAACCCCATCTACAAGAAATTGTAACAGTCCTCTCCTTTGCCTAGATTTAGACCCTTTGGCATATTAACATAGGCTAATATAGGTGAAATATCGAATTTGTCCTACAAGGACGAGACAAAGCTCATTTTAATCTTACTATGCGAAGAGCAAAACTCGATGAGGCCCTATGGGCCCCGAAAACCATGCTTTAAGGGGCTAAAACCAACCGTTGTGGAGATGTTGACATCACACTACCCCGCTGTAGGAATCGGACGAAGAAATGACCAGCCGCAATCATGGCAACGTCAGCTCAAGGATTCTACAGTAGAATGCAGGCCTAGAGTTTGAAGTAGGCACGTGTGTAAATGTAAGCTAGGTCAAGGAGAGATTCTGCTGCACATATGACTGTCTTTATAAAAGCACTGTGGGGGTAAGCCACCCCCAGGGAAGGCTATTTTTCTTTCCTAATGGCCGTGGCCTTTATTAAGGTACAGCCCCATCTTTAGCCTGATGTGAAATTGGGAAACCACGGAAAACCATCTTCAGGGCTTCTGACAGTGCGATTCGAACCCACTATCTCCCGGATGTGAGCCCACAGCCGCGCACCTCTAACCGCAAGGCCAACTCGCCCGGTCCCAGGGAAGGATGCGGGTAGTGGGTTGCATAAAAAATAATCAGAAATAGTGGGTTTCCATGGGTTTCGGTGTGAAGAAAGTCCAAAATGGCGGAGGTTATGGATGTACGTATATGCTCCCCTCTGGTCGGGTGTGAAAATCGGTGAAGTATAAAAATAAAGAAAACGACCAATATTAAATTAGAATCCATAGTTTTCTGAGTCACTGAGATAAATAGTGACACTCCAGATGGTGTTTAAATCCAAGTTCAGCCACATCGGCATAGGGGTGAGAAGTGGTGTAAAGGAATATATCCAAAATAACCGAAATTACAGACGAATATGTGAAAGTTCCAACATAGCTCAGAAACTAACATAGTACACAGACGGCTTACTATTTCAAAAATGACTGTGGGGGCGGGAATCCCCTAATAATAATAATAATAATAATAATAATAATGATAATCGTATGGCCTCAGCTACCGTTTGCAGACATTTCGATTTGACGCCATCTGGCTGTCTGCTCGTCAATTTCGACGTTCCGGTTTACTCTGTCTGCCATCTAGCGGACCTAGAGTAAACCGGATCTCTCTTGGGCGTCTATGGCTGAGATTTAATTAATTTTGTCGGGTAAATACCAAATGTATCACCAGAGATCTTTTACATGCCGACATCGTACGACATGGAGTGTCGAATGGACTTTTTTCCGCCCTTCAAAAATCCGACTACCTCTGCCGGGTTTGAACCCGCTATCTTGGGATCCGGAGGCCGACACTCTATATGTCGTTTTAAGTCATAGTTCAGGCCCATTCGGATTAGAGGTTGAGAAGGGATGAGAAGAAACGTCCAAAATGTCTGCATTTCTGTATCGTACCTTACTGCCATCCTGCTTTCATCGTCCGGCTGCCCATTGGTAGATATTCGGTTCTTCAGTGGGTTTGATACAAATTCAATAACTATACTATAGAAATCAAAGCAGGACAGGAAACTAACATACCAACTTGTGAATGATAAATTAACATGTTACAATAAGACAAAAATTGATTACATTAAAAACATGAACATTTCCCTTTTTAATATTCATTAACATGATACCGAAATAAACAAGGTTCGCTTTGCAAAATTCCCTCAGGATAAGGAACACAAATACATAACACTTTTCCGGGACCGTAAATTTTCCCCATGATATTCACTGACTCTACTATTGGCACGGTTTCCTATATGCACGTGAATGAGTTCAGAAGCTCACATCCCTTCTATAAGCATATGGGTTTATTTCTCTTGAAACAAAAATACGACTGAGACAATAATAATAAAAAGAAATCGAACTTACACCAATTTGCATATTTAAAACTCTGCGGCTGTAAATACACATAAATGGCAATGCACTTGTCTTGACGGGTGGGTAACATCTGGGTCATTCATCAACCTCTCGGAATGCGGTCATTGGCCTCCAGCAAAAAAAAAAAAAAAAAAAAAAAAAAAAATGCAGAGAGGTGAGGTCGTCACCAAGCCCGTACATTACTACCCTGGCTCTTTAAATGAAACATAAACAACTTCCCTTCCTAACACGGCGAGACTTCACACAGCGACCTTCATCTTATTTCCACGGCCGTGCCTTTCTGGTGAAAACTCAAGCACTCAGCCAAGTCCGTTTCTTTCTCTTCTGGACTGAAGCTTTATTATCTCTTGGCATTCACAACCTACCTCATATTGCTCAGTGTAATGAAATAATTACATTACCTAGCACATTTTTCCAAGATCAATGACTAGCAATAAGTGCGCCTAGTGGTCTTACCTCCCCACGAGTACTATACATATTTTCATTATTCACGTGTCTCAAATACTAACATCTAACAGGCCATGATTCGTTACTCTCGTGGTGCTGTGTCCATCGCCTGCCGGTATTTAACTGACAACTCTAATACAGCAACGTTTGTGACACCAGTTCCACAGCCATCTCCGGACCTCTGGAATCTCGTGCTTATCAATAATAATCTACCATGCACATCCAGTTCTCTAAGTTAACAAGTCCTCTCAAGGATCTTCCCACAGTTCAATTACTATAAGGTCATTTCGTCCTCATCGTCTGAATTATCTTAGCACTGAAACTGATGTGACTCCATACAAGACAAGAATATAATTAAATAAAATGCAGTTAATCAAACCTATCTTACATCTATTCCTCAAATAACCAAATACAACGCAAGCAAAGCTATCTACACTAAAATTACAAATGCAACGGTTTGGAAACCTATATAAACTATCACTTGGTTTGATTTAATGACTCATGGCACCCTGAGAGTCCATGGTTCGAAGCTCTCTGGGACGTCCTCCACTATAATACATGGTGATGTCGCCTTCTCGACCGGAATGAATTGGATGGGTCTCGTTTTCCTCCGTTGATACTGTAACCACTCGATTCCCCTCGTTCAACGTTCACCGTGTCATCCTGGATTTACTCTTTCAGTTAGTTCTCGCGTATTTGGCGCCGTTACTGACTGTAATCAGCCTAGAAGAAATTGCTATTACCTGGGCGTTTTTAATACTTTCACATATTGTACTACCACGTAACATTCTGAAAGAGTACTGCCGTTACTTTGCTCGAGCTAGTCCATGTTTTAGCGCTTTAATTAATAATAGCTTATAATGTCGTTCCCTCATTATTTTACACGCCCTGATCTAACAGCATTTATGCCTATGGATATGTTTCTTCGGCTTTAAATGAATTCACTATTCCCGCAGTCCTTTCGGAATGTCTAAATAGTACTAACTGTTGTTCTAGCGCACTGCCTTCGACTTTCATTGACTCTTGATTCGCACACTGCAATATAGACACAATCTCTCCTTCCTCCTACTATTTCCAAATAGCTGCTCTTCCCTCGTTCATCTCCCTTTTATAGCATTCATGGGACGATACTTAGCTAGGGGAATCACTAATAGAACCACGCTAACTCTTTGTGTTGAAGAGGCTTTGGTTCCCAAGGTCTGTTACATAATGATAAAAGTTGAATTTTGGACATACACTAACCGATATAATCAACTCGAGATAGTAGATAAATTCAATCGATATTCTTTGTCGTTCCAGTTTTCTGATATGTGGTTCATAGGTATAATTATCTGTTAATCTCGTAAGTATTCCACCACTGTTTTTTCTTCCCGCTTCTTTTTATCCTTGCAGTTGGCGTTTATGTGGCTCGGATAACAGAGCTGAAGATTAAATCTTGAGACTTTCCCGTGTACTCCTTGCCATGGTCTACCCTTCCCCGACGTGGGCGGTGGCCTAATTCTTGCGCGCTTGCCCTCTTCGCGTGCTCACGTTGGTTTTAATATATGCATGTAGTATTCAATAAATGAGAATACCACGCATATGTGGCATGGTTCAGTATGTATGTATGTACGTATGTATGTATGTATGTATGTATGTATGTATGTATGTATGTACGTATTACACCCTTCCGGGCCTCGAATGGATGACCCACGAATAAGAATGCCTCCACGTAACGGGGTAAACACCTACGGATGAGATTGGATTGAAGAGTGGGTCGAATTGCTTAACGAGCTTCGAACCGCTCCCCTTCCTACTTCCTGCGCTGGCCCGGCAGCATGAGCACTTGGGGAGTGGTACGTTCGAAAGAAAGAAAAAAAGAAAAAAATACTTAAGATGGAGCCTTGTGTAGATAATATGAAAGTAGGATCTCTGGGTTCAAATGCCTACTGGATACTGCTTAGCACTGCTACAAATGACAAGAATCATAAAATCGGGCTTACGAATACTAATTTATTCAAATATGACATATTAAAGAAATTGATACAACTCTATACAATGAACTCTCCGCATATGGGAGGAAAAGAAAATAATGATCACTTTAAAATATGAATCGCCCATGGGCGTCGTCTGCATAACGGTGTAATTGAGGTTTTGCGATTTCTATCGTTCATCTTTCCTCATTAGTTCATACCGTGCATGACATTTTATATTGTTCTGTCGATCACACCGTGAGATGATCTGATGTCCCTACTCACATATTACTTCTTGTTCTTAGCACGAAAATAACCGGGGCCTACGCTACATAATTACCACATTAAAAGAAACATTTGCATAATACACAGACAAACACACATACCATTTAGCTAAACCCCGGACTTCCTCATCTATCACCAAGACCACACAACGTTGTACAAAGGTTCTGTTTGAACTGAAAAATATATGCACATCAATTATTAAACATACACGGATATATATATATATACACTTCATGCATAAAGGAGAGCCATTCCTGGAAGGAAACAGCATGGTTATCATTGTCTCCGGCCCAAGGCGCAAGCTTGGGGCAGCTCGCTTAAGGGCGCCATCCTGATTCAGGGTCGAACTGGCCGACTCCCGACCGAGAGGTACTGTGGATTCCTGAAAATCCCTAGACTAGCTACAGTCTTATATTACCGGATATTTGGGGGAGATCCCTACTCATTTATTAATTACCTTCTACATCACCGTGATATTATCATTGCCGGCAGTGCTTTAGTTGAACCAGTTAAACAACAGTAACTTACAGGGGAGGCCCATAGCCTCAAACCTTAACTATAATAGCACAGCGGGACCAGCTCTGTCGTGAGAGCGAGGAGCAAACACTTACAAAGAAGAAGGGAAGGTCCTTCGCTACTACATCCATCACTGATTCATTAGCCACGGCAGATTCTTGACCCCTCTCAATTACCATGGCCAGCCGGGGCACATATCCCTGGCCCATTTCATTTGTTACCGCTGAGTTCCCAAGAAATACACTTTTATTCTCTCCCTTCTCATTATTACCGCTGAGCGCCGGCTGTGGGCACGATCACTTCTAACTCATCTCATCGTAAATTCCTTGGGCATTCGGCCCTCTCATTACGTCTCATATCGCGTATCTTCTTTCCTTGGGCATAGGGCTCTCATGACTCCTCAGTCAACCTTTTCCATACTCCTCGTTCCTCGCACAGGAAATATACACTGACTGACAGAGCAAATGCAACACCAAGAAGGAGTGGTTCGAAAGGGATGAAAGTTGGGGAAAAACAGAGACGGCACGGACGAATAATTGATGTTTATTTCAAACCGATATGCAGGTTACACAATGCGCACGGCATCGACTCAGTAGGATGTAGGACCACCGCGAGCGGCGATGCACGCAGAAACACGTCGAGGTACAGAGTCAATAAGAGTGCGGATGGTGTCCTGAGGGATGGTTCTCCATTCTCTGTCAACCATTTGCCACAGTTGGTCGTTCGTATGAGGCTGGGGCAGAGTTTTCAAACGGCGTCCAATGAGATCCCACACGTGTTCGATTGGTGAGAGATCCGGAGAGTACGCTGGCCACGGAAGCATCTGTACACCTCGTAGAGCCTGTTGGGAGATGCGAGCAGTGTGTGGGCGGGCATTATCCTGCTGAAACAGAGCATTGGGCAGCCCCTGAAGGTACGGGAGTGCCACCGGCCGCAGCACATGCTGCACGTAGCGGTGGGCATTTAACGTGCCTTGAATACGCACTAGAGGTGACGTGGAATCATACGCAATAGCGCCCCAAACCATGATGCCGCGTTGTCTAGCGGTAGGGCGCTCCACAGTTACTGCCGGATTTGACCTTTCTCCACGCCGACGCCACACTCGTCTGCGGTGACTATCACTGGCAGAACAGAAGCGTGACTCATCGGAGAACACGACGTTCCGCCATTCCCTCATCCAAGTCGCTCTAGCCCGGCACCATGCCAGGCGTACACGTCTATGCTGTGGAGTCAATGGTAGTCTTCTGAGCGGACGCCGGGAGTGCAGGCCTCCTTCAACCAATCGACGGGAAATTGTTCTGGTCGATATTGGAATAGCCAGGGTGTCTTGCACATGCTGAAGAATGGCGGTTGACGTAGCGTGCGGGGCTGCCACCGCTTGGCGGCGGATGCGCCAATCCTCGCGTGCTGACGTCACTCGGGCTGCGCCTGGACCCCTCGCACGTGCCACATGTCCCTGCGCCAACCATCTTCGCCACAGGCGCTGCACCGTGGACACATCCCTATGGGTATCGGCTGCGATTTGACGAAGCGACCAACCTGCCCTTCTCAGCCCGATCACCATACCCCTCGTAAAGTCGTCTGTCTGCTGGAAATGCCTCCGTTGACGGCGGCCTGGCATTCGTAGCTATACACGTGTCCTGTGGCACACGACAACACGTTCTACAATGACTGTCGGCTGAGAAATCACGGTACGAAGTGGGCCATTCGCCAACGCCGTGTCCCATTTATCGTTCGCTACGTGCGCAGCACAGCGGCGCATTTCACATCATGAGCATACCTCAGTGACGTCAGTCTACCCTGCAATTGGCATAAAGTTCTGACCACTCCTTCTTGGTGTTGCATTTGCTCTGTCAGTCAGTGTACATATATTTAAATCTTTTGACTAAAAATTAGAGACTCCTGCCTCTGTGTCTCACCCCGGCTATAGATTAAAAAAATACTCCAGACACTCTGGCCAATTAATCAAAAATCAAGGGAGACTCGCACATGGTCTCTCACAACTACCTAAATAACACAGCATATGCCTCTCCCGGCCGGGATTTCTTCTCTCTTGCTGTACATGCACTGATTATACATGTAAGCTAGGCATGCATTGTCTGACTGACCCATGAGTTTCCCAGGCATATACGATAGCCACGTGGGACAGTAACTAACAACATTTTGACATGGTTTTCCCTGCTCGCCAGCATTATTGTTCCAGCCACCCCTAAGGAGAACTCAAATATTCTCCTAACCTTGTTCCCATATTTGCTAGGACATTCTACATATTACTAAAAATATAACCCTCACGATAAGCTAATCATTAAGAAAAAACGGGTCGTCCGGGAATTCAGCTCCCTTGAATTTACTTCAACATTATAAAGATCAATAAAATTTCCATATTAGGACATGCATTATCTTACAACATTTTGATATTTACAAAAGAAAGCTAATCCTATCCCCGGTTACATTATCATGCTTAAGAAATTAGATTTGGACATCACTCATCTGTTTGGTGGCCGTTGTTTTTCCTTCCACGGGAGACCCATGGTGGAGTTTAGTGCTGCATGATCCCGGGGCTGGAGGCGGGTGTGCAGTCCTTCATCCCTGGTCCATACAAGTCCGACATCCTGGGGAACTCGTTCACAGCTGAAATCTTACAGTAATCCAAAATGGGTAACACTTCACCACTCGTCACACGGCCTCTATTTCCAGAGTTTACACCACGAATAAGCAGGTCTTTCAAATCACGGCGGGCGCGTTCACAGCAGGGATCGGGTGGCTCACGAGACTCGAGCACCCTGATTCAGAGTAACACTTTGGGTGATACCAATTTATTAACATCACTGACTCATTTAAGCCGGCACTGTTCCAGCCGAGTTCCGCTACTCGTTTGTGAATTATGCTCGCAGATTGACTAGTTTGACACGCGGCACAGAGACAATTCACCTAGGCTCGTTTGGCCTCCCGTTTACACTTCACAAAGCCTTTGTACTTCACGGCCGCGATGGACACAATAACACTCTTAGTATGCGGTCAATGGGTTCGGACTGTAAAACTGGAGCACCACGGGACACACTGTCCCTTCTCAACGACCTGCAAAGAACTGTGTTCTGCGATGGCCAGCCCGGCCTATATTATTTTCCCCGCCGGAAGCCTGGGGGCGTAAACGTTCACGGTTCATTAAGGACAAGAGCTCCCTTCATACCAAGAATTGAAGACATTTAAATAGTGCATCTTGTAGCCCTCTATCTCCTCTTTCATTTGAGCAAAGCGTGCTGGACCTACGAATGGCAGTTTTTATGCAATTTGCTTCCCGCCTTTGATTAATTCATTAGCGTCCCTTAGGGGTGGAGTAATCTTTTGAGCGCGACTCTTAGCTTGGGTGACGCTGTTGTATTCACATGTGTTAGCAATATGTTAAATCTGGACAGCTGGTGACCTCATTTCTTCCCCTGAATAAATTATTACATATTTTTAGTCTGGGGAACGCAGAAAATTTAGCTCTATTAATTGGTGTGTCTCACATAATTTTCCTATGTCTGGATCAAAATATCATCCAATTTTTACGCGCCAAAATCCGACGTTGGCACCCGTAACACGTGCATAAAAAACCGGAAGTTCCTTATGTTAGTCTGGAACTCTGGGAAGCTAAGCCACACCTCGGGGCGTATCTGACTACTCCAGCATCGCGTCCTCTTCTAGCTCTCTCTGCAAGTTGAGAGGTTCTCTTCGCGGGGGTTTGGCTCCTGCTCTGTCTTCCCTTTGTTTTCCAGGCGCTCTTTCGCGGGTTCCATTCTGGCCGGACGCCGCTCGATCCCCATCGCCCATACTGCTACCAATGACGCGACCTTTATGAGTGATTTTAATGAAGTAGAAAGGCACTTATAATTCCAATGAGCTGTACAGTACACTGTACGGTTTCAGTATGTATGTATGTATGTATGTATGTATGTATGTATGTATGTATGTATGTATGTATGTATGTATGTATGTATGTATGTATGTATGTATGTATGTATGTATGTATGTATGTTTCAGAACAGTTCTCAGTCAAACTTCGTACAAATACGAATTACTATCTTCAAAAATGTACTGAAAGGGTAACACACCTCTACCAACCCTAGGTGAGGGAACGGCATACAAGAATAATCGAAAACGACTAATATTACCGTCGAATCCATAGTTTCTGTGGTCGCTGAGATGCATTGTGACACACTCGATACCATTTAAGTACCAGTTAGCTGCATAAGGCATGGTGAGTAGTGGCGATGAAGAAAATGTCCAAACTGTCCTAGATTAGTTTTATTAGCGAAACAAAATAATCTATAACTGAAACTTGAAATTAAAATAAAAAGTACTTCTTAAAATATCAGTCAACGTCACAATAAAAAACTACAAAAATTCGCTTCACACGTAATTAACAGGTAATAAAATACCTAAAATTAAACAATAAATAAATGCCCGGGCAACGCCGGGTAATATAGATAGTTTCTTACTTCAGGAATATCTTGGAAATACTTGAATTATATTTATCTGAGTTTTATGTAGAATAATTATACACACACATGTTTGTATCTCTAGTAAATCAACGACCTCACATGTTCCTTAGAAGAATGTGGACTTGGGCGATTATTTTCAGCACATAAGCACTGTGCTATGAGAAGAAGAGAACTGCATACTGTAAAGAATAATATGTATTAATTATTGCATTATTTATTATTTATAAAATGCTATTTGTTCGTAGCGTCGACCCATGTGGATCTTTTTCCCCTACTGGCACCATATTGTAAGAACCTGCGTGTAATTGGAATGGTGGTAGTGTGAAATGTTGTGTGTGAGGAAACGAATATTAAGGACGGCACAAACACTCAGTCTCCTGACCAAGGATATTAATCATCACAATTAAAAACCCCCGACCCGGGCGGGCATCGAGCCCGGGGCCGCCGAGTTACAGGCAGACGAGTTGCCTCCTACACCGCGGGGCCGGACAATTATTGCATTAATATAGCACCATTGTATAGAGAGCATTGCGAATTTATAAGTATTACATTTACAGTAAAAATTACAGAGAGTTAATCGCCAATTTTGTTTTTAAGTGCTCATAAATACGGCACAAGTGGTAGTTATTCCAGTGAATTTTGCTAATAATAATTCTCAAAAAAAAAAAGTCGTCGGGTGTCCACAACTGAGAACTGAAGAAGTGTGCTAAGTCCATTGACTTCACTACACTTCTTGAAGGTAAACAGACTTCCTCACTGGGCTTTCTAATGCGAATACGTTTACCATCCCTAGGTAATGAGCAACCGCAACTACAGGAATGCCGTATTAAACATAATGGACATAATTTGTGTTCATGATGGCAGGTAATCCTTTTGTTTTGCCGCTTAAAACAACAGTAGGGCTCCTCTTCCGGCAGTTATTGGCTGAACATGACCTTATTTAGAGCAGGAAGTGCGTCGATTAGGAAATTTGATTACCTTAAAAAGTTAAGTGTCTTGCCCAGTGTTAGCGTATGGCAGCAAGACCTTTGTCGAATTCAGAAATGCATTGTGTCACCTTGGCAATTTAAGTTTTCGAGTAGATAGTTGATTAGTAACTATTAGGTTGCAACTTTTTCATGTTTGAAGATCAATAAATATTTCACATAGTTCACAGTGCGCTATTGTTCATGATATTGCTAGTGTAAGTTCGTTACTTTCGTTGACCATTCAGTCTCATCATTGGATCATAACAATAAGACAGTGACTGTGGTGTGAACGATAACAGTAACACTATTCATAATGTACGCACTTACTCGGAAGAATCATATGGAAGTATAGTTCCTTGATTCACTGGATGTATACACATAAGTGGAATTGGCAGACTGATAGCTGACCAGTCTCTCTTTAGCAGGCGATAATGGAACTGGTGGAGATTCCACTAGCCTTCGAACTGAAGACTGATATACAAAAGAATAACAACAAGAGTGAAATTCACGTTGAATGTGTTTTATAGCCATCAGTATACTGTATTTATTTATTTATTTATTTATTTATTTATTTATTTATTTATTTATTTATTTATTTATTTATTTATTTATTTATTTATTTATTTATTAGTGCCGTGTTCTATGGTGAAGATAGGGTCTGTAGGTCCTCCCTTATACTTAACCACATTACCTACGTTTATGATAACAAATTAAATAATTGAATAGTTAACGTGAAAAATTAATAGAATTAAAACTCAGAATAAATAACTAACTTAAGTTTAAATGGCGTGCCGTCTCAGAAGAGGCCTGGAGCAGGTCTTTCGAGTTGACGTCGTATAGGCGACTTGCGCTTCTGTGAGGATGGGGCCCTACATGTGATGAATTCTAATGCTGAAACCGGCACACACGCCCAGCCCCAGAGCCATCGAAATTAACCAATGAAGCTCAAAATACCCAACCGAAATCGAACCCGGGACCCTCTGGCTGAAGGCCAGCACGCTAACCATTTAGCCATACAGCCGGACAAAACTAAATTACTCGTAATATTATAAATTGAAATAAATAATGTTTAAAAAAAGTTAAGATGACCATCAAAATAAAATAAAATCGTCAAATATCTTTCGATCAGGAAGTCAACAACAACATGGATTCACGAAGTCAAGAAAGATTTAGAAATAAATATTTTAAGAGAAAAAGCAGCAATAGCAGAGAAATTTTCAGAAGTAAAATGTTTTTTTTGCTAGGGGCTTTACGTCGCACCGACACAGATAGGTCTTATGGCGACGATGGGATAGGAAAGGCCTAGGAGTTGGAAGGAAGCGGCCGTTTCCTTAATTAATGTACAGCCCCAGCATTTGTCTGGTGTGAAAATGGGAAACCACGGAAAACCATCTTCAGGGCTGCCGATAGTGGGATTCGAACCTACTATCTCCCGGATGCAAGCTCACAGCCGCGCGCCTCTAAGCGCACGGCCAAGAAGTAAAATGTTAAAATGAAAGGATTTCAAGGTTGGAGTGAAAGAGAAGAGGCTCAAAATGTTCCGAGGAGAGGAAAAGGAGACACAGCGAGCAGATGAAGGAGTATTGGAGGAAGAAGAAGGCACAGCAAAGGATGAAGCATTGAAATTGTCACGTGGTCCCTAGAAGACCCTATACTTGAGTGGACCACATTGCTATGATGATGATGTTTAAAGGGGCCTAACATCGAGGTCATCGGCCCCTAATGGTACGAAATGAAATAACAAGAAGTTCGTCCACTGACCAAAATAAAAAATGTCATGAAGAATGAATGGATGGAGATGAGCTCGACAACACCAAAAAAACCAGTGGATCAGACTCAAAAAATAGATCGTAAATTAGTATTACTGACCAAGGGACCACTTATAAAGCACAATGATGCCTGATGTCTAATGGGGTGCAAAATCCACGTCCAAGGCCCCACAGAATGGTACATGTCGCGAGTAAAGTAGAACCATGGCATTTGTCATGCTGGGGTACTGATCAAAAGTAGCGAAGACTCACGGTGTTCCACACAAGAAGGTACTACTCACAAGGATTGCACTTCGTACAGGGAACGCAGACCTATGGTGTTTCTCACACAATGGCGCCACTCAGAGCCAACGCAAACCGATGAGGCTCCTCACCTAGGTGTACTATTTTTTTGCTATTGGCTTTACGTCGCACCGACACAGATATGTCTTACGGCGATGATGGGACAGGAAAGGGGTAGGACTGGAAAGGAAGCGGCCGTGGCCTTAATTAAGGTACAGCCCCAGCATTTGCCTGGTGTGAAAATGGGAAGCCACGGAAAACCATCTTTAGGGCTGCCGACAGTGGGGTTCGAATCTACTATCTCCGGAATACTTGATACTGGCCGCACTTAAGCGACTGCAGCTATCGAGCTCGGTGGTGTACTAATCACGGGCGCCGGTATTCCCGTGGTGTTCCTCACATATTGGGTACTAATCACAGGCAACGCTCACATGGGTACGACGCACGGGTACTGGAAACCCCCAGGCCAGCCTCTTTACAAACCTAGTTCGTACCAATTTAGTGGTACTACTCATAAGTAAAGGCAACCCATGGTGTTCCCCGCATGATGGTACGAATCAAAAGTAGTTTCATGGTTCTAATTCAATCATCCCTTGGTCACCCCTTGTAGTCGCCTTTTACGACAGGCAGGGGATACCGCGGGTGTATTCTACATATGCGTCCCCCACCCGCAGAGTGTACATTGCTATGAAAAATTCAAGGAGATTAGATAATTAAACAGAAGAATGAATGCACCTTGTATACATAATTACAACTTAGATACTAAATATATTGTTAGGACTAGCAGTACCCACCCGTATCTACGGGTAAATCCGAAGAAAATAAAAATAGTTTCGATAAATTTTGTTACAATTATTTTTGTATATGTCTAATCGTCCGCCTCTGTGGTGTAGTGGAGTGTGATTAGCTTCCACCCTCGGAGGCCCGGGTTCGATTTCCGGCTCCGCCACGAAATTTGAAAAGTGGTACCAGGGCTGGAACGGGATTCACTCAGCCTCGCGAGGTCAACTGAGTAGAGGGGGGTTCGATTCCCTCCTCAGCCATCCTGGAAGTGGTTTTCCGTGGTTTCCCACTTCTAATCCAGGCAAATGCCGGGATGGTCCCTAACTTAAGGTCACGGCCGCTTCCTTCCCTCTTCCTTGTCTATCCCTTCCAAACTTCCCATCCCCCCACAAGGACCCAGTTCAGCATAACAGGTGAGGCCGCCTGGACGAGGTAGTGGTCATCCTCCCCAGTTGTATCCCCCGATTCAGAGTCTGAAGCTCCAGGGCACTGCCCTTGAGACGGTAGAGGTGGGATCTCTCACTGAGTCCGAGGGAAAAACCGACCCTGGAGGGTAAACTGATTAAGAACGAACAATATGTCCAATTCTTGTCCCGTTCCTCTACGGGCTCGTGTATGAACTGAGATTTTTTTTTAGCGAGGTATACGACCGGATGCCTGTTCTGATGTCAACATCAGAGGAATTAATAATATAAAATGAATGACGTGATATATGGTAGCTAGAAGGGAGAGAGTGAAACCCGGTACCGGCACATAGCCTACTCCTGTCGAATAGGCCTGCTAAAGTCTTAAGGTCTCCATCCGACAGACGAATCACCATCAAAAGTGTAATATGTCCTTACTCCATATGAACACTGCAGAGAGGTTAGGAATTGAATCCAGTCTTTTGGCATACAACCTAGTGATTAGATTTTTTTTCTTTTTTTGCTATTTGCTTTACGTCGCACCGATACAGATAGGTTTTATGGCGACGATGGGACAGGAAAGGCCTAGGGATGTGAAGGAAGTGGCCTTGGCCTTAATTAATGTATAGCCCCAGCATTTGCCTTGTGTGAAAATGGGAAACTACGGAAAACTATCTTCAGGGCTGCCGACAGTAGGGTTCGAACCCACTATCTCCCGGATGCGAGCTCACAGCTGCGCGCTCCTAACCGCACGGCCAACTCGCCCGGTATTAGAAATTGTAAACCACCACATTTCCTACCCTGCCGTCCAACATTCTGATGGCGATTTTTTTCGTCAATGGGACTTGTGTTACGATTATTTTCATTTCACAGAAATGTTAAAACCTTTGCATGGCATCTGGACAATGATGTGATATGATCTCAGAACCGGGATATTCATAACATAATACGTATTTTTTAATTCGTGATGTAGGATTTATCTACTCTTCATGGAAAATTACTTGGCTCGAGAAGGTTAATGACGACTTCAGTGACAATTTGCAATGTTAGAAGTAAATTTAGTAAACATGCTCAAAATACTTGTAATATATTACATCCTGTTTTATACAATGTTCAACTAGACAGTGCCTCTTAAGTATGGATATAAACTGAACATTAGGATTTCCACCCCAGTAACTTACCTATCTGTAATAAGGTACAAGAAATAGCCTTTCAAGTTTTGATATCGGTAATTAGAAGCAAGCAATTGTTGGTGCCTGCTGCACCAAGCCTGCGCACTACAGAGTTAATGTAAACTTCACTAGTTTTTGCACGTTTCCCTGGCCTATTTATGGATGAGTTCCATTTAGTTTTGTCGAACTTACAACTAAGTGTAATGGAAGCAAAAAGCCTCAAGATTCGGAGAGAAGAGGAAGATAGAGACCGTGCAGTGTCGGGGAAGAGAATTAATTGAAACGGAGATGGTTGGAGGAGTGCATAAGGAAATGAGAACTAATATACTCGAGTGCACCACATTGCTATGAAAGATTCAAGAAGATAAGATAATCAAACCGAAGAATGAATGCAGCTGGTATACATGAATTACAAGTTAGACACCAAATGCATTGTTAGAACTGGCAGTACCCACCTGTATCGACGGGTAAATCAGAATGCAGGTACAGTTATACTAAGCGCAATATTGGGAAGAAAATATTAGTTTTGTACTGCCCACTATATAGCAAAGGGCAAGTACTACATAAATGCGGCACAAGTGGCAGTTGTTCCAGTGAATTTTGCTAATAATCATTCTCAAAAAATAGTCGGGTGTCCACAACTGAGAACTGAAGAATTGTGCTAGGTCCATTGACTTCACCACACTTCTTGAAAGTAAACAGGCTTCCTCATTATCCTTTTAATGTACCGTAAGATACACACAAAGGATGCGTAACTTCTTAGTTCCTGACGTACTGAATTCCAGGTGCTTACATGTGAGGTCAGTTCTATATTAGGGAAACTTGAAGCCTGCCACCATTTAATATAATGTTTTTTGTACACCACTCAGTCATTCTGTTACCATGAACACAAACGATGTGTGTTTTACTCCTACTAACATGGGAGTATGTGACGTACAGTTAACTAGGTTGGAAGGAGCTCGGCCTCAGGTCATACACTGCGACTCTCAGTCTGACACTGCGACTTGTTGATAGGCCTCGATAAGTACGTAATGACGGGGAACTGCAAACGGAAATTGGTAGGCAACGTCTGCTATTGCCGTATGTAGGGAAGCATGTGTGCTGCTGTTTTTATTTCAGTAAAGGTCTAGTATAACTCCGAAGAGCACGATGAATAATGACCTTAACCAAAGAACTGAAGTGAAATTCTCTTTTGTTTTCCACTTACAACAAATCAGCACTACGCTCATCCGCTGCTGGACTATATCCTCTAGGACTAAAGACTGTAAAACATTCGGCCAATAATATCTCCATTAATACTCCTCCCATCATAAAATTCTACAGTACATGAGAATAAAATGTTTTAGAAATTCATTTCCGTTAAGATTGGTAGATTTCCACTAATGCTGATCATGGATATTTTTTGAGAGGCTGCCTGGCCGAGGCGTTAAACACGTGCTCGGTTCACTCGGAAGGACATGGATTCGAAGTCGAAAGGTTTAAGAAACGAGATTTCCATTTCCGGAGGTGCATATGGTCCTGAGGTTCACTCAGCCTGCACCAAAAATGAGTACCAGGTTAATTCCTGGGGGCAAAGGCGGTCGGGCATAGAGATAATCACTCTACCGCCGTCAAGTACCGAGGTTACGGATAGTGGAAGCCTTTACCTTCCACCCCTACAAGGGCCTTCATGCCTGTATGGAGATGATTTTGCTTTGCTATGGATATTTTCTGGGGGAGTAACATAACAGTATCGGTCTTCCTATAAACTCTCAGCTCTTTCAGGGATATGGTAAGAAACCTAAAACCTAGACTCTAAATACTTGCGTAAATGATATCCCCTTTATTAATCCTCCTACCAAAGAAGTATAACTACCAAAAAATTATAAATTGATTTCCATTAAGGTTGGTGGATTTTCATTAGGCTGGTCATGGATGGGGGGAGGTAAATAACCCGCTTCGGTCTTCCCATAAATCCCTAGTCCATTCAGGAATTTTGAAATAATATGAACCCTAAAACCGACCTTTTGTTAGGTGGATACTAATAATTATACTCTAGACCGGTTAGATATAATAACAGTCCACTACGCTGGAATCTTTTCTTATAACACACACCAAATATAAGAATATTTTGGGAAGATAGTCCTTCATATGCTGCAAGCAGTTCTCCCCTGTTAAAATACATAGGGAGCTCCGTTCTCCCGGAAAACGCCCTGTTTCATAAAAAACACTCTTTTTTTGCTATTTGCTTTTTGGTTTTTTGGCGACGATAGGACAGGAAAGGCCTAGGAATGGGAAGGAAGCGGCCGTGGCCTTAATTAAGATACAGCCCCAGCATTTGCCCGGTGTGGAAATGGGAAACCACGGAAAACCATTTTCAGGGCTACCGACAGTGGGATTCGAACCCACTGTCTCCGGGATGCGAGCTCACAGCTGCGCGCCCCTAACAGCACGGCCAGCTCGCCCGGTACAACACATCTTGGGAAGATGACCTATATGTTAGGCCCCTCTAAACAACAAGCAGTATCAATAACACATTTTGTGTCTAGCATAGTTAAAATTCATCTAGTACTTACACACATGTCATCTTGTGCTTTTATATCTCTCAGAAGTAATTTTCTTTTATTATAAAATTCCCCTTCGCTTCTTAATGATTATATAGTACTTCATTGAAGGCGACAAACGCCATAATTACCATATTCAGTACATGAAGTCCGTGCCTTGCATTCAAACCAGTATAACGGCAGGAACCTTCTGAACTAAATCAGATGACACCGCGATACATGCTGATGATTTAGATTTCAATTCTTTTAGGACACCACTAACGAGATAGAAAACGAGTTTAGTTTTAAAGTAATATTCTGAATAAATCATGGTAATCAGCAACGCTTCGTTCACCAAGGACAGACGTTCTATTACAGGGTGTCACATTTCAAGCACCTAGGTTGTTTGATAACATGAGAATGAGACCTGAATGTAGAAACCAAAACCGATATCTGCATTGTAAGAACATCTTATGTGCAACCGTGACCTACAATAGTTCGACTTACATGGGCGAGTCGTACATTGCTATATGTAGGCGGTGCTGCTTTGATGTGCGTATAATACCCAATAAAAGTATAGTCAATGAACTGACATAAGAGAAACGAACACAGATCATAGCTCTAGCACTAACAGTGATTCTCCCTGAGGTGCTCACTGTCGATTGAGACAGTACGCAGTCGTGAAAAGAGCGGGACACAGAAGCGCTGCTTCCCTACTACGACGCTGAGAAGGTAAGTAGTCATGATTGATATAATGCTTTTCTCCTCCGTAGGTACTGTGATGAACAACGATTTCTAGTTCAAGGAGAGGGCTGACATAATTCAATTCTCCACCGTTCTATTTGGCTGTCTTAAATCTCGAATTATGAAAAGAGAAAATAAAAGATGTATATTTTTACGTAATGTCGTTTAGCTCCGACTGGTTCAAATAAATAAATAAATAAATAAATAAATAAATAAATAAATAAATAAATAAATAAATAAATAAATAAATAAATAAATAAATAAATAAATAAATACATAAATAAATAAATAAATAAATAAATAAATAAATAAATTAATTAATTAATTAATTAAATAGTGTTATTTTTAATGCACCTTCATACAGGAGTAGATGGTATCACACGAGAACTGATAAATGAAGTGTTGACAGACACAAAGGCAAGGGTGAGTTTCAGGAGTTCACTAGTAGAAGAGTTTGAGATCAAGACCGGGGGGAAAACAGGGAAACGGTCTGTCACTAATGTTATTCAACGTAGCACTGGATGATGTTATGAGAATGGAGGACAACAAATGAAAACATGGCGATACCAAAGACACATGTAGAGTAAAAGAAAGATAACAGGGCACTGGTAGCTGCCTAGCCTTTGCGGACGATATAGCCATAAAAAGGGAGACGGAAGAAGGTGATAAGAAAAAACTCAATAACATGAGAAAGATAGCCAGAAAGGTAAGAGACACTGAACACCACCGGTGATTGGAAAACACCAGAAGGCACCGTGCAGAGGATAGAAAATTTTATATACCCTGGAGAATATGCAGCAGGAAGGAACAGGAGCAGCGATGGGATAAAACAGAGGATGAGAAAGATGAGGACTACCTATCTTACGACCAGAGAAGGTGTATAATAAAAAAACTTATCAACAGACGCAAAAATCAGGCACTGCAAGTCAAGAGTGAGGAACGCAGTACTGTACACGGCCGAGACGATGACACTAGGAAGGCATGGGGAGAAACTGGAGAAAGAAGAGAGAAAAATTCTGAAAAAGTTACTGGGTGAGGAGGTGAAAGATGGGAAAGAAGATCAAGGGATAAACTCCACGGAAACATGAGGACAATCTCCGAAGAAATAAGACTCAAAAGAGCAAGATTTGCTGGACATCTGATCAGAATGGACATGGAGAGAATGGCTAGAAAAGTATGAGAGACGATGGGTAGGACAAGAGGAAGGACGGGGAACAAGTGGGTTGTCGAACACTGGAAGGACTGGATTGAGATGGGGGTGAAGGTGGACGGGATAGAGAAGTGAAGAAATATACACAAACCAATATGCTAGAGCTCAATGACAGAGAAAGATACAGGAATAGGACAAAGAAGCACCAGTGGGGAAGGCAAGAGAAGAATATACTGAACATAACAGCTGAAGGACAGATAGTATTAAGAGGTTCTGGGAGAATAATAAGAAAACCAAAACCATGACAAAGCTGCCTGTCGTCTCACAGAGGCCGTAAGGAAAGAAAAGGAAGAAGAACGCCCCTTCAATTGATGTGGATTTTAAGAAATGTCAGGGTGTCGAAAATGTGTCCATACGATTTATTTAACGTACCCTAAGCCAATAACGAGGAGTAGTGTAATTTATGCACCCTCCAATACTACCGACCTCAGCCGGGATTGGACGCACTACCTCGAGAAAAGAGAAAAATGACTAATGGAATGCACCACTAAGATCAAAATTTTTTCTCGAGAGACGATAGTTTTTGTGATATTCAGTACAGGTCTATAAATGAAACTTCAGAGATTCACAAACTTCAAGGCAACACTTCTAATGAAGCAACTATTTCTAGCTATAATAGCTAAATCAAGTAATTAACCATGATGGGTCGTGTAAAAATTTCGGAGTGAACATTAAAGTGCCATCTGTTCTCTCTACTGTTAGGGTGATTGTGCACATGTATTAGATAAACTAACACAATATCAGCAATCACAAGTGTCGTAATGTTTTCCTGTTAAATTTACATATTTGCGCTGGAGTTTTTCCCACTTTCGGAGATTGAAGATACAACAAATTTCTTATCACTCTCTGCTGAGGTATTCTGGAAATAATATTACACATTATGTGCAATGACGTAAGTATACCGTGCCTTTAAACACGATTCACGAAACACTGCATAGTAAATATATACCATATAAACCATACTTCTTTGCAGAATAATAAGAATAAGGACAGTATTGTGACCGTTCACGGTACTTTAGATACCATATCGTGACATCCCATATCAATAATATGCCGTTTTCCGTGTCATTCTACGACGTTTTGCCGCAAAGTTAGCAGGCCACAGCGCTGCACGGTATACGAACGATGCGCTGCTACTTTAGAGGACAAGGGGCTCTGTGCGCGTAATGACGAGGGCGAGTCATACGCTAGCCAGCAATTAGGATGTTTCTTTCTCCTGTGCGAGTGAGTTGGAAGGAGTAGAAGGTCATGTGACAGCCCGCCGGCCATGCTTAATAAGTCGGGTTAACTTGGGGAGAAGTAACTCCCTAAATATTTGTTGGTGATTTTAGTGGTACCAACCAAAACCTTCATTTGTTTCAGAATTTTCGGTATTAATAACAATAATAAGAATCATGTGACTATTGACTTACGCATCTAATATTCATAAATAAGAGCTTGCCGTGATCAAGGAATTATTTAGTTAAAGATGACAACGAAACATCTTCCAGTTATTCAACTTATCATTGATTACGTGATCTGAATCGGTGCAGAGAATTACAGAACGTCGCCACAGGTCTGGCGAGGTGAGCCTATCCTGGAGTTCGGCAAGACGTAAGTCAATCATTGCACAAGTTGTAAATGACGCTTTGACGATTATAATTAAACCGCCGATCCTAAGAGAATAAGATTCGATCAGTAAAATATGGAAGGTCAGAGCTATCTTTTGATATGCAGATCAACGCCGACAAACGGTTTTTTACGGAAGCGGCCCCCGACATGATGGCGGAGTTAACCCCCACTCTTGATTTTTTCCTCTGTTTTACAAAAGGAATCGGACAGGAGACTACTTACCCATTATCTACTGTGTTTCCGTGTTGTTCGGACGTGTTGCTATTTTGCACGACCTGTGATATTGTGTAATACTTTCATCGAGTGATGAAGTACTGCAATTGTGAGATTTAACTAGCAGAAGTACTGCATAAATCATTATTTAAGCGCAGTGATTATTGACGTGCACTTATTGTGTAAATTTCGTGTATTTATAACATTTTGTATCATGGTGTAATCAATGAGGATAGTGAACGAGGAATAATCTACCTGTTAAGAGCTGCGTAGCATTCAAGCTACTGTAATATATGCTCGATGGATTCGTGTGTGGCTAGATTAATCCACTACTAGTCAAATACAGTGAAGTGTTGTGAGAGCACAATTGGAATTACAATTAGAACGTTGAAAAAGTGAATTTGTTCAGGAAATTGCGACTCACGCATAATAATAATAATAATAATAATAATTTGGGCAGCGTCTGCTGAAAGTACAAACGTGGATGTGAGTTGTCTTACATTGTGAGGGGATGTGAAATAAGCAAGTTAGTTACCCTTAACGTTGGATTACAGTGCAAGTGAATACGTGACAGTTCAGCAATATTCGGGATAAATTTAACCATGCCTGAATGTAGTGCGTGTTACAAAGTGACCCAATTATAACCATAGTGTTTTCCCCTTTTGCATATTGGAACGAGTGATCGCTGGTCTGGGAAGAGGATACACGAGTCACTCACCTATCCAACATCTCATTGTGTTGGATACATCCGGGATTATTATGCGTGGTGAAGTCTACAAGATGGAGTTCATCCCGGAAACGAACCAAGGACCTTACGACATCAAAGGCAGCAAGATGATGGCTTAAGCTGTTATGAGTGTGCTGCCTCGGACGAGAATGATCACCCTAAGATAAGTGCATTTTCAAGTTTACTATGTTTGAAAGTCATTTTCCCTCCTGTAAATAGTTAGGATTAGTATGTCAAGTAGATTAAAAATGTGAATGATGATCGCGGGCTGTTCGAAGGGATTAAAAATTTTAGCTTGTGTAGTAGGAAGTTTGTACTGGCAATGATGACCAGCAGTTTATTTAAACCCCTTGGAAAGTAATGCATGTTAGTTATAAGATTCCTGTAATGATTTATTTTGTCTTCAAGAAGTGTTATGATGGATGGAAGTGGTATCCATCTAGGTAACCCCAGATCTTATGATAAGATGAGATGCTCTGCCTCTTCAAAAGAATACGAGGATGACGTGTATGTCATGTATAAGACGGAGCATATGAGGAGTTCAAATGATGTTTTTAGATGCAAGTATAATTTCTAGATCGTGAATTTAATATGTAAATTTGTTTTATAGAGTGGCATGAATTAATATCCCTTATGTAATTATATGCGAGTGTTCGTGGTATTGAGTTGGAAGTGATGGTCGGTGAATATCTATCAATTGATAATCAAGGCGATATAAATATGTGCCAGAGATAATTTATGCAAAGCGTGAAGAAGTGTACCACGCCAGTTATATTGAGATTAGGTTGAATAGAACCATGTGAGCTTCAAGAAGCCGAGTCGGCCCGAATTTATATCGAGGCGGTTTATTAAAGAGAGATACCTTCCCCGGACTGTATGAAAGGGAGGCGTGCGGAGGTACCGTTACACTAGAGAAAGTGACAGATGAATACAAAGGCTAAGCAAGCTGTGGGCACGTTAAAAGCCTTGACTGTGGAGTGTTCGATGGCCATTTACTTTCTAACAATATCCGACGGACATTTACGCATAGAGTAGCTAATTGTCACCGCGACTGAATTAATATAGTAGAAACAATAGACTTCCTCCCAATTTATTTTGTTCATTCCATCCGATCTAGAAATTTAAAACATGCATCTTGCAGTGAGAAGACTACGAGTTCGACCCCTATCCAGGGCAACGTGTATCATTGTCATTATTTTTGGTAATGGAAGGACCATTCCTTCCATATAATCTTGTATACATGATAAAGGGTCATATTAATATGTTTGGTGGTAGTTGAGTGTATTATTACAAGTAAAATGTCGTGTTATTGTTCACGCGTCATCCATAAGCCCAGTATTATTATATGTTAATTGATCAAATGGTATTTTATTTTAATCCCGGCGAAACATGCCTATGCGATTTGTTATACCTTTGTAAATAATAATGAAGTTAGTTATTAGGGCTGAACATGACTTTCAGATATCTTGGAATGTGCTTGTCATAATTAACATATTGTCTTAATCCTTGATTGCGTAATAATATAATCACAAGAAATTATAATATTTCAAAACTCCAGTTTATGTATAGAAAGCTGGGATGATATCAAAAGGGTGATCATTATAGTGCCGATTATTATGCATAATTAATTAATTGATTAATTAATTAATTAATTAATGACTATCAATGTTGTGAATAATAGAGGTAATAACAAGTGAAAGGCCTCTAAATATCGGAATTATCGGTGTGGAATATTAATTCCACAAGACAATTAAATAAGGATTTCATTAATATGAATCTCGCTTTTTTTCTTCTTTTTTTAATTTTGTGATCAAATATTATATGGCACATTTCGTTTAATTATGGATGTTCTTTCTCAGTTGATAATAAATCTGATATTCATAAAACTTTAAAACATCATTCTTCTGATTTGTAGTGACATTGTATTCCTCTTCTATACTGAGATCCCTACTTATAAATAATTTATTAATGCCTTTTAGTCCGAACGTACCATTGACCTGAATGCTCTAATATTATAGCCGTGGTTATTCTGAAGTAGGGATGATGATGAGAATTCGATTCTAGGGCCATTCGCCGAAGATCTCATCACGTATTTTCCATTCGGCCGATGCCCTCACGAATTATTATTATTATTGTGCACTGAAGCCCCGGATAGGCACAGTATGCATTGTAAAAAGAAGGTTAATAAGGAAGGGTGTTACATTTATGAAGTTGACTCGTACCAACGAACAAGCTCCTAGCTCTCACGAGACAGGTCACGTCGCGGTCACGAAGATGTTTTGGTGTCTTAACTGTCAAATATATCATTGAAGGTACAGTAACTTATTTAATACTTTATATACAGTCGAAAAAACATAGTTCACGGATAATAAGTATTAACAATAGTACCCATCAGACAACCAAGAACATACATATGTTTTCTTTAAAGTACATCATGTACTATACGGTGTCTGTCGTCACTGTTTATTTCTAAAGATGTTAAACCTCAATCTGGTGGTCGCGTCAACGTCATGAATACATACATCTGGGAGATCATTAACACAGAAATTGCTATAAAATATTCTATTCCGATATTACAGTCATACTTAGCTCTTTCCAAGGCCTCTGATCGTTCCAACTAAAGGTATAAGGTAAGTTTGTTATTCTGTGTAATAGTATAAATTGGTGCATACTAGCAATAAAATATCCACCCAAGAATGAAAAGAATGTACATTAAATTGGCCGAAGAAATTTTACAGGGAGAAAAGGAATTACTCGTTCTAACACTACTTTTCCATTTAAATAAACACATGATATTGATTGTACGCCGTGAAAATTCATAATTCACGAAAAGTAAGGGTACTAGTTCTTTCTATCTTTTGTATAAATAATTTTTAATTTTAACTGTTCTTTCAGTGTGTACAGAATATTTAAATTTATACTGTGTATCACAGTAACTATAGGTCTACTGATTTATTGACAGTAACCAGAGCGTACCTGTGGTTGGTAGGCCAATAGTTAGCGACGTCACAGTCTTCTGTTTGTGCCCTTCGTCGACGTGTAATTTTTAAGCAGCAACATTCGTACATTCTGGTGACCAGTCTGAATTAACAAGACCTTCCAAGTATCGACCAAATATCCAGTCAAAACACGCCTGGTTGGTGGCTGCGCTGAAATGTTTGCTTTAACACATGGCAACATTATTTCCTAAAGAACCATTAGAGTTACAAAAAATGTCACATGGCATCTTCCATAAGAACGTAATTTAAGTATATGTGCCGTGCTTTATTTAGCGATAGGAGTAACAATTTGTTCGTTACATTGTCTTTTTAGTGGATAAAACATGCGCGCGTTTAGTAAATAATATATCCACCATTCAGATAAAGGCAAATGTCCGACTTGTTGGCTGAATAGTCAGTGTACTGTCCTTCGGTTCACAGGGTCCCGGGTTCGATCCGCGCCCAGCTCGGGGATTTTAACCTTAATTGGTTAATTCCAATGGCCCGGAGGCTGGGTGTTTTTGCTGTCCCCAACATCGCTGCAACTCACACACCACACATAACACTATCCTCCACCGCAATAACACGCAGTTACCTACAAATGGCAGATGCCGCCCATCCTCATCAGAGGATCTGCCTTACAAGGGCTTCACTCGGCTATAAATAGCCATACGAAATTATTACATAAAGCTAATTATAACAAAATTAGCATAGGCTTGCATTTGATGTGAAAATCCCAGATATATCCATACCAAATCTCAGGTGAGTTGCTCCAGTATTTTAGCTGTGATTAAGCAAGGAACTAAGAAAGTCCATCTGATTTTAAATTACTACGTGATATTTAGAAGTAATTTCGCAAATATTATATTTATATATATCTTGATTGAAACAAAACAAAGCCGAATGTACCCGTCATTCAGTTCAACAACACGTATCATTAAAACCGTTGAAACCATCGTCGCTTTGGTCCCCTCCCAACATCTCTATCCCTCCAAGGTCCTGTCCATTATTCTCATATGTAAACCTATCCTCCTCCATTCGCCTCACACGATCCCAGCTTCACCCATCGAGTTTATTCTTAACTTAGTATTTATCTCCTATTTTCGAGTATTCTCCTGCCATTCTTCCCACCTGCTTGTACTGGTAATCATTCTCGCTACTTTTATATATGTTACATACCTAATTTATGAATAAGATATCCTGAGTCTTTCCAGCTTTCGCTCCCGTAGAGCAAAGTCAATCTGAAAAGAAACCGATTGAAAGTTGGTTTCTTCCGACAGGCCGGCAACATCATCTATAACATTTTAGTTAACGTTTTTATACTGTAAGGTTTTAAGTCGGACTTATTTTAAATTCTCCAGGTATGTACTTGGTGTCATTGTTTTTCAAATCTATCCAAGTTTAATTTGGGTTAGAATCCGAAATTCTTAATGTGTTTAAAGTGTAAATTAAAAGTATACTATATGAAATTCGTAAATTGTAATTTCATTTCTCCCAGTCTTTTGAGTATCTTTGGAGGTTTGATGCTCTTGAAGATGTCCTGTTATAATCTTAGGTCAATCAGGAAAGATTATTTACCAAGGAATATTTATAGTGCAAGAAACTTCTAAATAAGCCGATGTACTTTCACCACACTCGGATAACCACGGCCTATCTATATGCCGCATATCACCTTGAAATGAATTAGGGCCTAAATTATACCATTGCTATTCTCACGTAACCATGGCACTCGGTCTGAAATAAATTAATACGCGATTTTGTGCAAAAAAAATTTGCAGATAATATGTTCCCATTTCTTTATTTTGACATAAACCACAATTAGTGATGTAACAGATTACTCTGAGAATGTTCGTGTAAAATTTGTGATTTTCCACCCTGCGGTTTCCTCTGACAGACGCCATTTCATTTTTAAATACGGAGATGGTAAAGAAGCCTCCATGGCTCAGAAGGCATTGCGCCGGCGTCTCACCTTTCGGTTCCATGGTTCAAATACTGGTCACTCTATTCGAAATTTGTGCAGGACAAAGCGGAGGCGGTACAGAGTTTTCTTTGGGTACTCCGGTTTTTCTGTCATCTGTCATCCCAGCAACACTCTCTAATATAATTTCATTTCATCTTTCAGTCATTAAACATAGCCCCAGGGGAGTGAAGCAGGATTCGGCAGCCGGCACAATTCATATCCTCGCCGCTAGATGAGGGCTTCATTCTTCCATTCCTGACCCTGTCAAATGACCGGAAACAGACTGTGAATTTTAATTTCATATGTAGATAGTGAAATCATGTTTTTTAAACTGATATAAATCAAACCAATACTGAATCACATGACTTTCAAACTAATATGCTCGGTAGAAATAGTAGCTGAGAAGTACGACAGTGGGACACATTTCAGTGCTACGAGTAATCTCTTGGGGCAGCCACACACATATAAAGGTGAAGTTAAATGGTTGTGATGTTCAAGTGCGTAACCAATAAGGTTGGCGAAGCGAAACGGGAAGTCCGTGCTTTATCACTAGAGCACTGCTACGCCCTTCATTATTCGTGAGTGCACTAACACTTTGTGGCGCTCCTAATGACTCTCAGCCGCTTTATTGGCGGTTTATTTAACGTCTGCTCTTCCGACCTTCCTTTATGTTGACGCAAAACTGCTTCCAAGTAATGAATTGGGAAAACATCTTGATCTTGATGGAGACAACGCACGTTCCCATTCCCTTGAGTGCAAAACGTAACAAAGTTGAAGCACCAGAAATCTTATTAATTAAGGTTGCTAATTATAATACTGTAAAAAGTGAAGCTTGGTTTGCTTAGTAGTTCAGGTTCTATAACTGTCAGTGTTGCCTAATTTTAGTTGATATGAAGATCATATTGATTTTAATGAGCGAAAGTCAGAATTTCAGAATTCAAATACATTAGCATAATCTACATTCAACAATGTATTAAGGAATTATTGATATTAACGCAGGCTGCGTTAAGGATACCAGTTCAAAATGCTTGCAGATGGAAGCTGAAATATTATTATTATTATTATTATTATTATTATTATTATTCATCTGTTTAACCTCCAGGTTCGGTTTTTCCCTCGGACTTAGCGAGGGATCCCACCTCTACCGCCTCAAGGGCAGTGTCCTGGAGGTTCAGACTCTTGGTCTGGGGATACAACTGGGGAGTATGACCAGTACCTCGCCCAGGCGGCCTCACCTGCTATGCTGAACAGGGGCCTTGTGGAGGGATGGGAAGATGGGAAGGGATAGGCAAGGAAGCGGCCGTGGCCTTAAGTTAGGTACCATCCCGGCATTCGCCTGGAGGAGAAGTGGGAAACCACGGAAAACCACTTCCAGGATGGCTGAGGTGGGAATCGAACCCACCTCTACTCAGTTGACCTCCCGAGGCTGAGTGGACCCCGTTCCAGCCCTCGTACCACTTTTCAAATTTCGTGGCAGAGCCGGGAATCGAACCCGGGCCTCCGGGGGTGGCAGCTAATCACGCTAACCACTACACCACAGAGGCGGACATTATTATTATTATTATTATTATTATTATTATTATTATTATTATTATTATTATTATTATTATTATTTATGAAGGATTAATTTGTAAAATGGAGGTGGGAGGTTTTATTACACCCTGCCTGTTACAGTGTTGATATGGCACTATTATATCGTTGGTTGCTTGAAAGAAGAGGTGCGAGACCAACGCTACGAGATGGGGAAGAAGTACAGAACGCAACGCGTCATTGTTTACGGGTTGCTGGATCTTAGTGATTTCGCATGGGTATTTTCAAGGTTGTAGACAAAACGTGAACAAAAAATGCACAAAAGTGAAGAAAATTCTGTATATTAGGATAAATCATGTGATTTTACAATAAAAACAAATTCCTGTCCAATAGAATTGTTTGTCATTGGTTTCAGAACAGCCCTCATGTATATATCATAATACACGCCTTTATTTTGGTCAATATGTGATAAAGTTTAAGTTTTGGTTGAATGGTTAAATTTAAAGAACGGAAAAGCACACGTTTGTCGGACGCGAAACATAACACTAATCACACAAGTGGTTTAGAACATTGACATGAGACTGAAATTACTTAGAAATGTAAATTATATGGATATTCGCGTTATCAACGTTGAAGACAGAGGTAATCTACTTTTCCTTACAGCAAACAAACCAGTTAAATGAGCGAAAAAATGAATATTGAATTTTCACGACCGCATTGTAATCGAAACCGACTTTCAACCTATTAGGTCGTGTTACGTAAATTCAATACGTGTTGAAGATATGTTAGGTACAGAACAAAAATAGCCAACCAAACACCAGTGGGATCCGAACCCACATCCTCCCGATTTCGCGTCGGTTGCTCTACCAATTGAGTTATGGTGGCCTAGGCCATCTTTGTTCTGTTGGAAATGATCTGGGCTACAGGTCTGGTACTACCACCATCACACTGTAGAGTGCGTTTAAGTTGCCCGTTGAGGGTCAAGTCAATGAATATTGAATTTTCACGACCGCATTGTAATCGAAACCGATTTTCAAACTTTTTCTTTTTTTGCTATTGGTTTTACGTCGCACCGACACAGATAGGTCTTATGGCGACGATGGGACAGGAATGGGCTAGGACTGGGAAGGAAGCGGCCGTGGCCTTAATTAAGGTACAGCCCCAGCATTTGCCTGGTGTGAAAATGGGAAACCACGGAAAACCATCTTCAGGGCTGCCGACAGCGGGGTTCGAACCCACTATCTCCAGAATAATGGATACTGGGCGCACTTAAGTGACTGCAGCTATCGAGCTCGGTTTTCAACCTATTAGGTCGTGTTACGTACATTTAGTACGTGTTGAAGAGATGTTAGGTCATCATCATCATCATCATCTGTTTACCCTCCAGGGTCGGTTTTTCCCTCGGACACAGCGAGGGATCCCACCTCTACCGCCTCAAGGGCAGTGTCCTGGAGCTTCCGACTCTTGGTCGGGGATACAACTGGGGAGAATGACCAGTAACTCGCCCAGGCGGCCTCACCTGCTATGCTGAACAGGGGCCTTGTGGAGGGATGGGTAGATTGGAAGAGGGACGGAAGCGGCCGTGGCCTTATGTTAGGTACCATCCCGGCATTCGCCTGGAGTAGAAGTGGGAAACCACGGAAAACCACTTCCAGGATGGCTGAGGTGGGAATCGAACCCACCTCTACTCAGTTGACCTCCCGAGGCTGAGTGGACCCCGTTCCAGCCCTCATACCACTTTTCAAATTTCGTGGCAGAGCCGGGAATCGAACCCGGGCCTCCGGGGGTGGCAGCTAATCACGCTAACCACTACACCACAGAGGCGGACGAAGAGATGTTAGTTACAGAACAAAAATGGCCAACCAGACACCAGTGGGATCCGAACCCACAACCTCCCGATTTCGCGTCGGTTGCTCTACCAATTGAAAACCACTTCCAGGATGGCTGAGGTGGGAATCGAACCCACCTCTACTCAGTTGACCTCCCGAGGCTATGATGTACCTAACATCTCTTCAACACGTACTAAATGTACGTAACACGACCTAATAGGTTGAAAGTCGGTTTCGATTACAATGCGGTCGTGAAAATTCAATATTCATTGACTTGACCCTCAACGGGCAACTTAAATGCACTCTACAGTGTGATGGTGGTAGTACCAGACCTGTAGCTCAGATCCTTTCCAACAGAATAAAGATGGCCTAGGCCACCATAGCTCAATTGGTAGAGCAACCGACGCGAAATGGGGAGGTTGTGGGTTCGGATCCCACTTGTGTCTGGTTGGCCATTTTTGTTCTGTACCTAACATCTCTTCAACATGTACTAAATGTACGTAACACGACCTAATATGTTGAAGGTCGGTTTCGAGAGCGAAAAAATGTTTGTCTTATTTAGGGGTTTATTTTCTTATGATTTGTGAGATTCAACTTGGAGTTATTAGATGCTAAATTATACTGTCTGTTAAATTCAAGGGCTACTAATATTTTGACAAAGAGAAAAATTTTCAGCAATGCAAATAAACTTTCCGTAAATTATCTTGATACATCTACACTTATATTGAACATTTTATCTTTAACATTGATTGCCAGTTGACTGTCCTCGCATAACTTCTGTCTTATACTAAATTCTACCTTATGCGAAATCTAAATTATTTTCCACATTCCTTGTCAAAACAAAATTATTTTCTCACCCTTTCTCTCCCACACGCACAAGGCAGGTATAACGACCCATGGAATTTCCACGTGAGTAGAAAATAATCCATACTTTCATGTTATTTTGATTCAAAGATTATCGCGAACGTAAGATCCATGTTTAATATGTGTTTATGCGGTTTCTATCGACGAGTGTGCGTTAGGGTTAGCGAATATAATTCTGTACTAGAGGTACATTTAACAGTCATCTTGTGGTTGAAAAATGATAGGGCTAGGCTGAGTAACTCGGTCGGTTGAGGCGCTGGACTTGTGACCCCGATTTGGCAGGTTTGATCCTTGCTCAGTCCGATGGTATTTGAAGGTGCTCAGTTACGACAGCCTTGTGTCGGCACGTAAAACAACTCCTGCTGGACGAAATTCCAACACTTCGGCATCTCCGTCGAAAAATAGTTACTGCGACATAAAAACAATAACAATACTTTTTCAAATGGAAGTGAACATTAATTATAGTTACTTTGGTGGACCGGTTTACGAAATCTAAACTTACGTGCATATTCTCTTTGTACAATATAGCAAACATAATCTTACATCATTAAATATTTTCTAACGAACAGATCAAAGACACACATCGAGTTGCCGCACTGTTTCTATTTGTAGCCACCATAGTATTGCAATTACCTCTTTCGTGAAACGTAAATTGTAGTGAAATAGTGTAAGCTACCTGGTAAGTTAGAAAGTAGATTTCTCTATGTCATTATTCCAGGCCATAAGCACAAGATTAATACAACTCTTGTATTAAGTGAGGCTATTCTTAGAGCCAAGTAGCGTGTAACAACAATTTATCAGTGAAAAGAAACACAAAAGCCGGCAATAAAGAAAATATGAAACTACTGAATATGTACTACTGGAAGGTGTCGTTTGATAATATATGTGAAGATCAACGTTTTATCGTGGGCTATCTCAAATTTCAACTTAACTACGACTTTTCTTTATATACCTGTCTTGGTAGGGAAGTGCGCGATATAGACTGCATGAATATCTCCTCAAAGACAGAACAGTTATTATCCCAGAAGTAAGTTAGTATATCACTGTCAATGGGACATGAACCTAATGTTCACTTTGGTCGTCTCAATCAAACACGTTGATTATGAGGTCGAGACCCAACATGATGGATGATATATAATACGTATGTTATATATTATGGAAGATCCTCCATAGAAATGTAAATCTGCACCAATAGAAGTCCTAATATTCGAATTCCACAAATGAAAGCGATTTAGCGGAGTGGAGGTCGCAGCCCAAAATCTATTTATATGAACTACAAGTGAGCTGTAAAGTAATTGTTTTGACCTCTCAAAGGAGGATATCTAAGGCAGGAGGACCAAGCAGCGATTTGTAGTCGTTAAAAAAAGAACCAAGCAAATGGCCGCACGGACAGAGTCGTGTAGCTTTCAGCTTGCATTCGGGAGATAGTGGGTTCGAATCGCACTGAAGGTAGCCCTGAAGTTGGTTTTCCGTGGTTTTCTATTTTCACACCAGGATGTAACTTAATTATGGGCACGGTAGCTTCCTTCCCACCCCAAGCCCTTCCCTATCCCGTCGTTGTCATAAGACCTGTCTGTGTCGGTAAGATGTAAAGTAAATTGTAAACAATTGATAAATAACAATTTACTGTATATAAACCTCAAAAATATTGAATTTGATTGAATTGGTGTATTATTTGTCAAGACACTTGTAGATATTATACTTTTACCAACACATGCGTGGGAAGTTAAAACTTTCTCTATTTTAACAAGCTTGCATTTAAACTTCTATAATTTGAAAGACAATGACATGGAACCATGCTATTTAAATGATGTGGGGTGAACACTTTATCCTTAACGTTCAATCAATCAATCAATCAATCGATCAATCAATCAATCAATCAATCAATCAATCAATCAATCAATCAATCAATCAATCAATCAATCAATCAATCAATCAATCAATCAATCAATCAATCAATCAATCAATCAATCAATCAATCAATCAATCAATCAATCTCTCTACTGATCTGATAAGGTGGCAGATTCCTTATCTGTTGCTTTCCTATCCTTTTCTTAAATCATTTCAAAGAAATTGGAAATTTATAGAACATTTCCCTTGGTATGTTAATCCGGTCCCTAACTCCCCTTCTTATAAACTAATATTTGCCCCAATTTGTCCTCTTGAATTCCAGCTTTATCTTCATACTGTGATTTTCCCTACTTTTAAATGGAACCACTTAAACTTATTCCTCTGCCAATACCATTCCACGCCATCTCTCCACTGAGATAACAGGAACATAACTCTTAGTCGGACAACTCGCCTCCTTTCTCCTAAGTCTTCCCAGCCCAAAATTTGCAACATTTTTGTAACGCTACTCTTTTGTCGGAAATCAACCAGAAAAAATTGAGCTGCTTTTCTTTGGATTTTTTCCAGTTCTTGTATCAAGTAATTCTGGTGAAGTTCCTATACACTGGAACCATACTTTAACTGGGGTTTCACCAGAGTCTTATGTGCCCTCTCCTTTCATCCTTACTACAACCCCTAAACACCCTCATAACCATGTCCAGAGATCTGTACCCTGTACATACAGTCCCATTTATGTAATTACCCCAATTCCTTATATTAATACCTAGATACTTACAGTGATCCCCATAAGGTACTTTCTCGCCATTAATGCAGTAATTAAAACTGAGAGGATTTCTCATATTTGTGAAACTCGTAACCTGACTTTTAACCCTGTTTATCACCATACCACTGACTACTGTCCACCTCACAACATTATCGAGGTCATTTTGCAGTTGCTCACAACCTTTTAACTTATTTAACTTATTACTCTACACAGAATAACATCATCTGAAAAAAGCCTTATCTATTATTCGACTTCTTTACCCATATCATTGATAATATATATAAGAAAACATAAAGGTCCAATAATACTGCCTTAAGCAATTCCCCTCTTAATTAGAACAGGGGCAGATAAAGTTTCGCCTACTCTAATTCTCTGGGTTCTATCTTAGAAATATAGCCACCCATTCAGATACTCTTTTTTCTAGTCCAATTGCACTCATTTTCGCCAATAGTCTCTTACGATTTACCCTATGAAATGCCTTAGATAGGTCAATCGCGGTACCGTCCATTTGACCTCCTGAATCCAGGATATCTGCTATATCTTGCTGGATTACTACAAGTTGAAATTCAATGGAATAAGCTTTCCTAAACCCAAACTGCCTTCTGTCAAACCAGTTATTAAATTTGCAAACATGTCTAATATAATCAGAAAGAATGCAATGCATGTCGAACTGACTGGCCTGTAATTTTCAGCTTTATATCTATCACCCTTACCTTTATAAACAGGCGCTACTATAGCAACTCTCCATTCATTTGGTATAGCTCCTTCATGCAAACAATAATCAAATAAGTACTTCAGATATTGTACTATATCCCAACCCATTGCCTTTAGTGGATCTCCAGAAATCT